>NC_089513.1:76532600-76839374 GCF_036850995.1 Saccopteryx leptura
GCGCCCATCTGCTTCTCCACCCCTCCCCCTCTCCTTCCTCTCTGTCTCTCTCTTCCCTTCCCGCAGCCGAGGCTCCATTGGAGCAAAGATGGCCCGGGGGCTGGGGATAGCTCCTTGGCCTCTGCCCCAGGCGCTAGAGTGGCTCTGGTCGCAACAGAGCGACGCCCCGGAGAGGCAGAGCATCACCCCCTGGTGGGCAGAGCGTCACCCCCTGGTGGGCGTGCCGGGTGGATCCCGGTCGGGCGCATGCGGGAGTCTGACTGTCTCTCCCCATTTCCAGCTTCAGAAAAATACAAAAAACAAACAAACAAACAAAAAGACCCCTTAAGCATCAAGAGTTTTCAGCAGCCAATCTGAATGGGCAGTCCACTCAACTAGGCATTAAGAATCACCTTAACCGAACTAGAATTACAGAACCTTGTTACAACAATTAGCTTCTTGAGATTAAAAAAAAAAAGAAAGAAAAGAAGACAAATGGTAAATACAAGGGCAGCCCAAGAACGTTTAAATAAACAAACTATATTCAGTCCCGACAGTGACCTCATTACAGGTCATGTCAATGCTCAAGAAGGCACACAAAGGGCAACATACATTCAGCTACAACGATTCTTTTCTCTCTCTCTTTTAACAGCCAACTGCTTCTTGATAAAGCAAATTTCCCTTCCACCAAAACGTATGTTCACTCATTCACGTTTTCACTCACTGAGAAAGATTTTCATTGAGCACCTGCTACACGTGGGTCGCTATCTAGATACTAGAAATACAACAAACGTTTCCCTTGTTTGTCCTGACTGAACTTACAGTTTAATGGGGGGCACAAACCATAAAAAAAGCGCCATCAATATACATCGATATAGGGATCTGCAAGACTTCATTTCTAAAACCAATGTGTAGTAGGAATGTATTTCCTGACTTAGCCATCTGTTTTTAACATAGGTAAATGCAATCAGAAAATTAGCAAAAAGTCATCATGGAATTAGAAAAGAACATCACAGAATAAAGTCTGATAAACTAAAACAAACATACAAACAAACAAAAAAAACCCATCAAGAAACTAGACAAAGGAAGTAGTGCTAGAAAAATAAGAAAAAGGACCTATTTTCCAATATACAAATCTCTCTGCCACACTCAGGCCTAATACAGAGATCACTTGTTTCTTCCAAAATCACTAGGAAATGTGGAAACCCTACTTTCTGAAACGTCACTTCTTTGATTTTAAGCAGCGGTCCACGTTGAATATGGGAGCCAACTTACTACAGCTCCATCCCAAACCTTCAGCTCAGGGTTGATGCCCCGTTATCGTCTTGACTACCTTCCAAGTCATTTAAGGATCAGCAGTTGTCACCAAGCATCTGGGCAGAAGCCACACGTTGAAGGTGCAGTTCTAACCTCGTGTCCCTCAGGTCACGCGCCTCCTGCGTAAGGAGCTGGGAAGTCGTCACCCGGGCATAACAACTACTACAATGCTGAATAGGGTGAGAAGTCAACATCTCTTCTTGGAACTGCAAGGTGTGTGTGGGGGAACACAGGACAAGCAGCTGTCCCCCAGCACTGGAATGATAGATGGGTCAATGCAAGGACTCGGGCCTTTCTAGGACAGACACTCTGGAGGGGGAACCGGCTCAGGGACCAGTACCGGGGTAGGAGGCAGGGCCTGGAACCGAGAAAGGTCCGGGTGGACAACTCGGAGAGGCAGAATCTCCCGGCGACCCCGGGCCCTACAATGCCGTGAGATTCACCCCCGGGAGCTCGACCAGGTACCCACAGAACGGGCCAGTCAGAACCCCTCCTGCGTGGGAAAATGAAGCATGGTGAAACAGCCACAGCACCACGTTGTTCTTAACAAGGCCCGACCTCAGGGGACACCCTCCACAGAGCCCGGCGTGCCGGGATGCTGTCACAGCCTCACCGACCGACCGGCTGGGAGGGACGTGCCCAACTCCAGCCCGCTCTGGCCATCCCGTCCCGTTCCAGGGGGGAGGGAAATCCCGGAGCCTTTGGTGACGTCCAGTCCAGAGGCACCTGCGCAGGAGGAGACTCAGGCGTGACCGCAGGGCTGTAGGACGCTCCCCGCCCCCACACCTCAACACCCGGTGACCACAGTGTACACAGTTGCTCTCACCGGGTACGTCGTGTCCTGCTATCGAGAAAAAAAATCTCAAGGCTTATTTATACGAGGCAAACAACACAATCTGAGGAGACAGAGCAAACTTCTCCCACGGCAGGAACGTTGGAACTATGAGACCAGGAATTTAAATACAACTATGACTCAGGTGCTAGGGGCGCCGATGGGAAAGTGAGCAGCGGGCAAGACCAGACAGGCCCCGCAGACCGAGACAGAGATGCTGGTCACGAAGCAAAGACAAGCCTGGTCTGTGGGGGCGCAGTGGATAAAGCGTCAACCTGGAAATGCTGAGGTCGCCGGTTTGAAACCCTGGGCTTGCCTGGTCAAGGCACCTATGGAAGTTGATGCTTCCTGCTCCTCCCTCCTTTCTCTCTCCTCTCTCTAAAAATCAATCAATCAATAATATATACACACACACACACACACACACACAGCCAACACAAGCGCTAATGTCTCACTGTCCTACCGCCCTCTTGGATGTGACAATCTGTCAGAAAGTAAACACACTTTATGACCATGCCCTGGTGATGTTACATACCCCTTCCTTCCTTGTAAATTCTCTGAGATATTTTGTCTATCAAGTTGATCTTCTGGCTGAACGTTTCGATAAAGTCACTCATTTCCATGAACTCCTCGGGGCGGCTTCTGACCCCCCTCATGGACAGGGCGACCGCACGGACGGTCTGCCCCACCTTGCTGAGCAGTCCCGGCCCTTGCTTCCTGTGAGCAGACAGTTCCTAGAAACAAACAAACAAACAAACCAACCACATCAGAAGTGAAACATCAGTGGTCAAAGCACGCGATCACATTCCAGGACCCAACAGAAAAAGGAACCTGACGGAGAAGAAGAAAATAAAGGGAATTAAGACATTTCGTAGACGTCCACTTCTCCAGGCCGGTTTGAGGCGGGGTGGGTTTTATTAGGGCATAGTTCTTCTTCTAAGTGTCGGCTGCCTTGGTCACGGTCCTTCTCACAGTAAAACACGTCTCCGCGGTTCCTCAGAGCCCGCATCTTTAAAAGAGCAAGGTTTAGAAAGATCCTGGACCTGGCCGGTTGGCTCAGCGGTAGAGCGTCGGCCTGGCGTGCGGGGGACCCGGGTTCGATTCCCGGCCAAGGCACATAGGAGAAGCGCCCATTTGCTTCTCCACCCCCTCTCTGTCTCTCTCTTCCCCTCCCGCAGCGGAGGCTCCATTGGAGCAAAGATGGCCCAGGCGCTGGGGATGGCTCCTTGGCCTCTGCCTCAGGCGCTAGAGTGGCTCTGGTCTCGGTAGAGCGACGCCCCGGAGGGGCAGAGCATCGCCCCCTGGTGGGCGTGCCGGGTGGATCCCGGTCGGGCGCATGCGGGAGTCTGTCTGACTGTCTCTCCCCATTTCCAGCTTCAGAAAAATACAAAAATACAAAGAAAGATCCTGGAGAAGACAGAGAATGGTAGGAGATGCAGTCTACATTTTATAGTAGAGCCCTCCTGGAGAAAATGACGGAGAGAAGATTTCTCAGGGTCTACCTAAAAAGTAGTCCCTGAAAAAATAAATAAATTGGAAGATGCTGTGAAGTCTTTAGTTATAACAACAGCCAACAGGTATTCTGAGCTTGACACGTTCTGGACCCAATCCCCGCATTTTTAAACACGTAACTCACAACAAGAGAAGAGGTAGGTTCTCTGAGCACCCTCACTTTATAGAAGGAAGCGGAGACAGGGGAAGGGGCTTGCTCATGGGTCAGAGCAGGAAGGAATGGGCGGGGCTCAGAGCCAGGTGACAATGACTCACTCTAGTGGCTTTTGCTGCAAAGCCCTAACCTGCTTCGTCTTGGTTAAGTCACTAGGAGAGTTCCATAAATGGATACTCCCAGACCATAGCTCCTCAACCCACTGACGTGGGTCAGCTGGGATACCATCTCTCCCAGCTGGCTGGCTGGCTGGAAAGAGAGATTCTGAACAAGATACAAAACTAGCCATTTCACAGTGAGCCCAGGAGGGACAGGGACCGACTTGCGCAACAGAAAACATTTCCAATCAGCAGCATCATGTGGCGTGCAGATAAGAACTGGTACCCTGGCCCGACCAGGCAATGCATCTATAAGCCGGGGGAAGCGAGAGCGTCCCTTGAGGGAGTCAACACCCCCAGAGCCAGCACAGGCCACCGGCCCTGCCGAGCCGTCACTGCCACGGTTGACGGTAGACAGTGTCCCTATGAGCTTCTAGGATCCTGGAGTCAGGCCACCCGTTCGCTTCACAGAAGTCACAAAGGGCTTCCAGACAGCAGGACTATCCGTCATGACCGAGACAATCACTTTTTAGCTTCCATAGCTTTGGCAATGACTCAGAGATTGATTAAACTCAAAGTTGGTCGCTAACTGTTTCTTGATGAGTTTTCACAGGAGAAAAGAAAAAAAAAAAAGGAACAAGGAATGTACACAGTTTCTGTGTTAGAAATTAGACTGACAACCCCCCCCCCCCCCAATAAGTAACTGAAGGAAAAGTAAGAAATTGTATTATCTACCTAGGTATCTGTCAATCCATCCATCCACCCATCCACTCATCCATCCATTAAATAAAGACTTTTCTCCTAACTTTAAAGCCCTAATTCAAACATCCATTACTACTCAAAATAGTGGCAATAAAAGAAATATATTTGTATGTGTTCAGTATTGGCTATATATGACATTTAACAAGTCAGCTACCAAGAGAAACAGGGGTATGCAAGATGTAAGAAAAGTTCAAGATTTCTCTAATGTTTTCTATGTAGATTTGACACAGGGTTAAACCGGAAGGACATCCCTCTGGTACATTCTTCTTAATTCAAGGACCCGGCGGCCTGACCGATAAAGGTGCACAAGGGGACCGTCCACACGTAGAGACACTGAAAGACGGTAAGTCGAAAGCAAAATTCTTTTTACCCCAGCTTGTGCCGTAAGAAACATTTTGAAGTCTTCGTTAAATGTTAAAGTGGGATGAACAGCAATTCGGTTCAAAAACTTATGCAGCGCCTTCCTGCGCGTCTCAATGAAGTCATCGTTAAAGCGTTCCACCATCCCCTTCACGACGAACTTTTCTGGCAGTGGCTGAGGAAAGAAGAGAAAAGGAAAGTTAAAATGGTACCTGAGCATCAGGTGGCAGAGGATTGTAAGAAATGCTACCATTCCCATTTTAGAAGACTATTCAAACCTGTGATCCTTTCTCATAAAAATAGTTCTCAAAATTCACAGTGCTAAAACAAAACTCGTAAAATTTTAACATTACCGATAGTTAAAAAACAAACACCTACATCTGTACTTAGATAGAAAAGTTCAAAAAAAACTCATGTTTCCAAGATCAATGAATGGATTACACTGGATTTAAAAGTTTCAAAAATTTGGTTGCAGGGGCCCTGGCCAGCTGCTCAGTGGTAGAGCGTTGGCCCAGTGTACGGATATCCCAGGTTCTATTCCCGGCCAGGGCACACAGGAGAAGCGCCCATCTGCTTTTCCACCCCTCCTCCTCTCCTTCCTCTCTGTCTCTTTCTTCCCCTCCCGCAGCCAAGGCTCCATTGGAGCAAAGTTGGCCTGGGCACTGAGGATGGCTCCATGGCTTCTGCCTCAGGCACTAGAATAGCTCTGGTTGCAGCAGAGCAACGCCCTGGATGGGCAGAGCATCGTCCCCTGGTAGGCATGCCGGGTGGATCCCGGTCGGGCGCATGCGGGAGTCTGTCTGTCTGCCTCCCTGCTTCTCACTTCAGCAAAATACAAAAAAGAAAAAAGTTGGTTGCAGGCATTCTAACAATTCCCAAGACAAGATGGCAGCTCCTCCATGCAGAACGCCGTGGGTGGGCTTACGGGGACAATCAGGGTGGGGTGCGCGTCTTCGAGCCTCCCCTTCAACCAGAGGAAGTCCTGGTAACGTCTCCTCACTTCAAACTCACTGGAGTCAAATTCCCCACGAGATGTCTGCAGGGAGTGGGAGAAAAATCACAGCACAGGCGAGGTAAGTGACAGCAGACAGTTGCCGCCGGTTCGTTAAGACATTCTTAAATAAATGGGTCTCTAAGAAACCTGAGCTAATTCTAATTATTCAGTGTTTGTCAGCCTGTACTTCATTCTTTTTTTCTTTCTTTTTTTTTTTTTTTTTTTTTTTTGCAGTCATCAATTCCTGGAGCAGATGAAACAAAGCAACATGTCCGGCATTTCCAGAAGGAAAGCAAACATCACGCGCAAATGTAAGATCCAACCCGGAAAATCTGTCTGAGCGCGGCCATCTGCCTTCCGCAAGTCAGACGCGAACCGCTCTTCCCCCTGGCACGGCTGCCTTGCTAACAAGAACATGTGTTCTGCATTTAGGTTTCAAATAGATGTCTTTTCTCACGACGACCAGAATTCAGAATTTGAGGAAAGTCCTATTATTGCAATTTGGAAAAAAGAAAAAAAGGAAAAAAAAAAAAAAAAAAAAAACCTGAACATAACTGAGAAAAAAAAAAAAATGTTTTCCTGGAACACGCTCCAATGAAGGGCTTTGCTAACATTCGCTTTCAGTATGCGAAAAACTCTAACGTTCTACAGAGTGACTGTACCCGCGGTTTAAAAGAAACGTTATTAATGGGGCTCGGATGAGAAAAGAAAATGTTCCTGTCATTCTCAAGGGATTTTAATTTGAGTTATATGCGTGACTACTAAAAATTAAGCAGATACATTAAAAGGTCCGTTCTCAACAAACCAAACTCTGTGCCAACATGTGACAAGAACACGGGTGTGGTGTCACCCTCAGTTCTAGTGCCTGGCTCCTGAGCCAAGTACCAAAATCGATTCCCTAACAAATGCTCACCTCTCAGAAGAAAACAGTCACTCCCACCAGTATCTTACTCAACTGACTCTTTGCATATTAAAGATCACACCCGGTAATATGAAGGTTGAGATTTTGCTGGAGGAGTAAAGATGGAATCATTGTTGCATGTGTATTTCCTTCTCACCCCAAAGCACCCACACAGGTAAACACAGCTGTAAAATTGAGCCATTCACCTCATAAGCAACCCTTAATAGGCTCACAGACGCTGTCCTTTCCAAGACTTCTTCTTTTAAAATGAATGTTTAGAATATCACATGCTGCATCTTAATCAAACATTCCCTTTCTAGTGGATAAAGTGGAGGTCCATGAGATGCCGAAGTCTAAAGAACTAAATGTTCACAAAACACTATAAAAATCTTAACTATTATGCAACATGGTAAAAAAAAAATAGGGAGACTAAATCTGGTAGAAGCAGAGTTTAACAATACATATGCGTTGGTGTGTGTACATATACGTGCAAACATACACACACACACACACATATATATATACATACACGCACACAAAACACGGTTCAGAGTCGCTCATTAAACAATATTTCTCGAACGCCTCCTTGCACCCAGCACAGATGGGCAGGTTCGCTACCCATTTCCAAGGGGGAAGAAAAAAAAAAAAAAAACAAAACCTGGCAGCGCTAAAAATAAAAACGCTCCAACGCTGAGCAGTGAAGATTGAGCTTCCTTTGTCCTCAGGAATTTCTAGCACTTTACAAATAAACATAAGACAAGGGGAAGATATAATATAAAGACCAGCAAGAGGAAGCTATAAAATCAAGTCACATGACGGCTGCTTCTGTCTTTCTCACTGCCAGGGACTCACAACAGTTCTCTTCCCCGAGTGCAGCAGCAGCAGGCTGAGGACAAGTCTGCAGGGCAGGGCAGTATTGCTACCTACTGTCACGCCTGCTTCTCCCCCTAAATGGTTAAATACGTATAAAAGACACACACACACACATACACACACACACACACACACATATGTATGAACATGACAAGGGACCTATCAGCTGGGTTCAGAGCACAACTACGGTCCCTCTAGCAGGGACAGAATCATTGCCCCGTCTGAAGTGGCCAATCTGGGTCATCGGAAGCCAGATCAAAGCTGCATAATGGGACTTGATGACCGATGTCCAACTCAGAATGAACGTGTGTTCTCAAAAGTAAACATGGAGCACACATAACGCTTCTTGTCCAGAACACAGTTTTCCAGGGAAGCCATACTGTACGTCAGGGGTCCCCAAACTTTTTACACAGGGGGCCAGTTCACTGTCCCACAGACTGTTGGAGGGCCGTACTATAAAAAAAACTATGAACAAATCCCTATGCACACTGCACATATCTTATTTTAAAGTAAAAAAACAAAATGGGAACAAATACAATATTTAAAATAAAGAACAAGTAAATTTAAATCAACAAACTGACCAGTATTTCAATAGGAACTATGCTCCTCTCACTGACCACCAATGAAAGAGGTGCCCCTTCCAGAAGTGCAGCGGGGGCCGGATAAATGGCCTCAGGGGGCCGCATGCGGCCCGCGGGCCGTAGTTTGGGGACCCCTGCTGTACATGGTGCTTAACTTGTCATGTCTGACCATAACAGCGTGGAGTCACTGGAACTTAGGACTAACGGACTCATGAGATCCACATCCCCAAAATGCATGCATTCGACAAGCTCTGACTTTCAGACTAGGGCGGTGACCCTTAGCTCTGAGGAGACAGAAGACTGCTTTTGAGGGGAAATGAATCTAAGACTCAAGAACAGACTTCAACGCCTGCTTGCACACCGACAGGCATTTATGAGTTTGTCCTCATGATGAGCATAAGTGAGGCACGACCTTTATTAGGTCTTGGTTCTCACTTCTCTATGTACTAAGGGAGGGCACACCTCTAAAAGAAAAAAAAAAAGTCCTTCTATAGAGCAGTCCCCTCAGATATTCCAACTTGGAGAATAAAAGGTAATTTCCCAGAGGGTAACAGATGTCAGGAACGTGGGTTTCCTGATAAAATTATTTATAGTCTGGTGGTCATTCTTCGATATTCCTAAGTATGTATATGTGCAGCTGCCCTTAAAATCTTAGTGTCCATATAAATTTTTATACAACAGAAAACTCAGGGTAGCCTGACCAGGCAGTGGCACAGTGGATAGAGAATTGGGCTGGGATGTGGAGAACCCAGGTTCAAAACCCCGAGGTCGCTGGCTTGAGCACAGGCTCATCAGGCTTGAGCGCAGGGTTGCTGGCTTGAGCGTGGGATCGTAGACATGACCCCATAGTCTCTGGCTTGAGCCCAAACGTCGCTGGCTTGAAGCCCAAGGTCGCTGGCTTGAGCAAGGGATCACTCGCTGTGCGGCAGCCCCCCCCCCCCCCCGGGTCAAGGCACATATGAGAAAGCAACCAATGAACAACTAAGGTGCTACAATGAAGAATTGATGCTTCTCATCTCTCTCCCTTCCTGTCTGTCTGTCCCTATCTGTTCCTCTCTCTGACTCTCTGTCTCTGTGTCAGGAAAAAAAGAAACAACAAAAACAAAAAACCCCACAAACTCAGGAAAGCTGTCTCTGAACCTCGAAATTAGACGGGTTACCCCATGCTAAAAAATGCTATATTTTTCTGCCATAGCATTTAAAACAATAGTTAAACCATTAAGCATATAACTGAAGCTCTGTAAAGGTGGAGGATGGATGTGTGTTTTTTTTGGTTGCTGATGTTGTCTTAACATACCTGAGACATAACTGGCACTTAACAGAACTTAGTTGAATATATGAGTAAAGGAATCCTTGAAGAACAAAGGAAATACTATGTTTGAGAACATAATACACACCTACGAAATGTTAATACAATATATTTGTGCCTGCAATGCATAGTCTGGTATAACTAGGTAGAGTCTCTATACTAGGATTTAGTAAAAGTAATTAAAAGTAGAACAAAGAAACTGAGCTTGGAAGAGTTAAAACGATAGACAGGCATAAACATTTAACAGGAAACGTGTAGTATGAAAGTAAACTGTCAGGAGTTTAATCTCAGCTGGGCTAATCATTCTGCTGTGTAACCTTTGACAAGTTAATGAGTTACAATGTCTTCATTCACAAAATGGGGATAAATCAGAAGACGGCTGTAGGCTTCACTGAGCCACAATGTATCAAGTGAGAGCATCTCCCGCACAAAGTAGCCACACAATAAATGCTGGTTCAACTCACTGCGACTTTGTCACTATTTCTGCCACACTACACAGGCAGGATCTCTGACGTGGGACGGAAACAGGGATAGCACAAGAATTGTAAACTATGATCAGAATGAGATCCTTTCGGTCGGTGGCTTATAGAAAATCTCTCTCTGAGAGCAAGAAAGGATGAGAAAATCATTCAGTTTCACAAATTCTTTGCTAGACAGGATGGTGACAAGGGACGATGCCAATAGTAGCCACAGGAGGAACCCTCTCTATTCTTAGTACTATGTCTGTCTTAACACATTAGACGCTCACAAAGGCCTTCTGAGGTTAGCGCTGTCTTTACAAACGAGGAAACTGCGCAGAGAGAGGTGAATGGCATTGCCCAAGACACACAGCGAGGAAGGAGGGGGATCAAGGTGCATCCCCTCGCTGTCCTGCTACGGCTACGATACTCGCTCACTCATTTACCAAAAGAAGTCACACTGCTTCATTACTATATCCTCGGGCTTGTGGTTGGAGTTGGGGAAAACTAAGATACAGTTACCTTCCTTGGGAAGCCCACTGACTCCGGTATAAACACAAATATAACATGTACTTATCTGCTCGCACACGGGCGGGTGACAGTGGCTGAGGACCTGTGTGCCCGGACCCCGGCTGAGTGCGTTACACTGATTACCTGTCCTGAGTCAACCCCCAGAGCGGCAGGATGTCTACCCACAGCGGTGGCGGGCGCCGGGGCGGGTAGCCCAATGGGTGGCGTCTTGAAAAATAAGCAGTAGTTATTCTGTCTGAGAGGGGGCGGGACATACCAGACAGACGAAGACTCATACGCAAAGTCAGGAGAGCAAGAAAGAGCCCCGGATAGGCAGGTCACAGAAGCAGGTCGCTAGGTGCGGAGAGCGGAGACACTACGAGGGACAGGCGTGGGTCTTGTATGGTGGTGGGGACCAGACGGGGTGCTTTCTAAAGGCTGTGATTGTACACAGGTCTTTCTTAAAATGGTGACAGCATGAGGCTGTTGTATTTTGTCAGATGCAAAGTCTTTTTTTTTTTTTTTTTTTTCTTTTGCGGAGTTTGTCCTAAGATTAGGGCTACTTGGGCTCTGGAGTTACTGAACACCAGCACAGCTCGTGTAGGCCATAAAGACGGCCACTTGCTTCCTCTGGAACACAAATGGCATTATTTTGAGGAACCCTCAGAAGAAAGGTGAATAACAAAATATTACAACCTGCTTTTAACTCATTGGTCTCTTCATCAGCCAATGGGGGCTCTTCTTCTCCAAAGATAGTTCTGTATCAGTTTTTTTTTTTATACTAAAAACTTAAAAATGTTTCTATTTTAAGAAGCAGGACTCCGAAGAGGTGAGTGACCCTTCCGTTGGTCGGATGGGACTCGGGGCAGGCGA
Organism: Saccopteryx leptura; assembly: GCF_036850995.1. Lineage (NCBI taxonomy): Eukaryota > Metazoa > Chordata > Mammalia > Chiroptera > Emballonuridae > Saccopteryx > Saccopteryx leptura. Next base: position 76,544,114 of record NC_089513.1, read on the forward strand.
AGGGTCGATACGACGTGAGGTCTTAGCCAAAGCGGTTGAGAAAAAGCAAAGTCACCTCAGCAGAGAGACGCCCCCCCACCCGCCGCTGAGCATCCCCGTGACCGCGACACACCTCCCAAAGCCCAGAGACGGGCACTGCACGCAGCAGGACGCGCGCTCCCCGCGTACCTTGGTGACGATCCTGTAAGTAATGAAGGTTTCGATCGTGGTGACGTGGCTTTCGGGGTCGTCGACCGTGATGAAGAGATCTTTCAAGTCCGGCTCGTCTTCAAACTTGACCTGGTTAATCATCGATAAAGGGGACGTCGGCATCACAGGGCTGAAGGAGTTCATGTCCGTGAACGAAGCATCCTGAGGAATGAAGCAGGCAAAGGGTCACAGCTACAGAAAAAACTAAAAAAAGAGTGAAAACCCACTTTTCCTTAGATCCCACAACTACGGATGGAGCGCGTCGAGAACAAAGGGCAGCTGGACGCGTGGTCCCGCAGGGTAGATGGGACAGGTGTTTTCATCTCGGGCTGCCTCTCAGACCCTACAGAGGACAGCACAGAAGCAAACAAACAAATAAAAATGAAACCAGACCAGAAGGCATCCACCCTCAGGGTCAAGACAAGAGACAAAGCCAAGTTTGCTTTTTCGGAAACTGGAAATCCGAGTGCCGGGCAGTCACTGGGAGGTCAGGGCAAAGAAAAGCTGAAAGGTAAACTGAGGTGGGACCGGCGAATCGGGAAGAAGAAGGTGCATTTACCACCAAGAATCCCCAAAAGACTCGGAACCAGAGTCACCAGAAACCGGGACGTGGCGCGGGGGTGGAGCTAAAACCGGAGCGTTGGCTGAAAAGCTAATAAAACAAAAAGAATTAGGACCTCGGCGTCCCTCACCTGTCCCATCTGGGAAGGCGACCTTCCTCCTCGGCTCTGCAGGAAACTGCAAGGTGCCCTCTGAGTGTCTGTGTACGCAAGGGCGGGGGGCGGGGTGGAGGGGGCCGGGGTGGAGGGAGACAGGCCCTAGAAACCGGAGACCCCGAGGGAGTCCTACCCCCTCCCTGGAGAGGTGCCCAGGCCACTGGCCTCGCTGGCCCGTCCGTGCTGGCAGGCAGCTGACCGGAGGGGTCCCTGTAACACCCGAGTTATTTCTTCAGTAGCAGTAAGCCTTCTCCAACTCTGTGCTTTGCATCTTTTTTTGTTTTGTTTTGTTTTGTATTTTTCTGAAGCTGGAAACGGGGAGAGACAGTCAGACAGACTAGTCAGACAGACTCCCGCATGAGCTCGACCGGGATCCACCCGGCACGCCCACCAGGGGCGACGCTCTGCCCACCAGGGGGCGATGCTCTGCCCCTCTGGGGCATCGCTCTGTCGCGACCAGAGCCACTCTAGCGCCTGGGGCAGAGGCCAAGGAGCCATCCCCAGCGCCCGGGCCATCTTTGCTCCAGTGGAGCCTCGGCTGCGGGAGGGGAAGAGAGAGACAGAGAGGAAGGGGAGGGGTGGAGAAGCAGATGGGCGCTTCTCCTGTGTGCCCTGGCTGGGAATCGAACCCGGGTCCCCCGCACACCAGGCCGACGCTCTACCGCTGAGCCAACCGGCCCGGGCCTTTGCATCTTTAAGATACTTTTTTTCTCCAAAAGTAAGAAGATACATTTGAACCGAATAGTTCTCTGTTGTTATGAAAAGACCAGAGGCATCTGACTCAGAGATAAACCCAGCAACAAGGTCCCTCTTAGTTTAGCAACAGAGCCAGCCAGTCCTGAGGGAAAGAAGATCCTGGAAAGGGAACCCCCAAAACCTGGGGTCTCATCCTGTCGCTGCCACTGACTACGGGCGAGGTCACCCTGAACACTTAGTTCAGCCTTTCTAGGTGGAAGTAAGGAGCTGGGCTTAAAAACCTCCAAAAAATCTTTCTCACGAGGCTAAAATAATACAACTTCCAAGCCCATGAGTACAGTAAAATGCAGGAAAATTCTGATATTTTGATAACAGGTACTATTTTTTTAGTACGAAAAATGAAAAAAAAAAAAAAGTCTGAAATCATAACATGGGCTTGTTTCTCCTTCAAATCAATTTAAATGCTTTCGAAGCATCAAAGACACGGACAGCACCATTCTCAAGGCCCCTCCCACACAAAACGTGAGTAGTTCAGCATCTGGGTAAGCCTCCGGTACAATAACATAGGAGATATTAAGGTAGGACACGTGAGTGGAAGAGACAAGGACAATGGCTGCTTTGATTGACAAGGTTCAGGTTACCGCGATGACAGAAAGATCTGTGAAAGAAAAAAACCACTCAGGCACAACTGAAGATCATGCCCCCAAAAAGTCAATGACCAGCTACAAATGGGGTTAATCAGACAAATGAAAACACAGAGGCAATAAGTGTTTTACAACAAGAGTTCAGTGAAATAAATTACGGTATATCCCTATGATAGGATAGAATAAAGCGATTAAAAGCAATGTTTAAGAAGAATATGTTGTAACTTGGAAAAAGGTTCACAGTGTGTTATGAAGAGAACAGAGCAGGTTCTAAAATTTGTGCACACGTAGATTCTAGTGTACATATGTGTGCATGACAGAGGGGAGGAGAGGGGAGGAGAGAAAAGTGTGTGTGTGTGTGTGTGTGTGTGTGAGAGAGAGAGAGAGAGAGAGAGAGAGAGAGAGGGAAGAAGGGAGGGAAAGGGGGAGGGAGAAGGATGGAGGGAGGATGCACTCAATGTGGATGAACTTAAAAGTGAAACACAAAAAAAGTTAAAAGTTACTCCAGCTGTCGGGATTGCAGCCAAATCCCATACTTTTCTACACGAGTTTCTGTAGTTCCAAACATTCTAAAATAAACATGTATTTTGGAAAAAAAAATACTAAAATAGTTAAAAGTCAACATTGTACGTCATTCATTCAGAGGCAGCAAAAACTGTCATAAATTCAAAGAGTTGCCCGGGGCCATTTTGGCAGAAGACCTGGGATTACCTCTGAGGATTTTTCTTTACTCACTAAAGTTGCATAGTTACGCTGAAAATTTAAAAATATACTGTAATATCAGTTGGCTCAGTGATAGAGCATCAGCCTGGTATGTGGAAGTCCCTGATTCGATTCCCAGTCAGGGCACAGAGGAGAAGCACCCATCTGCTTCTCCACCCCTTCCCCTCTCATTTTTATTTTTTCTCTCTCTCCCTTCCCCTCTCCTCCTACAGCCATGGCTCAAATGGAGTGAGTTGGCTCCAGGTGCTGAAGATGGCTCCATGGCCTCTGCCTCAGGTGCTAAGAAGAGCTCAGTTGCTGAGCAACAGAGCAACACCCCAGATGGGCAGAGCATCACCCCCTGGTGGGCTTACTGGGTGGATCCCGGTAGGGGCGCATGCAGGAGTCTGTCTCTCTGCCTCCCCTCCTCTCACTAAATAAAAAAAAATAAAAAATAAATAAATAAAGACGCTGTAAGCACAAACTGCTGGGATTGTCAAAGCACAGGAGAGGAGGTTAAGACAATGGAATACTAAGCAGCCATTAGAAGCAGAGATTAGAAGTTCCAAATAAATGTGCAATCGGCACGTACAAAAATCTCTCTCAATCGCCATTTCGTATAAAGAGCGGTTTTTTTCCAGGCTGACAAGTTTTGATTTGATGGGTGAACGTACTTTAAATGCCACTGTCCCAGCTGACGGCCACGTGCTTCCGCCTTCGACGCGGTGCCCCTCCTAACTCACCACAGCCCAGTTCTTCTACCTACCACATAATTTAGCGTTCTATTCCTCCTGCTTAAAACGCACCCCTCTGCCGAGGGGGGCATCTCAGCACGAACTGACAGAGGCTCATGATGCCGACAGGTACAGTGCCAGCGCGGCGGCATCATAAAAGCACGCCTCGGTATCGAGCCAAGGGGAGAAAATGACAGGCTGGAATTTAGCAACCTCTGAGATTCCAGGAGAAGGATTTAAATGACTATGACTCACTCAAAAACATTCTTAAAACCCTCAATAAAACTGACTATCCAAAGCGTTTTCTTTTCACTTTGGGGAAGAAGAAAAAAAAGGAAAAAAAAAAAATAGAGAAAAGGAAAGAGTGTCTAACTGATCGTACACAGGGGATTTGCGTCAGTGAAGAAGATGAGTGCTTGAGAAGATCCAGACGGGCACGTAACCCAAGACGCACGCCGTCTCACCTTCTGTGGTTGATGCTTTTCAGGAGAAATGGATCGTTAGCGTTTGTTCTTTTCCAAGCAAGGGCCTCGCCTCCGCAAAGAGGCGTGCCTCCTTCCCCTGCTCGTCCCTGTCCCTCACACTGCGCCTCCGTTTATATAGTCCCATTGACTCCTAGCACTTGCACACATATCCATTATCTTACGATCTTCTAGACCAGGGGTCTCAAACTTGCGGCCCGCCGAACAATTTTGTGCGGCCCGCAGACTAATCCACGAAGTTCAAAATATTTTGGATAAAATTAAGTAAGCCTAGGGGCCTACTTGTATTTTTCATTTCTCTAGCATCCTAGCTAGATATTAGCTTAGTTAACAGCAGTTGTGATGCGAACTACAGTTTCTGGTCGTTTTGTGACACTGAAAAGTGTTGCGTAACAGTTGCCTTTTATAGACCTAGTGCGGCCCGCCGAACGGCTGTGATCTTGCTCTGTGGCCCACATGCTGAGTTAAGTTTGAGACCCCTGTTCTAGATGATAAGAATACATCTTTTTAATTTTTTTTTCTTCCCAGGATTAAACCAAAAGGGTAATTATCTGCGTGGTAAATCTCTGTTTCCTAAATAACACTGAATACCTTTCTTGTTACAGTGAAAACCACACAGTCACACATACACACAGTCACACACACACACACACACATGCAGACACCACACACACGCACGTGACAGGAAAGTCTTGGGATGGTTTCAGGCTGAGACCTGCACACGTGCAGTAGAGAAGCCCAATTGTTGTAGGACGTCTTGTCTTTCATTCTCACTCCAACCGAACACATCCACTGCAAGAGAAACCACGGAAGTGACTTCACTGGGGGGCGGGGTGAAAAAGGCACTGGTTGCCTGACCAGTGGTGGAACAGTGGCTACGGCATCAGCCTGGGGCACGGAGGTCCCAGGTTCAAACCCCTGAGGTCGCCGGCTTGAGCGTGGGATCACAGACAGGCTCCCGTGGTTGCTGCCTTGAGCCCAAAGGTCTCTGGCTTGAAGCCCAAAATCACCGGCTTAAGACCCACTGGCTTGAACAAGGGGTAAGTGGCTTGACCTAACCCCCCGCCCCCACCATCAAGGCATGTATGAGAAGCAATCAATGAATAACTTGTGACACAACTACAAGCTGATGCTTCTCATCACTCTCCCTCTCGCTTAAAAAAAAAAAAAAAAAAAAAAAAAAGATATCGGACTTGTCTTCGCATGATACTAGAATTTACTGACAAAATCATTTGCACATGTACATCTGCCTTGCTGTTACTTTTGGGTTACTATGAGAATTTGTTACATGTCTCCTGGTACCTCAGAATGTGACCTTATTTGGAGAGAGGGTCTTTTACAGAAACAATCAAGTTAAAATGTGGTCATTGGGGTGGGTTCTGATACAACATGACTGGTGTCTTTATCAAGAGGGGACATCTGGACACAGCGACATCTACGGAGAGAGGCCAGTGTGAAGTCACACAGGGAGAAGACGGCCAGCCATCCACCAGCCAAGGTGAGAGGCCTGGGAGACACCCTTCCTCACTGCCCTTGGAAAGAACCAGCCTGGCTGACACCCTGGCCTCAGACTTCCAGCCTCCGCAACTGTGAACAAACACACTTCCGCTGTCCGAGGCCCCTGCTCGCTGGCGGTCTGTCACAGCAACCCCAGAACACTCACAGCGTTTCTATACAAAGGGTTATATGCAGTCAAAAGTTAAGGAAGGAAGTGAAGGCAGAAAGGAAGGAAGAAGGGATGGGTAAAATAGTTCAGCCCTGCCACATTCATTCATCTTTTTTACAGGTTCACAACCAACTCCAGTAACTCCTTTTTCTTTTTTTATTCGGTGACAGGAGGGAACTCCCATAGGTGCCCTGATCGGGATCCACCCAGCAAGCCCACTAGGGGGTGATGCTCTGGCCATCTGGGGCTGTTGCTCCGTTGCTCAGCAACTGAGTTCTTCTTAGAGCCTGAGGCAGAGGTCAGAGAGCCATCCTCAGCACCTGGGGCCAACTCACTCCAATCGAGCCATGACTGCAGGAGAGGAGAGGGAGGAAGGGAGGGAGGGAGGGAGAGAGAGAGAGAGAGAGAGAGAGAGAGAGAGAGAGAGAGAAGCAAGGGGAGGGGTGGAGAAGCAGATGGGTGCTTCTCCTCTGTGCCCTGACCTGGAATTGAACCCGGGACATCCACACGGCAGGTCAATGCTCTTCCTCTGAGCCAACCAGCCAGGACCCAATTCCAGTAATTTCTGAGACGTGTTTTCATGCTATTAGGTGTTTCCAAGGTCCTACCATGGAAGTCAATAAAACCTCATGGCTGAAATGTAAAACAAACAATATTTGAATACTCATGAGGTAAACACCAACAAGAAACAGGTGACAAGGTGAGCGACGACCTCTCTCCAAGGTGTCCGTCCTTCCTTCAGAGCCCTCTGCACAGTGGCACTCAGGAGCGCCTCACCAATCACGCCACAAATCACTCTGAGGGCTCTAAACCACGTCTGCCATCTGTGAACACACAGCTCTTTTCTTTCCACAAGTAGAGGGGGAGAAAATCCATGCGAGAAGTGTGATAAATCAGAACGCGGGCATGAAAAGGCCACGCAAATAGAATTGCTGATATCAGCCCAGGAAACGCGCACGCCCGGGGACATCTGGTAGGAAAGCGACTTCTCGCAGAAGGCGCTGGAAGGAGAAGCCATGTCGTTCCAAGGGACACTTGTCTTGATGGGTCTAAATTTAGGCTGAGCAGCTGTGCTTTTGGTTTACGACTCCTTCCTCTCCGCCTGTTCATAATAATAATAAAAAGTTAGAAAGGGCCTCCCGTGGAATGCTGTGGTACGTGTGACGGGGTAGGGAGCCAGCCTGCGTTGCGCTCTGTAAGAGGGCACACTGCCCCCCAATCTTGTTGAACACATTTCTCATGGTGCGTAACACCTATACCCTTGCATGCATAGACCACTACTGATAGATCCATTTTTTGTGTCTGTAGTGCTCCTCTTTTCCACCTGTGTTGCCTTGAATAGAGTTGGACTTTCTTGGGTTTTGTGCACTACACAGCTGTACTGACCATAGAAAGTCTTCACAGAACTTATTTTAATTAATTATTTTATTTTATTTTATTTTTTTACAGAGACAGAGAGAGAGTCAGAGTGAGGGATAGACAGGGACAGACAGACAGGAACGGAGAGATGAGAAGCATCAATCATTAGTTTTTTCATTGCGCATTGTGACACCTTAGTTGTTCATTGATTGCTTTCTCATATGTGCCTTGACCGCGGGCCTTCAGCAGACCGAGTAACCCCTTGCTGGAGCCAGCAACCTTGGGTCCAAGCTGGTGAATTTTTGCTCAAACCAGATGAGCCCATGCTCAAGCTGGCGACCTCGGGGTCTCGAACCTGGGTCTTCCGCATCCCAGTCTGACGCTCTATCCACTGCGCCACCGCCTGGTCAGGCACATAACTTATTTTGACATTATTTGTTTGGCATTATTTTCCCCTCTGGCAAAAAATTAAAAATTTTTTTTTTTTTAATTTTAAAAAAGTCTCTGTAGTCAGGCAGAGCTAAACTTAATTTAAGCTGACTTCCAGTTTAGACACATGCCACTTGTGTGAACCTGGTCATGTCACTTGACGTCTGAGGCTCAGTTTTCTCACTCGTAACCTCGCAGAGAGGTCAAGTCTCACCCTGGGTCAGAAAGGATTAAGGGGAGGATAAAGAAAGGGGAGTAAATGTGATGTATACATTCTCTGCTTGAGGTTTTTCTTTTTTGTGAATTACATATGTAAACCTCACCACAGCCTGGGACAGACAGTATGTTCCATGACCCAGCAGTGAAAACCTACCACACCATCATGGAGAACATGGGATCTTCATACACTAAATGTCAGGGCGAAGAAAGCAAAATGGAGAAGAATTCACACAAGATGGTATTTATCTTTAAAAGTCCCAAAAGGTACAAGATCCAAAATTGCATAAATCCTTAAAATATGTTGCTTCAAGATACATACATAAACTTTTATAAAAACCAAACAGGCCCTGGCCGGTTGGCTCAGCGGTAGAGCGTCGGCCTAGTGTGCGGAGGACCCGGGTTTGATTCCCGGCCAGGGCACACAGGAGAAGCGCCCATCTGCTTCTCCACCCCTCCCCCTCTCCTTCCTCTCTGTCTCTCTCTTCCCCTCCCGCAGCCAAGGCTCCATTGGAGCAAAAATGGCCCGGGCGCTGGGGATGGCTCTGTGGCCTCTGCCTCAGGCGCTAGAGTGGCTCTGGTCGCAACATGGCGACGCCCAGGATGGGCAGAGGATCGCCCCCTGGTGGGCAGAGCATCGCCCTGGTGGGCGTGCCGGGTGGATCCCGGTCGGGTGCATGCGGGAGTCTGACTGTCTCTCCCTGTTTCCAGCTTCAGAAAAATGCAAAAAAAAAAAAAAAAAAAAAACCAAACAGGCCCTGGCCGGTTGGCTCAGTGGTAGAGCATCAGCCCTGCGTGTGGAAATCCTGGGTTCCATTCCCAGCCCGGGCACACAGGAGAAGCGACCATCTGCTTCTCCACCTCCCTCCCCCTTCTCCCTTTCTTTCTCTCTCTTCCCGTCCTGCAGCCATGGCTCAAATGGTTTGAGCAAGTTGGCCCTGGGCGGGGCATGGGAATGGCTGGGCGGCCTCTCCTCAGGCACTAACATAGTTTGGTTGCTGAGCAACAGAGCAGTGGCCCCAGATGGGTGGAGCATCGCCCCCTAGTGGGCTTGCCAGGTGGATCCCGGTCGGGATGCATGGGGGAGTCTGTTTCTGCCTCCCCTCCTCTCACTGAACAAAAAAGAAAGAGAGAAAAGAAAACCAAACAAAATGCTAAACAATATTCAGATCACTTCCCTCTCAGCAGATGGGAGACAACCTGGGGGCAGGCCGCACAGGGATATCGAAATTTGGGGATTATGTTTTATTTCCGAAGCTGAATAGTGAGAATGTGGATGCAAATTTTATTATGCTAGCATGAGGGGCCTGCAAACAGTTTCAAGAAAAGGGGCCAGATAGTAAATTTGAGCCCTGGCCATTGTAGTGTGAACACAGTCACAGGTAAATCATCCCTGAGTCAGTGAGACTGAATGCCAATAAAACTTTATTCACAAAGCCGACCCGATCTGACCCACAGGGCGTGGTCACCCTCCCCACCGCGACTTTATGCCACAGATATTATAGAGTCACGTAATACAGAGAGACAGATATAACATACGTAGACTTTTATATATATATATTTGTATGCATGAAAACATTCTACAACAAAAAATCATTTTAGAAGTTTGAAAAAGCATTAAAAAGGTGCAGTGAAATAGGATAAGGATATATTCTTGATGACTGAGAACTGTGCATTGATTTTCTTCTCCCAGTTTTCTCATGAACCTTAGAAATAAAAACAAAGTATTCTTGGCCATTTCCAGGTAGACAGAAGATTTAGCATTTGCATATCTTTTAGAGGCTTCTTTTTTTTTTTTTTTAATACCCTCAGACGCACATACACACACACTCACAAATTCACATGTTTAATGACCTCGGTCAAGATGCCTGCCTGCCTACAGGAGCAAGAACAAGGAGAGAACTAGTAAAACACTGGGGCTGAAAGGCAGCCAGGACTTCCTCCCTAATATATGTGACATATGCAGATAGGTTGTCACTGCATGCCGAAGACACTTCGAGCCACGAATGCTGACTCCACAGATGAGGGGGGTCTGCCGAACTTCCCTTCCAATACGCTCGGGTCCTGGGGACACAGGAAAACCCCCCCTGTTGAGGGTTCACTGGTGACTTAAGGAGGGAGAGCAAGCCAGGAAGAATAACTCCCCTGAGCAGAACCCCTGCCAAGGTGGAGCATGAGTCCCCCAGGCAGATAACACAGCAGACCCCGCTCAGGAAGGTGATCCAAAGGGTTCCTAAGGTGCGCACACTAGATAGGCAAGGCGGAGCTGGGTTCTGGGACAGAAAATCAAAACTACTCGTCTGCACCAGAGGGCTGTCTCCACAGACATTCTCCAGGGAAAGGCTGTACCTGGACACCCAATTACACCAGCAATCCAGGTGCGTTTCTGCAGGGACTGAATACAGCCTTATAAACAGATCAGGAAAACGAGCAGTTCACGCCTCTGTTCCCAGAATAGCCTCCTCCCCTCGTACTTCTCGACAGCCTGGCAGACTCAAAAGGAATGACTCACGCAGAGGGCAGCCTTTCAGAAGCAATTCCAGAATTTCAGTCACTGAAAGCGCCTGCCTTAGTTATTTCAAACTAAACGTGTCCCTCCTTCGTCTCGGTCTTGCAGCCAGGGAGGGGAGGTGCCACCTGGTACAGGGATGTGGCATCTCAGAGTCTGAGAGGAAGCCATCTGCCGCACAGCTAGAGGTCTGTAAGGATCGGGACGGTCTCACTCAGGTCCTCATGAGCATTACCCAACTGGAGCTCCTTAATTGTGACTAATGCCTTTCCATTTATCTCAATTACGCTTGGGCAATTTTCTTGCCTGGTGGAAAGTGTTCTGTTCTTTTTTTATTACTATTTTTTATTTAACACTATAGAAAAATAATTGGTTTTCCTTATTCTGAAAGGTCCAACATGCCATTTGCCTATCCCTTAGCCACAAGACCGTTGTGGGAGGTGCCCCATGACCCCCTCCTGGTTGATTACTATGTAACTTTTCAGTGCCTCCTAGGAAGGCAAAGAGTGCCCTAGCCCCGAGGCTTTGCAGGTGGGATCCTGAGGCTGTTTGTACTACAGCAGAACCCAGTGATGAAAGGACCATTTGAGGCGCTGGCCGGACAGCTCAGTTGGTTAGAGCATCATCCCAACACAGAGGTTGCCGGTTTGATCCCCAGTCAGGGCACATACAGGAGCAGCTCAGTGTTCTTTGTCTCTCTCTCTCTCCCTCTCTCTCTCTCTCTCCCTCTTTCTCCCCCTCTCTCTCTCACTGAAATCAATAAATTAAAAAAAATGTTTTAATGAAAATACCATTCAATGTTCAATTAAATTAAAGGCATATATATATACACACACACATATACACACGTATGTATGTATACATATACAGATACACACGTATGTATGTATACAGATACACACGTATGTATACAGATATACAGATACACACATATGTGTGTATACATATACACAGATACACACATATGTATGTATACAGATATACATGTATGTATATATACAGATACACAGGTACACACATATGTATGTATACATATACACAGATACACACGTATGTATGCATACAGATACATGGATATACACATATGTATGCATGCATATACACAGATACACATGTATGTATACAGATACACATACATGTATGTATACGTATACAGATACGCACATATGTATGTATACAGATACACAGATACACACATCTGTATGTATACAGATACACACGTATGTATGTATACATATACACAGATACACACATATGTATGTATACAGATACACAGATACACACGTTTGTATGTATACATATACACAGATACACATGTATGTATGTATATGTATACACAGATACACATGTATGTATGTATATATACACACAGACACACACGTCACCTTCTCAGAGTCAGTACAATTTTTTCCTTCCAGTTTTGAAGAGTCACACATAACAAGGGTTCACCATTCGTTTCTGGTCACATATAATAAAGCTTTTATTTTAATTCTAGACAGAATTCCTACTCCTCATGTGTCATTTAAAATGAGTAAGCTCTTTTTTTTCCATCGTAACACTTTATTTCTTGTATCAGAAATTAAACCCATAACTAAAAAATAATAAAATGACAACAATAAGGAGCTTTAAAAACATTCTGCTCATTGGAAGAACCCAGGCACCAGAGACCTCCTGCTGTGTGACTCCATCGATAGGACGTCTCCTGACAAGCACACTTATAGAGACAGGAAATAGTAAACTGATGTCATCTACAGTTGGGAGTGAGAACAGAGGTTAAGTATAAATGGCATGAAGGATTTTGAGGGGAACATAATGTTCTAAAACTGGTTTACAGCATTTCCATAATTCAGTCAATTTACTAAAAAATATCACACACCCAAATGGGTGAATTTTATGAGATATAAATTATACCGCAATAAAGTCAGTTAAAAAAAAAAACAATAAAAAAGTTTGTCATACCAAAGCATTTCTCAAAGTAAAAAATAAAATAAAATAAAAATTATTTCAGCTTCAAGTTCAAAAAATACTGGCCTCACCTTCTGTTTTGTTTTTTTCATAAATATGTTCTACTAATTTTTACATCACTACTTGCTAATAATTTAATTGCCGGACTACATCCTCTTTTTTTTTTTTATCCCTACCACCAATAACAGGGTTACCCAGTGTGACTGACCCAGCAGTGTCACAGCTGATCAAACGCGCTGCTGACAACCTTCCACACATGCCAGTTTTCACTTGTTTATTGAGAAAACCTCAAAGTATACCCTTAAAGGGAGTAACTGTGAATGTTTAACTTTTTGTCTTATGTCCCCTTTGGAAAAGGGAGGTACAAATAATACACTGCTCACAAAGATGAGGGGATATTTCAAAATGAATATGACGCAATAAAACATCCCCTCATTTTTGTGAGCAGAATGAGGGGATATTTCAAAAGGAATACGACGCGATCAAATATCCCCCAGTGTGTGTGAGCAGTGTGGGTAACTGCGGACTGCGATGACCACACGGCGCCTGAATGTTTCCTCGTGATCCCGCCGGCCACCCGGGAGACGGCAGCAGCCCCCGTCGGTCACCATGACGCTGGAGCATCTATCAGAACAACAGGGATGCGGGAAGAAACTGCGTCTGTGCTACCCAACACGCTCCGCTCTTCCGACGACAGCCAGTTCAAACCTGGAGCCTTTTGACATCGTTTTTTCCAAAGCACTTGCAGTTCTTTCGCCCGGTACCGTTGACCAATAAACAAATGACATACTGTTGTCTGCATAAAAGAACAACAGTTCCCCTTCCTCTGGGTCCCCGTGAAAGTCTTGTTTTTGTGTGTGTGTGTTTTTTTTCCTTTCGGCTATCCAACACCCACCCCCCTTTGCCAACATAGCATTGGCTATAGTTTCTGCATTTGCGGTCCCAGCCCTGTAACCTACTCGGGAAACTACCTAAGTATTCCTGCTGGAGTGGGTTCCACTGCTCACACCGCCCCCCCCCGAAGGGGGGGGGTTATTTAGACAGGTGCTGCTAGCTCTTCGGAGGACAACAAAACGTTTCCTGAATAATTCCCTTGGTTTTCATGGTTGGCGCTCATGTCTTCACATACAACCCAAAGAGGAGACTCAGTCCCGGCTGACACGCAACACAGTTCTGTCACCAGCAGTAACATTTCCTCCGCACCATCTATTCACAACAGTTTGTTTTAACTCTATTTCGTTGTGTATCCTGTTAGGAAAGACCGATACAATACAAATTGAACTCACGGAAAACGGACCAGTGACAAGCCGCAGTGATAACTGGGTCTGTTACGCAGGGGAAACATCCCCAGCCATGCCCTGCACGAATGTATTTATTCCATAAATAGTTAAGATTTCCTACTCTTCTACCTTCCAGGTGTTTAACTATCGGAGACAAACAAGCAACCAGCAGAAAACAACTTCACTGTTTTTATAGTTTACTATGTTCACTGGTTTATTGGGTCAAGGATTCAGACAGGGCACAGCTGAGGGGCTGGCCTCTCCCCCAGTCTGTGTGGGGGCTCAGCTGAGAAGATATGAGGGAGGGCGGGGGGCACCTCCCTGCTGGGGGCGGAAGTCATGGAGACATCTTCACTCACCAGCTGGCCACTTGATGCTGGATGGTGTTTGGGACTGTAAAGCCAGTAGCCACGGCCACCATCACAGCCGCCTGGCCCATGCAGGTTCGCATTAGATTCGGACAGATGGTAATGAAACAACAGAGCCATGAACTGGTGGGCCATTAGCTTTAATCCTAGCTTGCGCCTGGCAGGCAAGTAAAAACACACACTGGGCTCCAAAACCCACTCATTTAGTGCTCACAAAGCTACTGACTTATCTGAGTTTCCTAGAATCAAAGGTCTCTAACCTCACCAGACTTATTCACCTCTGTTCCCCATCTCCTTCCTTCTCTCTGCACAAACTCTGCACAAACTGGCTTCTTCCTCAGCACTCCACCATCTTGGCTGCTTCTCCTCTCCTCCACATGGCCTCTCTATGCTCTCTTCTCTGCTCTCTCCTCTAATGCTAATCTCAGGAACCAAGAGAGAGCAAGCTCCCGGTCCACCCCACTTTATAGTGTAGAAATCAAAACACTTAATCCAATATACAAACAAGAAGTCTCTGATACAAAGTCACTTATTTGAGGCATAATGGGATTCCTCATGAGAGTGCACCACCCCACATCAAAAAGGGTGGGAAAGGCTTAGTCTTAAAACTAAGCCTTAGGCTATAAGGATCCTGCCTGCTTACAGCCTGTACCGCCAACACACATTAATATAATCACGCCCATCCCAAGCAAGAAAGACAACTAATATCACCTGGGTGACAGGCTTCCACGTGGGCAGTGCCATCTTTAACAAATGAGCATAATATATTTTATCTACCCAACAGGGACCTACCTTGGCTGGGGGTGGGGGGGGACTTGTGCTTCCTCACAAGATGGCGGCCTTAAGTTGCACGTCTAACACAGTAGGTGAATTCCCACCATCCCTTACTGCTCAAAAAGCAGTCACAAATCCCATCAGATTCACAGGAAGCTCCCACTTCTCGACAGGAAGGGGGCAGGTCAGATGATGGAAGAGCATCTGGGATAGAAGACAAGAGGCATGGCATCTTTATCCAAAGCTACTCCCCACTCCTGTGGACCAGGCATTAGGGTACTCTTTATTTTTACCCCCACCCCCATCCAGCTCCTGCCCACCTATTCTCTGTGCCCTGGGAGGAGGCTGACCCCTGTGGATAACATCACCTCAGCAGCTTGCCCAGTGGGGGCCATAAAAGCAGGAAATCTGAGGAGGGAGAGGAGCTCAGAAAAAACCACCACCTGCCCTGCTGGCTTCGCTGCAACATCTCTGGCCACCACGCATTTCCGGTTCCACTTCTCTGTAAATATGAACTTCTAATCTGATAGCATTGCTGAATAGTACAGTTATATCCCTCTACTACTGCACTGAACTTCTAGACCAGGTGTCCCCAAACTACGGCCCGTGGGCCTCATGCAGCCCCCTGAGGCCATTTATCCGGCCCCCCACCGCACTTCCGGAAGGGCCACCTCTTTCATTGGTGGTCAGTGAGAGGAGCACTGTATGTGGTGGCCCTCCAACGGTCTGAGGGACAGTGAACTGGCCCTCTGTGTAAAAAGTTTGGGGACCCCTGTAGATATCTAGACTGACAGAGATCTAATACATACACACACACACACACACACACACACACACACAGTGTGTGTCCGTAAAGTCATGGTGCACTTTTGACCAGTCACAGGAAAGCAACAAAAGACGACAGAAATGTGAAATCTGCACCAAATAAAAGGAAAACTCTCCCAGTTTCATACCTATTCAGTGCAGTTCAATGTGGGCTCACGCACAGATTTTTTAGGGCTCCTTAGGTAGCTATCCCGTATAGCAGGGGTCTCAAACTCACGGCCCGCGGGCCGCATGCAGCCCGCCGAACAATTTTGTGCGGCCCACAGACTAATCCACGAAGTTCAAAATATTTTGGATAAAATTAAGTAAGCCTAGGGGCCTACTTGTATTTTTCATTTCTCTAGCATCCTAGCTAGATATTAGCTTAGTTAACAGCAGTTGTGATGCGAACTACAGTTTCTGGTCGTTTTGTGACACTGAGTAAACTGCATGTACGATTGTGCTTGTTGTACTGATTTTTTTTTGTTTTCAACTGCAGTGAGAAAAGTGTTGCGTAACAGTTGCCTTTTGTAGACCTAGTGCGGCCTGCCGAATGGCTGTGATCTTGCTCTGCAGCCCACATGCTGAGTTGAGTTTGAGACCCCTGCCATATAGTCTCTACAGACTCGTCACTGACTGATGGCCTACCAGAACGGGGTTTCTCCAACAAACTGCCGGTTTCCTTCAACTGCTTATCCCACCGAGTAATGTTATTCCTATGTGGTGGCGCTTCGTTATAAACACGCCGATATTCACGTTGCACTTTGGTCACAGATTCGAATTTAGCGAGCCACAGAACACACTGAACTTTCCTCTGTACCGTCCACATCTCCACTGGCACGGCCGTGGGATGCTCCGCTGTATACACGGTGTTACATCATCATCTGTGCATGCGCACATGCTGCCACATCATGCTATAGAAACTGGGAGGGTTTTTCTTTTATTTGGTGCAGATTTCACATTTCTATCGTCTTCTTTTGCTTTCCTGTGACCAGTCAAAAGTGCACCATGACTTTACGGACACACTGTGTGTGTGTGTGTGTGTGTGTGTGTGTGTGTGTGTGTGTGTACGTGTGTAGATATATAGATATCTATAGATATATCTATAGATATATATCTATAGATATCTATATGAACTGGCTGTCTCCATAGCCACACCCCATTATTCTTTCAAAAATAATTTCTTCCACGAAAATATGGGTCTTTCAAAAGCCATGTTCAAATAAACATGTTTGCTGTTATAGTTCTGACTTACCATAAAAACAATCCTAATTTTCCATTATTTCTACAGAACATGATCACCTCCATTTTTTTTTTCAAAGTGTTTATAAACAAAATACTAAACTGTTCCGTAGTTTTGATAGAAACCAAAATTAAGCCTGCGCTATACCTTCCAGAACTTCCTTTTTGCCCATTATTTTAAAAAAGAATGTCTACCTAACTCCAGCTTCGGAGCACTGTGCCTGCACTGCCTGACTCCTCAAGGGCGACTCCTGCTAATGAGGATAATTACATCTGTAAATTCCCGAGTACCCTACCTACATGACACAGATCTTATCTTATTTATAGTCCTGAATACCCAATAACAGGAGGTATCATTTACTGAGGGCCAGATAAGCATCTCAGTGTTTCCCTGTGCCCTATTTACCAAATCTCTGGTTCAATGACTATTTTTTCTAGTAAAAAACAAAGTCAACCCTCCCCCCCCCCGGCAAGGGAAACTTTTTTCCTTTACAGGTAGGGAAATTCGTCCCTTCTGTCTGATTAAATGTTTTGCAAACCTTCTCTCATCTGGCCCAGTCCTAATACCATTCTTACACTATTGTAATCTTTCACCTTTTTTTTTTTTTTTGACCCATTGGTTCTGTGCTCCTACAGATGTACTTCCAACATCGAGCCATGATCTGTTAAGTCAGTGACGTCCTGTGCCTTCCCCGTGGCCCCTTGAGGCTGGACATCACTTTCCCCTCACGGGATGAGTCGCGGACTTAGAACAATGCTTCGTCTGTTCCCCTCTCCTTCTCTCTCGACTCCCACTGCCATTGGGACCTGGACTGCAAGACTGATAGCGAGAGCTGAATCTCGCCTTTCTTTTTTCCCCCAAGAAGCCTTCGCAGAGCGTCTTATGGAAAAATACTTAACACGTACTAGCCAGGTACTTGCAGGGAAGAGGAGGGGAAAAAAAAGAAATATTAAGAAGCCACAGATCCTACTCTTTTCAAAAGTTTCTGAACAGGGGCATGATATCAAGTCACAGATTAAGGGAATAAGGGACTGCGGTTGTGAACTGCAGATGGCCGTCATCGCTGAGGTCCTGAGAGGTAAATGTTACATCCTTCCGAGGGAATCCTTGAGGTGAGCAAGCTAGAAATAGGAGTGAGAGAGAGAGAGAGAGAGAGAGAGAGGCCAAACAGAGAGGGCTTTCTCTAGTGGGCCTGTCCAACTACCTGTGGTTAATGGTTGAAAAGTCAACTTACAGATATATAAGCGGGCGGCTAGCCTAGAAATTTCCCAAGTATTCTTCACAGACTTTAAGCAGCATTCCACCCTTACCTTAGCCTACGTGGCCCGTTTCCACAGAGGTGGTTGTTAGCGTTTGGCGGAGTGTCTGAGACGGGTGAGTATAAACCACTAACAAGCAGGGGGGAGCCAGGTGTTTGGGGTTGAGGCTTACATCCTTTTAGAAAAAAGGCACAATTACAAATACAAAATTAGGAAAACGAACTTGTATTTAGAATGAAAAAAGAAACCTCAAATCTCAGCCATGGAAAGCTAGAAGCCATCTTCTGAGACAGCTGTCAGTAATGTAGCAGAAAGGTTTCCTTAGGGAATGACTTTTTTATTGTTGTTTTTTGGCTTAATCCCTTCACCTTTCATACCCATCCCCTAACGGACAGCTGTCAGTCCGTAGTTTGTATCTGTGAGTCTGTCTCTACTTTGTTAGTTTGTTGTGTTTATTGGGTTCCAGATATGGGTGCGATCACATGGTTCTTGTCCTTCTGAGACTGGCTTACTTCACTCAGCGCAGGGTCCTCCTGGTCCATCCATGCTGTTGCAAAAGGTAAGATTTTACTTGAAACCTGCATAGTTTTTTTTAAGGACTTTATTTTTCAGAGAGGAGAGAGAGAGAGAGGGAAAGAGGAATAGAGAGTGAGAGAGAGAAGGGGGAGGAGCAGGAAGCATCAACTCCCATATGTGCCTTGACCAGGCAAGCCCAGGGTTTTGAACCGGCGACCTCAGCATTCCAGGTCGACGCTTTATCCACTGCGCCACCACAGGTCAGGCCGAAACCTGCATGGTTTTATTAGCCAATGTCAGCCCAATAATTGTGGTAAAAAAAAAAAAATAAAATAAAATAAAAAAGACACGCCTCTGGCTGCCAGCTGTCATTCGCTTCTCACCTCAAACCCCTACAGTTCCCAGTAACTCCCAGTATTTCCAGAGGACTAATGCAAATGATCACAGTTCCTAGTAACTCCCAGTGTTTCCAGAGGACTAAAGCAAACGAGCATCTAAGGCCTCAGTTTCCTTAGCTTCACCTGGGATCTGCCTCTGTCTGACAGACAACAGGAGCTGCTAAAAGTTTTTCTAAAGAGAGGGGTGGGGTGCTTCAAATCTGGGGCAAGAAGTCACATGACCAGTTTAAAAAAAAAAAAAAAAGGATCCCAGACAACTCGACTACATAGTGGCCCCTCCCAGGCGGGAACTGTCACAACAGGGAGCCATACCCAGGCACTCCTAGACTCAGGGTCCCTTTGAAGGAAAGCGCAGAAGGAGGCAATTGTCTTTCACGGAAAATCGAGTATGTGCAGAATAGGAGAGGCGGGGTCAACTTGTTACAGGTGTACCTAAATAATTCCCTTGTTTTTCCAACTGAAACACACTGAAAGGTCCAGTGACTTTAGCAAGAGCACACCACTGAGGCCGGCTGAACCTCTCCGGACGACGACCCTGCCTACCGTCTCATTATTTCATTTTTAGGGGGAAGAAAGTTTTATAGATCCCTCTTGGGAGTCAGAGTATAATAACTGCTCACTTCCTAACACAGTCGCTCTCCCAGAATAAAGCAATGATTACAATTGTTGCTTTACCTAACACCTCAAGGCAACATTTATCTACCGCACAGGCGGCTTAGTAATGAATATACAGTGTTGCCATCTCAAGTCTTCTACGTGCCACAAGGTGAGAAACGGCGGTGACATTCAACGGCCTGCCACAAGCAAGGCGTTTTGGCAACTTCGGTCTACACACACACTAGTCCACGAACCCGAGGCAGTTTCTCTCCAACTACACTGCACATTGAGGTGGGGGGGGGGGCGGAGGGCGGACGGAGCGGCTGTGGGTCTCGAGTGCGGGACCGTAGCTGTCTCTCTACGATCCTGGGCTCCGCAGCGGAGCTTCCTGTGGGATCCACGAACCGAACCGGTTATCCCGAAGTGAGGATTCCCTGGCACTTCTGCTCGCTGGACTTGAGACGCACCTCGGGTGTTACCTGGTCTCAAAGCCGTAACATAACCAGCGACACGAAATCGAGAGTAACTTCTATCGACTCTGGGAGATCTCTCCCCGAGAGTGCGGGGCTGGCTGCGCCCGAGAAGCAGCAGCTACGGGCGGGGCACTTCGGGCCACCGCCTGCGGGTTTGGGCACCGTCCCCAGAAGTCCGCGTCGGAGAAGAAAGAGAGGAGGAGATAAAAGGGGAGAAATCACAACTTTGCAAACTCCAAGTAGCGAAGGCCCTGCCCCGCGGGAGGTCAAAGTGCAGGCGGAGGAGGGAGCGGCGGCGGCGGCGGGACCCACCCACCTCCCGCGCCCGGGGCGCACCGGCACTGGAGAGGCGCGGGGCGCTCACCTTGCTGAACACCTCCAGGTCATCCTCCTCCCCGTCCAGGTCCAGCACCTCGGCCGGCAGCAGCGTCGGGGGGCTGTGCGCGCCAACGCCCCCCGATGGGAGGCCCGGGGCGCCCTCGGCGGCCGCGGAGAGCTCGCCCTCCATCCCGACAGTGCGCGCCCGCCGCCGCCGCCGCCGCCCGCCCCGCGCGCGCCCATTGGCTCCGCTGCGGCCCGGCCTCCCGGCGCCGCGCCAGCCCCTCGGCCGCCGCGCAGACGCGGAACTGCCGCCCGACTCGTCCCCACTGGCCCGGGGCCCGGCCCGGCTGGGCACCGCCCGGATCCAGGCCGCCCACGACGGCGTCCGCGGGCGCGGGGCTCCGGGCGCGGCGGCCTGGCCACGCAGCGCGTCCGCGGCGGGGCTGGAAGGCGGCCGAGCTGTCTGTCCCGCCCGGGGACAAAAGCCAACCCTGAATTTCCGGCCTTTTAATGGTTGCCTTTCTTCTTGGTTGCGGTTTTCGGACTCTTGGACTCAGGCTAATGCAAAAAAAACCAAAAACTAAAAATAAATAAATAAAAGAACGTGTAAAAAAGCTCTTCTGTTTCGAAATTGATTTTTTTTTTTGACCCAGTGACCGGATTGTGTGGTCATTTCACTGTCAAGAAAGGGAAGTTGGATTGAAAAAAGCGATTTTCAGCCACTTGCAAATGTAATTTTGCTCCAGGAAGCTTGACTGGAGTTCATGAGCAAAGATCAGTGGGCCACGGCACTGGGCACGGCCACCCAGAGGTGCTGTTCAGTCTCCGCCCTGCCGTGCGAGGTCGTGGTCAGTGGTTCGCTGCTGTTTTTCAAGAACCCCTAAATTCCAAAAATAATTGGAAATTATTGAGTGCAAAAATTGAGTGCAGGTTGGTAGGCTTTGGAACTCGCCTCAGATTTCATTCTTTTACGCCCCTGGCCCCTGTTCTTTTCTCCCAAAGACCCGGGAGTGTCTGAGGAGTTTGCACAAAGTCGGAGAGGAGGCTCATTCAGACTTGATTTTTTTCGAACCTGTCCTGGCAAAATATCAGGCCCAATGTTTAACATTTTCAAGTTTAAACAAATAACAGGAGATCTGTAAGACGATTGGGGGAACAGAGAATTTCCCTATTTCTGATGAGAGAGCAGGCCAGGATGATATATTCCCTCTGAACCATTCAATTGCACCTGTCATGTGGTTTGGGTTCCTAACCACACTTCTTCAGGCAGGGTGGTCTCCCTGACCCGGGCTCCTCCCGGTCTTCTTCCTAACACTTTCGCTTTTGGTCCCCGCTCCTAAACTGCCACCCCCGCCCTCTTTCGGGAATTAACTATGGTTCCATCAGGAAGACTTTGCAAGTGACACATTCTGTTCCCAAGTTAGCATTTAATTTCGTTCCATCTCATAGGTTCTATTTACTTCCCCATAAATGTTTCAACATTCTTTGGGAAACTGCAACATGTTAAGATGAGCGGACACATTATTTATTAATAAACCACAGTATCCGCTGTAGTCACCTAGAAAGGCCCTCTGCTAGGGTCCATAAGGAATGCAAGTTATTAAAAAGGCTGGGTTTTTGTTTTTGTTTTCCTCTCTTGGCTCATTCTGGCTTGTGAAGAAGATTCAAGGTTTTCTCACTGCAATCTGAACCAGGAAATTCTTTAGGACACTGTGACTCAGCATGTTCAGAAAGCTCAGAACCGGGCTCAGAAAACGAGCAGAACCAACCAAGACCGCACAGCCTGGAGCAGAGCGAGAACCGGCCTAGAACTCACAGGGCACTCACCGATGGCTGCCACTGTCACCGAACCCTGGACAGCACACCTCCTCTCCCTACCGCCACTGACACTGAAGTCACCAGACCCTAGGGGCTGCCGCCCACATCAGTGCCACACGCAGCTGCCTCTGAGAGCTGCCCCTGCTTCCAGTGCCTCAGAAACGCCCCCACGGTCCTCGTTCTCTGTGTTCGTGGTTCTAGGCTCCATGTCCAGGAAGGTCAATCTCCTTGGCCCACCTGGCCAAGTCTTAAGGAGAGTCCTATGGGGAAGAATTTTCTAAATATAGAAAGGCCATATTGATCTTGCTCTACCAGAAAAGAAAAAAGAGATCCCTATTGTCCTTCACAGTAATAAGACCTTTGTTTACATATTTCTTCCCCCACCCCCATCCCTCCAGCACCTGGGATACAGTCCCCGGCTCTCCAAAGAAAGAAGACCCAAACCTACTCCCAGGTGAAGCACCAAGTCTGATCTATTGCTACGTATTCTCATAGAATGAGTAATTAGCCCAATGATTTATTCCTCTAGAAGTTGCCATCTCCTTTTCTGTGACAATACCCTTTTTTTTTTTTTTTTTTGATAAATTGGACCATATCCAATTTATCAAGAGTCTGAACCAAGAGATTCTGATGGTCCTGTAACTGTCATAAATATTTTACACATTACGTGAAGATGCAAAATGGCTGACATCGTCAATGTTCCACAATGTAGAAACTTGAGTAGTATTACATCATCAAGATCATAGTCGTACGTGCTCATAAAAATGATCAACTATTAATCACCAGTGTTGATGTATGAAAGTCCATCTGCTATCAGTCATTTATATGTGATCTTCATTTTGCAACAAGAGCACTAGATGCCCAGGAAATTATTGCTTTGTACTGTCAAAAAAAAAAAAAAAAAACTCAACTCGGCCCTGGCCGGTTGGCTCAGCGGTAGAGTGTCGGCCTGGCGTGTGGGGGAACCGGGTTCGATTCCCGGCCAGGGCACATAGGAGAAGCGCCCATCTGCTTCTCCACCCCTCCCCCTCTCCTTCCTCTCTGTCTCTCTCTTCCCCTCCCACAGCCAAGGCTCCATTGGAGCAAAGATGGCCCGGGCACTGGGAATGGCTCCTTGGCCTCTGCCCCAGGCGCTAGAGTGGCTCTGGTCACAGCAGAGCGACACCCTGGAGGGGCAGAGCATCACCCCTGGTGGGCAGAGCGTCGCCCCTGGTGGGCGTGCCGGGTGGATCCCGGTCGGGCGCATGCGGCAGTCTGTCTGACTGTCTCTCCCCGTTTCCAGCTTCAGAAAAATACAAAAACAAAAACAAACAAAAAAAACCCCTCAACTCAAGTCGGGCAAAACGGACCAAAACGGACCTCAAGTTAAAAATGTATTTTAAAATGGAGTCTAGTTTTCTAAGGGCCTGAAGATACTTTATTCTGTCCTTTTCCACCCGGGTGTCTCCAGTGATAGTCCAAGAGGGGCCATCTTTTTTCTGTCTGTGGGGAAAGGGGAAGTTGTTCCAGAAGTGTGGCATCCTACTGCATAAGTCAGCTTGGGGACAAACATCAGCATCTGAGGACCACAGTCCTTCACAGGTGTTGGGGTTCAGAGCATCTGTATAAGTAAACATTGGACAAAAACACAAGAGTCAGAGGGGAGCAAGGCGAGTCGTGTTGTAGGAAACTTATGCTCCAAGCGGAGGGGAAAATCCTTCCTTGGGGGGTTGACTGTGATCCGTTGCCGATGGACCCCGTGGCTGCTGACTCAGCCCCTACAGCGACCAAGCACAATGTTATAACTAATGAGTCAGCAGAGAAGATGAAACGAAATAATGAAAAATACTCGATCCAAGATAAAGGCAAAATAAAAGGGGGGGGGGGAAGGCAGATGAGACAAATAGAAAATAAATAGCAAGAAGGATGAAAGGGCAGATAGAGTAAATAGAAACAAATGCTACTCCTAATCGGAAGTAAACCGGAGCGGCAAGATTAATATCAGAAAAGGTAAATTTCAGAGTGATAAAAATATTTTCACGCATAACCAAGTCATTTCATCATGATAAAGCCGTCAATTCAAATAAGACGTAACATTCCTAGATGTTTATGTGCCCATGAGCAGAAACTGAAAATAATAAAGCGAAACTTAACAGAAGAGTTAAGAACTAGACAAATCCATATTACAGTGGCAGACTTCAGCTGAAAATAAGTGTTCAGGGTAATGGAACGCTACGTCAGTTAAAGGTAAAGAAACTCAAACAATGCTATCAACTCACCAGACCTAACAGACACTCCTGGAACATTTTACCCAGCAACAGAAGGACACACATGATTTTCAAATGCACACATAACATTTGCCAAGACCGCCACATCCTGGGCAATAAAACAATTCTTACTAAATCTAAAAGGATCTAAATCATATGAAGTACGTCGTCTGACTACAATGGAATTAATTACAAATAAAAAAAAATAGAAACATCTCTAGAAAATCCCCAAATATTTGGAAACTGTTTTAGTCAAAAAATACTCCAAACAGAACCAATAGGAGATATATATCTGTAGGGTGGGGGCAGGGAGAGAGAGAGAGATTAAGGATTTGATACATTGGCTGATGTGTTTATGAGGTCTTGCAAATCTGAATTCTGTAGGTCAAGCCTGCAGACTTGAGATTCGGGTTAGAGTTGATATTATAATCTTGAGTCTGAAGGGTGGAAACTCAGGCAGAATATGTTGCAATTTGGAGACAGAATTCCTTCTTCTTTGGGCTACCTAAGTCTGAGCTCTTAAGACTTTCCACTAATGGCATGAGATCCACCCAATTATGGAGGATAATCTGTTTATAATTAGTTTAAGTCAACTGATTATAAATGATAATTGCATCTAAAAAATACCTTCACAGCAACATCTAGACTCGTGTTTGCCCAACTAACTTGTCATCATGGTCTAGACCAGCGGTCCCCAAACTTTTTACACAGGGGGCCAGTTCACCGTCCCTCAGACCATTGGAGGGCCAGACTATAAAAAAAACTATGAACAAATCCCTATGGACACTGCACAGATCCTATTTTAAAGTAAAAAAAACAAAACGGGAACAAATACAATATTTAAAATAAAGAACAAGTAAATTTAAATCAACCAACTGACCAGTATTTCAATGGGAACTATGCTCCTCTCACTGACCACCAATGAAAGAGATGCCCCTTCCGGAAGTGCGGCAGGGGCTGGATAAATGGCCTCAGGGGGCCGCATGTGGCCCGCGGGCCGTAGTTTGGGGACCCCTGGTCTAGACAAGTTGACAAATAAAATTAGCCATCACTGAGAGTAAATAACGTACTTCCGAAGTTACCCATCCATCAAAGAAGACACCAAAGGAGAAATCAGAAGTATTTTTTATGTGAATGAAAATGAAAACAGGTGTGATAAGCAAAAGCAGAACCTGGGATGTTTATGCCATCAACCATTAATATTGGAAATGAATAAAATTCCTAGTCAACTACTTCAGCTTCAACCTTAACAGACTAGAAAAAGAGGAGCAAATTAAGCGGAAAAAAAGAATAAAGGTCATAGTGAACATCACTACAATGTAAATCAGGAATGCCTGTTATTTGAGGTCAGTGATTTGATAGACCTCTATTCTGACCAATCAAGTAAAAATTAGGGAGGACACAAATTATCAGTATGAGAAGTAAGAGAGATAAAACTACTACTGTTCTTTGAACTATTATTGAAAGAGTAGGAAATTTTATGGAAGCCAATATGTTATTCAAATCCACAAATTATATGCAATCTGATTGGTAGCCTATTATAAGAAAAGGAAGAAAGAGAGGTAAAGTTGTAAAGAAATGATTAAAAAGAAATGTATTCTCCAGCTATTGTCTAGAATGCTCAGTAGTTCAGATTAATTTGGTGTTTTCTCATGATTGAACTGAAGTTTGGCAAAGAATACCACAAAGATAATGGACCTATATCTTTTTTTTTTTTTTGTATTTTTCTGAAGCTGGAAACAGGGAAGCAGTCAGACAGACTCCTGCATGCGCCCGACCGGGATCCACCCAGCATGCCCACCAGAGGGCGATGCTCTGCCCATCTGGGGCGTTGCTCTGTTGCAACTAGGGCCATTCTAGCGCCTGAGGCAGAGGCCATGGAGCCATCCTCAGCGCCCAGGTCAACTTTGCTCCAATGGAGCCTTGGCTGCAGGAGGGGAAGAGAGAGACAGAGAGGAAGGAGGGGAGGGGTGTGGGAAGCAAATGGGCGCTTCTCCTGTGTGCCCTGGCCGGGAATCGAACCCGGGACTCCTGCACGCCAGGCTGACGCTCTACCACTGAGCCAACCGGCCAGGGCTGACCTATATCTTGTGTGTCCTTTCATAGTCAAAACTTCCCTCCACCTCTGTCCCTGGCAATCAGGGATCTGTCTTTTGTCTTTTATAGTTTTGCTTTCCACAGAATGTCATATAAACAAAATCATTTAACATGTAGACTATGTAGCTGGCTTCTTCCACTTAACAAAGTGCATTTAAGGTTTATTCACGTTATGGTAACTGGTAGCTCTCGTTCTGATTGCTGAGTAGTATTCCATAGCACGGCAGTAACTCAACAGTCACTCACTGAAGAACAATTGGATTGTTTTAATTTGGGGAGTATATATGAATAATTATGAATTGGTAATGATGAGTAAAGCTCATTCTCATACTTCCACTCATTTGGATACTTAGCAACAGGATTGCTAAGTTTGTATGGTAAGTGTATGGTAACTTATTATTATTATTATTATTATTATTATTAAAGTGTGAGGCAGAGTGGCAGAGAGATAGACTCCCACATACACCCTGAGTGGGGTCCACCTGGCAAGCCTCCTACCAGGGGATGCTCTGTCCATCTGGGGCCATTGCTCCATTGCTCGGCAACTGAGCTATTTTAGTGCCTGAGGCAGAGGTCACCGAGCTATCCTCAGTGCCCTGGGCCAACTTGCTTGAACCAATCGAGCTATGGCTGCAGGAGGAGAAGAGAGAGAGAGAGAGAGAGAGAGAGAGAGAAAGGAGAAGGGGATGAGTGGAGAAGCAGATGGTGGCTTCTCCTGTGTACCCTGACCAGGAACTGAACACGGGACCTCCACATACCAGGCTGACACTCTACCACTGAGCCAACCAGCCAGGGTGTTTAACCCTATAAGAAACTATCAAATCATTTTTAATTTTGGTTAAGTTCAATATATTATTTTTTATGGATTGATGGATTGTGTTCTTAGCCTCTTATCTAAAAGCTTTGCAAAGCCCAAGATCACATATCTTTTTAAAAGAAATTTTATAGCTTTACATTTTACAGTAACATCTACAATTCCACTTTGAGTTGTTTTCTATGTTAGGTGTTGGGTGTGACGTTCAGGTCAGGTTCCATTTTTTTTTTTTTTTTTTTTTTGCATATGGCCATCTTATTCAATGTTGAAAAGACTGCCTTTTCTGATGAACTGGCTTTACATTTGCATAAAAATAATCAGTTGATTATATTGTGTGGGTTTATTTGTGGGCTCTTTAATTTATTCCATTGACCTGTGTGTCTACTTTTTCACAAATTCTGCATGTTCTTTCTTTTTTTTTTCAATCACTACACCTTTTATCTTGTCTCGAAATCAGGGAGTGTGCGCCTTCTACTTTACTTCCTTCAGAACTGTTATGACTCTTCTATTCCTTTGTCTTTCTATTTCTATTTTAGAAGCAACTTGTAAATATTAAAAAAACGGGATATTTTTTATTAGAAGTGCATTGATTGCATAGATGACACTGAAGAGAATTTACATTTTAGCAATATTGTATCATCAATCCATAAACACAATATATTTCCACTTATTTAGATCTGGTCTGACTTCCTCCATCTGTACTATTTGAGTTTTAAGCATATAAATTCTGCATGAGATTTGTTCACTTTATTTGCAATGACTTCACATTTTAGAGTGCTATTGTAAGTGGTAGTTTAAATTTTTTCAATTTCAATTGCTCATTGCTGGTGATTAAGAATGTGACTGAGTCTGACTTCTGTGCATTGATTAGTATGCCGAGACAACCCTAAAAGTGCTAATTAGTTCTAGAAGCTGTTATGTAGACATTTTGCTTTTCCTGCATGCATAATTATATATTTGGATATTAGAATTATTTGTGTTGTTTAAAAGATAAGAGACAGTACTATCTATGTCTTCCAAATAATTTAGACTTGGGGGTGAGACAGACAATCACCCTGTTTAAAAGGAAAAGGTAAAATGCAATGAGATTATTTACTAAATTAAGTTTGCAAAAATCTTAAAATATGTCCGGGTTAGCCCTGGCCGGTTGGCTCAGTGGTAGAGCGTTGGCCTGGCGTGCGGGGGACCCAGGTTTGATTCCTGGCCAGGGCACATAGAAGAAGCGCCCATTTGCTTCTCCACCCCACCCCCTCCTTCCTCTCTGTCTCTCTCTTCCCCTCCCGCAGCCAGGGCTCCATTGGAGCAAAGATGGCCCGGGCGCTGGTGATGGCTCCTTGGCCTCTGCCCCAGGTGCTAGAGTGGCTCTGGTCGCAGCATAGCGACGCCCCAGAGGGGCAGAGCATCGCCCCTGGTGGGCGTGCCAGGTGGATCCAGGTCGGGCACATGCAAGAGTCTGTCTGACTGTCTCTCCCCATTTCCAGCTTCAGAAAAAAATACAAAAAAAAAAAAATATGTCCGGGTTGAAGGAAATAGAACAGGTTCTCAAAATTCTAATCATGCTAAAACTGTCATCTACCTGATGTTTTTAAACAAATCTAAAGAAAATGTCAATAGAGCTGGAATTTAGAAAAGATTAGGCCACAGGAAAAACTACTGATATTTCTAGACAAGCAATTAAACCAGCAGCCCATCTCAGAGAAGACGGATGTCAGGCCTTGAGGAAAATGAGCAAGGTCTCTGTCGTAGACAGGAGTGGCTCGTTCTACCTACACATGGCCTGGACACAGTCACTCTCCCTGGTTTGACTTCCCAGGTCCCATCTGTGCATTCGCCCTGGAACAGGTGATTCTTTGGTGCCACTCTTTGAAAAGTAAAGTTCAAAACAACAGCCTTAACAAACCTGACATCCGTCGGGGCCCAGGAGACCGAGATTAGTGGGATATATGGTGGTCGACATCCAGAACATCAGCAATCGATACCTCACTGCCATTCCGCTGTCTTCGGAAGGCGGCCCTTTATATCAACAGAATGGTCTGGAGCTCCGTTTATTGGAAAGCAATCCAGGGAAGAGTGATTTAGAGGGAGAAGCTCAGGGAAAGATAAGCTGCGTCAAAGAGAAATACAGAGGCGACTTAGCAAGTTGACCCAAATCAGGAATCTAATTGATGTGAGGATTCGAGCTAATATGTGCTAGTTGGCTAGAAAAAGAGCCCCCTCTCCAAGAAGAAAACAGCGCTTGAAAGGCCATAAAGTGCGGAGATGTCCATACGCATTTAGAAGGGGATATGGAAAAGGAAAAATAATTGAAAGCCTTAAATCTCAGGTTATTTCAGAGCAGACATCATGGGCACCGACTGAGGACTTTTGCATCTGGCTGTAACAGGTGCACCTACCCAGGGCTTCATATAATAAAAGCATCACCGTGGCTTTCATTGTTTTTTGTTGTTGTTGTTTTTAAAACATATATGGGAAAGATATCATTAGCGTTGCTAATAATTCCTTTCATGTCTCATGAACAAAGAACGTGCAGGTGTCCAAGCAGACCCTCGACCCCGGGGGACAGTCTATGTAATTCCCTCCCCCACTCCCTTTGCCTCTGTGACCGACTCAAACTTTCTAAACACGGTTCACATTTGCGTCCCATTTCTTTCCTATATATTTCCTGTCACTCGTAAAATAGTGGGATGGGAGAAGGTGGAAGGTCCCCTTCCATTTTCCTGTGAAGGACCGATCTGTTGATCCAGGGTGAGCTGGTGGGGGGGGCGGGGTGAAAACCAGCACATTTAACGGGGTCCGCCTACGTTATTCTCATGGACAATTCTCCGGTTCTACAGTCGGGATATTGTGATTGAGATTTAGGAGAATAGGACTTTCCTTTTTTTTTTTTTTTAGCTTACCACAGAATTATCTCAGCTGGGCATCCAAAATAGAACTTGCTGGTTGTTGTACCTGGCTCCGCTTTCGGTAGATCTCAAATAGAAACATCGAAGCCCTGTGGGGAATGGTGAGCGGCCATTGATTTGGAACTGAATTATCAACCATGCCATGGAGACGCTAGGTCAACCTCCGGCAGTTTCTATTACCTGTGAAAATGGCAGCACTTTAAAGTTTCTCCAGAGCCCCTCAACCCCCTCTCCCCCAGAAAACATCAAAGCGGTGTCATTCAGTGTTAGAAACTCATTCAACTTGCATTATTGAGGAAACTAGGTTCATTTATGTTCTCAGATAGTCTTTAGTATATAAAGAAAAAAAAAATACATCCTGGCCTGTTGGTTCAGCTGTAGAGCGTCGACCCAGAATGTGAAGTCCCGGGTTCGACTCCTGGTCAGGCCATGCAGGAGAGGCAACCATCTCCTTCTCCTCCCCTCTCCCTTGTCTTGCTCTCTCTTCCCCTCCCACAGCCATGGCTCGATTTATTCGAGTGTGCTGGCCCCCCCGACACTGAGGAGGACTCCGTGGGGCCCTGCCTCGGGTGCTAGAAATAGCTCAGTTATGAGCATTGGCCAGATGTATGTGGGAGTCTGTCTTTGTACCTCCCTCCTCTCACTTAAAAAAAAAAAAAAAAGAAAAGAAAAAAATACAATAGTAAACAAATATACCTCTCTTTTCTGGCTTGGGCAATTCTACCACGGATATGTTTATGCAGCTTGTTTCTATAGTCACCATTTTTACTATATTTTCATTCTATAAATCCTTCCACAAATCAATACTTAGAGGGTTTTTTTGTTGGTGTTGTTTTTAACACATCTGTTCAAGTTTGAAAGCCTGCTGACAAATCTTCAGCCTAAAATGTTTACCAGGTAAAATGCTACCAAGCCCTTAATATATTTGGTCAGGACCTAAAAACATTTGCTGTGACCCCCTGGAGCTAGAAGTATTGATTTTTTAATGGGTACACTTTTCTCAAATGGAGTCCATCACTTACATCCAACATCCGCTCCTTTGTTGAAGGAGCAGTTTCTTGTTTGCAAGTAATTACTGTTCTCCTTTTTTTGCCACTGATGATGCTATAATATTTAAGAATCTATATATTCTCCCCAGGAAAGTTAAAGTTGGCCTTCTATGCCGGGAAGCTAAGAGGCGATTGGATGTTAATAATTGATAAGTTGTTATATGTTATAACACAGAATTCTAAAACAGAATTTTAAAACAGAATTTTGAGCTTTATTATACAGAATAAACATACTTTATCTCTTTGGTGACCAAGTGGGTATACCTCTCCAGATTGGGGTCAAAAGGTCCACTATATATATATATATTTTTTTTTTTCACTTTGTATAAATCCTCTGAAGAAGTTAGGGGTTGCAGAGGCTGTCAGAATTTAAGATTTTCCAGGGCCTGGCTAGGTAGCTCAGTTGGTTAGAGCATCATTCCAATACACCAAGGTTGTGGGTTCAATCCCCAGTCAGGGCACATGTATGAATCACCCAATGAATGCATAAATATATAAGTAGAACAACAAATTGATGTGTTTCTCCCCCCCTCTCTCTCCTTTCTTCCCTTCCTCTCTCTATCTAAAATCAATCAATAAAAAAAATGAAAAAGAAATTAAGATTTTTCTATTCCACCTTTATGAAAAAGAATCAATGCACCCTGAGTGTGAGGCCCATTTAGCCAGAGCTCCCATCACGTAGACTGTTGATGGCATAACCACGAGGCACTCCCCACTAATCTCAACAGTGGGGTGTGGAAGGTAAGAGAAGAGAGTCTTCTTTCATGAATTTGCCATAAGTCTTATCTTAGGCCAGCTGGGGCGGAGACGTGTCTGTTCTCTCTCAGTTCTTTCTAGCTCCCCAGAAGATGTCCACTGTCAACACCCGCCCCCTACAGCGAACGGCCTCGCTTATAGAGCTGGGCGACTAGCCAATATTCGTTAATTTAAAAAAAAAACTTTCTGAGACGTTAGTCATTCAAGGCCAGCCTGCTCTGTCTGCTCTGCGCGGCTGAGGAAGTGCAGGTCAACCAGAGAAAACCAAGAACGTGACCGCGGTGGAAGCCACAAGGGCTCCGTGGGTCTGAGACCCAGCCTGCGGGAGGCTCAGGACAGAAGGAGGGGGTGGGGGAGGTGCTGGGAGGGAGGGGCCGCAGAAGGCAGAGGAGGAGGGTTGCCGGGTGCCTGACGGACTTGCTATGGGATCGAGCTCCGACTGGGTTCTGCAGCTGGAGACCCGCTGGGTGACACCGAGCAGGAGACGGACACATCAGTGCGTCGTTGGTTGCTTTGTTATTTTGTGAACGTTCACTCAGGACGTCTATGCAGAACAGCTGAGCGCAGGAGAAACTCAAGGCATCGGCCCAGTTCCGAAGCTGTTGATCAACTAATTTAGACACCTGAACACACAATAGAAAGGAGTGATTGTGGATTGATGTAAAAGGACAGACTTGAAAGTTGTGGAGAGACTAGAATAGGGACCATTTATTATTTTATTTATTTATTTATTTATTTTTGTATTTTTCTGAAGTGAGAAGTGGGAGGCAGACAGACTCCCACATGTGCCCGACCGGGATCCACCTGGCATGCCCACCAGAGGGCGATGCTCTGCCCATCTGGGGCATTGCTCCGTTGCAACCAGAGCCATTCTAGCACCTGAGGCAGAGGTCATGGAGCTATCCTCAGCACCCGGGCCAACTTCGCTCCAATGGAGCCTCGGCTGCAGGAGAGGAACAGAGAGACAGAGAGGAAGGAGAGGGGGAGGGGTGGAGAAGCAGATGGGCGCTTCTCCTGTGTGCCCTGGCCGGGAATCGAACCTGGGACTTCCACACACCGGGCCGATGCTCTACTGCTGAGCCAACCAGCTAGGGCCCACCATTTATTATTTGATTAGAGATGAGGATATAGGAAAAAAGCTAATGACAAAGTGACTACAGAATCTGATTTGAGTAACTGGATAGAATTTGAAATCTGTTTATTTCTTTACCTCGTATACCAACACATAATGTTTTTAAAAATGTTTAAGGTGATTTCAAAAATTATAGTAAGAATTGGCATAAAAATTTAAGTGATTCCTAGAAAGACAAGTAGAATTTCAATTGCACAAATTTATAAAAACACTTTTTCAACTTTCCAAGTTAATTAGGTTTTCAACTTTCAGCTGTGGTATATTTTGAAAACTCAGGTCTTCCTTCATGATCACGGGCACTGTATTAAACTCACGCAATATACTATTTCCTGCTAATGTAGAGAACTTGTGCTTGATTTTATTTTAACTCCCCTATCAGTAATCAAAATTCATCCCAAATTCTGAAACAACATCAAAGGCACTGATCACTCAAATTCTGTCCATTTCAAAACTGCATCTATTCATTAGAAAGGATTTTTTAAAAAAAATCATAAGTGTCAGTTCAAATGATTAATTCTTTAAAAATTGAACTTATTGTTACATAAAAAACAACGAGGCCCTGGCCGGTTGGCTCAGTGGTAGAGCGTCGGCCTGGTGTGCGGGGGACCCGGGTTCGATTCCCGGCCAGGGCACATAGGAGAGGCGCCCATTTGCTTCTCCACCCCCCCCCTCCTTCCTCTCTGTCTCTCTCTTCCCCTCCCGCAGCCGAGGCTCCATTGGTGTGAGGATGGCCCGGGCGCTGGGGATGGCTCCTTGGCCTCTGCCCCAGGCGCTGGAGTGGCTCTGGTCACGGCAGAGCGATGCCCCGGAGGGGCGGAGCATCACCCCCTGGTGGGCAGAGCGTCGCCCCTGGTGGGTGTGCCAGGTGGATCCCGGTCAGGTGCATGCGGGAGTCTGTCTGACTGTCTCTCCCCGTTTCCAGCTTCAGAAAGATACAAACAAACAAACAAACAAACAAAAACAATGAATCCTTAAATATTATATTTAAGAAAGCATGGTTGGTACTGCAACCCATTTCAATGTATGCACCATACCTATGTGTGAGGTCATACCTCTGTGAGATTTAGGGGGTGTGGTTCTTTAAATTCCCGCTGTTCATCTCCCATATTTCACAGATGAGGAAAGAGAGGGTTAGTGATATGTGCTTGTCCAAGGTCATAGCATGGTGGTACCATTTTCAGAGGCTGCCCTCCTTGAAACTTTATAGAGATCCCAAAATTGGTTGAAGGCTATTCTGTGATTTCTTTCCCCAAGAGAAAAAGAGCAAAGTTGCCTAAGATATCAGGTGACTCCTTTTTTTTCCTAAAATTGTTTAATGTTTTTAAAATGATTGAATTTGCTTTTAATGAGCGAGACCAGTTGATTCCTACAAGGTCAACAGGGGCCATCATTAATAGCAGTAACAAATCATTACTGAACACTTAATATTGAGCTCTTTGGTCCTGGACAGACAGTGGACTATATTTTGATTTTAACATTTTACTCAAACACAAGGACAAAACTAAGTTGCTAAGTCCTACAAAGGGAGTGTTTGGGGAACATGTTTGTTATCAACCAACCAACCGACCAACCATCTGACAACTTTCTGGGGTGTCTGCCTATATGTATGCCACTCATTCTTGCATTTTAAGTTCCCTATACTATCTTTAGTTTTACACAGAAGTCATCAGGGGCAGGAACAACGCAGAAACAAGCTGACCCAATCATCCCAGTGGTCCAGCCCTGTGAGCTTTGGCAGGGCCCAGGAATGGGTGGGCTACCGAGACCCCGAACAGGTGGTGGGAATGTAACCAGACTTCTCAGAGCACCCAGAGATGCAGGTCAGCACGGGAAACCAGAAGCAATGATTCGGCAGGAAAGAACAGGAAGAGCTAGCTACTCCGTGGCTACTGGGCGGACCTCTGAAATGAGAACCCTGCGTGGGAAACAAACACTGACCAGAGGTCAAGGCGCACAGGCCGGGATGTCCACGGGAAGCATGAGTGGCTCTGAGACCATGTTGGAGGAAAATGAAGGCAAGGCTACTCTCTGTACCAAACAGAGGTTCATATATACTCACTCACTGTCGGTAAAAAAAAAAAGAAAAATCTTCTAAATAAATCAGTCAATCTTAAGCTGTGGACATCCCAGACCCCGCTGGTGAGAGCCAGTGAAAGAAGTAAACTGAGTGACGAAGCTGAGAGATCCCACTGGAAGCCAGGGGTCCCTGCTTCACGGAGGATGTGGCGGCTGGCTTTTCTCCTCCTCCTCCTCCGGGTGCATCGCTCCATCGTTACCAGTCAGGATTCGTGCAGCTGCCTCTGTCAGATCTCCCACCCGGGGACGATGATCGCAGACACACTTTATTTACGTGGTCAAGTGCCGTGGCCTCGGTAGATTTATATCTGCAGGCACACTGAGAAAAAGTTGGTGCTGCATACATTAAAGAGCCCCTCCCTTTAGCAGGGAGACGTTCAGCAGCGCAGGCTAGGATGTCTCAGAGTGCCTATTAAGTCTTGTAACATAACAAACACTGGGCTTCAGAGTTGTCACTTAGTTTTGCGCTCTCTGAAAAGATTTCTTTCTAACGCATGAAAATTTACCACCCCCCCACAAACGCCTTAGATGGCGATCAGGAAGAAGCAGCATCCTCTGTGTTTCTCCTTCATGAGCCCGACTCGTGTTTTGTGGAACGGCTAAGTTAGACGTCTGATCCATTCGGCCCCTTAGGGGGCTTTCCTTTTATCCACTTGCGTTATCGTTTTTATTTTGAGTGTGTAGAGGCGCACCCTACATTGTGCTCAAGAAGGCAAACGCGTGTCCGCGGCCCCGGGAACATCGACCCGATCGCCTGATCCTTCTTTATGAGATTGATTTTTCTCAGCGCACGGCTTCATTGCGGCTGCTAGAAGAGCAGGATCTTTGACGTTTGTCAAAGTGGCAGTAAATGTGACATCCTAGGGTCTTACTGATGCTTTATGGCTCGGGGGGGGAGTTAATAGGTGAATGGGAAGCTGGTATTATGTTAAAGAACGGATTTCTATCATTTCCGTCAAGGGTTTACATAACCTGCACTGTTTTAAAGTGCGCAAGGTTAGCTATTTTATATGACAACATTAAATGTGAAAACATTTTTATTTCTTTTCCACAAGGAGGTGACCGTGGGGAGTCCCATTTAATCGTGGAACAAATGACAAATTTTTCTGATAGAGAAGAGTGAACGTATCAAATCTGGACAACTACATTATGTCGCCAATTAGCTTATAAGAAGAGGATATTTATTTCCAGGGGATAGAGTGTGATTTAACACAATACTAGCCCCCCCCCCCCCCCCCGCCCCATGGAGACTGTAGGACTGTAGGACTGGGAGGTGATCCAATATTGCTGAAGTTAATCAATACCCAGCCTCAGCGAACGGGACCATGTACGCACGAGGATTCCAAAGAGGATCTGAAATCAGAGAACAAAAGTCGGCACCAAGGTCACTAGACGGAATAATTAAAAGAAAGCTTTTATTTTAAGCCCTTGTGGCATTTTGCCAGGCTGGATTTTTACCTCTGCTTCCCATCAGAGGATTAATTGAGAACACCCCCCAAGTCGCCTGGTTGCAGAATAAAGAATGTGACTTTTAGTAAGAGGAGACAACAAGAGTGGGAGAAGGCAGGAACACTCGGGACTGTGTCCACGGTGGACATTCAATCATAAATGCACATGTGTGTGTGTGTGAATAAACCCATGAATGAGAGAATAAATATGGGGGAAAGGGAAAGGCGGTGGACGGGATTAGCCATGAGGAGGGTGGAAGGTGTGCTTTGAGGAGTAATAACGAGGGGACGTGGCCGCCATGTTGGCAGCTGTACCCCAGCATGGAGTGGAGTGCTGTAACAGTGGAGGGACCCGTCCAGGACTGGGGAGCCCCCACCCACGTGAAGGGGATTTAGAGGCTCTCATGGGAGTGTCCTCTTGTGGACATCCCCCCTCCCCCTTGTTCTCAGGAGATTTCTGCCATGTCTGAGTCAGCGCCCTCCCCCAGGAGGAAGACAGCTCAGAGTGACCATGTGCACAGCCTTTAGAACAGAGGTCCCCAAACTTTTTACACAGGGGGCCAGTTCACTGTCCCTCAGACCGTTGGAGGGCCAGACTATAAAAAAAACTATGAACAAATCCCTATGCACACTGCACATATCTTATTTTAAAGTAAAAAAACAAAACGGGAACAAATACAATATTTAAAATAAAGAACAAGTAAATTTAAATCAACCAACTGACCAGTATTTCAATGGGAACTATGCTCCTCTCACTGACCACCAATGAAAGAGGTGCCCCTTCCGGAAGTGCAGTGGGGGCCAGATAAATGGCCTCAGGGGGCCGCATGTGGCCCGTGGGCCGTAGTTTGGGGACCCCTGCTTTAGAAGTCAAATAGACCGCGGTTCAAAATCGGGCTCTGTTACCACACAGAGCCGTGGGATTTATCCCCAACAAACGACTCAACCGTTCAGAGCTCAAGGCAGAGACGGTACGTCAAGTGCAATGGCCCGTGATATTGACAGGGAACATGGCCAGGCACTCAGTAAACGTGTCCTCACAATGAGCAGTTTACATGCACATGTTCATTGAAAAGAGGACTTCCACGTGCCGCAGGTAGAACGCTACCTTGTTTATTCTGACTTAGTTTTACTTTCATTCGGTTGATTCTGGGTTAGTTTCTACATTGATGAAAAAATTTCCTACTTCTGCTGATCACATAGGCAGTTTACCTGTGTCATTCTTTGTTGGTCTTATAATCAGGTGAGTTATAGATATAGGGGCTTTATATGTAATGTTAATGGTGATTATCCACCAAAATTAAAAATATATCAGTGTAAGAAATTTCTGTTTGTACTGCTGATAAGGATATTTTGATTGTAGAGATGTATTTCCTTGTGAATTATTTCATGAAGAGGCATTATGAGCCCCAATTAAAATGCCCCTGATCAGGTAGCTAAGTGCTCAGCCACAATGAAGGGTGTGTGATGGGTTCTTTTTTTTTTTAATTTACTTATTCATTTTTAGAGAGAGGAGAGACAGAGAGAGAGAGAGAGAGAGAGAGAGAGAGAAGGGGGGAGGAGCAGGAAGCATCAACTCCCATTTGTGCCTTGACCAGGCAAGCCCAGAGTTTTGAACCGGCGACCTCAGTGTTCCAGGTCAACGCTTTATCCACTGCGCCACCACAAGTCACTGTGATGGGTCTTATTTTGGCTCTCCCTCATTTTCTGCCTCACTTTTCTCACCCTTCATTCTTTTGTCTCAGAGGCTAGTATTCCATAATAGAATGAGGGAATGCCAGATCTCTGCCTCGGGCTCAGACAAACATCCAAGTGGAAATGTCTCGGAAACAACGGAATAGACAAGTCTAGAGGTTAGAAGAGAGCTCTAAAAATAGCGGTTGTGGAGTTGTTTAGCATAGTGATAAAATGTAAAGCCTTCGGACTGACTCAGAACCCCAAGAGAGTGAGGGCAGCGGGACAAGCTGTCTGAGGACTGAGAGTCCGGACACGCCGTTATCCGAGGATGACAAGGTGAAGAAACTCAGCGAGGGAGGCCAGGAAGGACTGGCCGGTCGGCTCAGAGGAAACCCCGGAGAAGAGCATTCAGGAGACCCTGAAGGGACCGTGTCAGCCGCTGCCCAGGGCTCGAGTAAGAAGAACGCTGAGCTCTGACCATTTTGTTTAACAAAATGGAGGTCCTCAGGCTTTTGAGGAGAGTTTTTCTCTGGGTTTCTGGGGCGGGCACATTCAGGCTGGATGAGTTCAAGACAGGAGGAGAGGGCTGGGAACAGTTTCAGTAAGCAAAAATACCTCTTCCAAAGTGTTGCTCTCTCTGCATGTGTATTCCCATGGTGACTAGAAGCAGTTTTAATGCATGAAATACCACCTGCATATTGAAAATGCCCAGTATATCCAGCTATGTACATAGCCAATAACATAGATCCACCCCAGACTCCTCAACCTTATCCATAAAATCATATGTCCAAATACTTCTTCAATATCGCAACGTGGAGTTCCAATAGACGGCATCCGTTTAAAATATCCAAGACGGGCTTCATCTTCTCCCCTCAAAAGTTTCCTTCTCCTCTCGTCTTCCAAAACTTCAGTGAGTAGGCATCGCATTCGTTCAGGTTTTTATGTCCAACAGTATTATTCTCTCTCTCTCTTTCTCTCCACATATAACATTAAAATTAGTAAACTCTGCAGAATTTACTTTTAACACATATCTAAAATTATACCCGTATTTCACTTTTTCCATTGTCACTATCCTGGCCCAAACCATCATCACCATCATCACCATCACCATCATCATCATCATCACCATCACCATCATCATCATCATCATCATCATCATCATCATCATCTCATACTCAGATCTTTGCAATAGTCTCCTCTCTGGCCTCTGTGACTTTTTTCCACCCCTTTTAACCACACACAGTCAGCCGAGCAGCTGGGGTACCTTCTGGAAGAGCAGACATGTGCATGTCTCTCCTCTGCTCTGAGCCTGCTCATGACCTACCCTGTCAGAATAAAAAGTCCACGTCCGTCCAGTCACCTCCAAGCCCATGTTCCTTCAGACCCTTCTCACTTTCCTCTCCTGGCTGTTTCCTCAAGTCTGGGACCATCTGGCTCGGGTTTGTCTTTGCCTTGGATGGAATGCTCTTCCATCAGATAGCCAACAGGATTACTTCCGTATGCTTCCATCAAGTTGTTGCCTAAAAGTGACCTTCTCATTGAGGTCTACTAATAATGCAACCCCAATCCTGGCTCTCTCCGCCCCCCTCTTTTCCTGGTTTATTTCTCCTTCTATGGTCCTTAACACTTTTCTAACATGATTAGAACTCTATTGTGTTGACTAATTTCTTCAAGTGGAATGCAAGTTCTTCTGACAGAGATTTTTTTTATATATATTTTATTTATTCATTTTTTTTTAGAGAGGAGAGAGAGACAGACAGACAGACAGAAAGGAGGAGCAGGAAGCATCAACTCCCATATGTACCTTGACCAGGCAAGCCCAGGGTTTTGAACCGGTGACCTCAGTGTTTTCAGGTTGACACTTTATCCACTGCACCACCACAGGTCAGGCCCTTCTGACAGAGATTTTATTCTGACTTATTCTTTGCTGTGTTCTCAATATTCAGAATACTGCTTGACACCGACAAAGTACTCAAAATATATGTGTTAAATGAACAACAATTATTACAGATACATCTGCATGTGTGTGTGTGTGTGTGTGTGTGTGTGTGTGTGTGTGTATCTGTCAGGCAGAAAATGTCGGTAATGTCTTTTTTTAAAAAAAAAAACAAGCTTGATATCACCCACATCGGAATCCGACTCCCCTGATGCACCAGCTTGCTTTAAAACTGATGTCATCTTTGCATTGAGGACATAAGATTTTTGATGTAAATGTTCAAAGTTGCTTACAAGTTCTCTTCCAGCATGTTAGAATGCTCTTGCTCATGCGGAGAGCCAAAGATAAGGCGCCACCAAGAATATGATGAAAAGGAAGGTTTCAGACGGGGGTATTTGGGAGGTTTTGCTGATAAGAGCACAGATGAGGGGTGCGTGGGCATGGATTTCTTATTCAGAGCCAAGTTTGAGCAGTGCGACCCTTTTCCAAAGCTCCTTCCGTTTTCCTGAGCATACGGATGTGAACCCCCTGATTTACTGAAGCTTTTGGAGATAAGAAGACTGGGCTCAGATTCATCTAACATCTCCTCTTTCCTTCAGATCCGAGGAAAGCGTTCTCTTGCTTATGAGAAATATATTTTCTCATTCAGATGAACAATAGAGAGCAAAAAATATATATATACTTTTTTTTTTTTTTTTACGACAGGCGTTCTAAACTAGGTTTCAACCTACCACTGTCAGAGAAGACTGTCTTCCATTTTTTAAACAAAATATGTTATTTCCAAAGACATGTGTTATTTCCTCTTAGAGAGGTTCTGAAACTCAGCGGAGAAAAACAGGTTGTTCGCACATGACTTCAAAATAGAACCACAAAAAAGTCCCTAACACAACATCGAAAATAAAATAAAGTAAAATAAAATAAAAATAAAAAACTAAGAAAAGTGGGCTGCCCCGGATCTGCAGCTTTGGTGACAGAGGGACAAACAATGACTTTGAAACCTAAGAAAGCTTTCTTTAAAATAAAAATTGTTTTTAGATTTGAAGAAAATGTTAAATACATTATATATATATATTTATATATATGATAGATAGATAGATAGATAGATAGAAAAACAATATAAAACTACAGGTGGATGATTGGCAAAAACAACATAGAATTTGAGATCAATGACCTCCACTGTCACTCTAGTCTAGAATAAACATGGAAAGAAAAATCACCCTCCATTAGACCCATGACAAGCAGGGGCCACAGCAGGAGGGGAGGCT
This sequence comes from Saccopteryx leptura, assembly GCF_036850995.1. Lineage (NCBI taxonomy): Eukaryota > Metazoa > Chordata > Mammalia > Chiroptera > Emballonuridae > Saccopteryx > Saccopteryx leptura. The sequence continues at coordinate 76,585,671 of NC_089513.1, forward strand.
GGGGTTCCCTGATGTGAAGACTTCTTTTTAAGTCAAGCTTTAGATTTGCTTAACAAGACAGGCTGATCTACATTTCCTTTTCTTTCCCGACTTTCCCCAGAGTGTACCCTGGGGGCCATTCCTTATATTTCCATTTGTTTTCTGGAAAGTGAGCTTGTTTCTCCAGTTGAAGAAACAGGGAACAATACCCACCACACAGTGAAAAGTGCAGCTTTCGATCATGGACTTGAGTCACCAAGTTAGTCAGTGATCACAAACATCCAAATATGTTCACTGACTGGCCAGATTTTTTTTTTTTTTTTTTGGTATTTTTCTGAAGCTAGAAACGGGGAGAGACAGTCAAACAGACTCCCGCATGCGCCTGACCAGGATCCACCCAGCACGCTCACCAGGGGCGAAGCTCTGCCCACCAGGGGCGAAGCTCTGCCCACCAGGGGGCATCGCTCTGCCACGACCAGAGCCACTCTAGCGCCTGGGGCAGAGGCCAAGGAGCCATCCCCAGGGCCCGGGCCATCTTTGCTCCAATGGAGCCTTGGCTGCGGGAGGGGAAGAGAGAGACAGAGAGGAAGGAGGGGGGGGGGTGGAGAAGCAAATGGGCACTTCTCCTGTGTGCCCTGGCCGGGAATCGAACCCAGGTCCCCCGCACGCCAGGCCGACGCTCTACCGCTGAGCCAACTGGCCAGGGCCCAGATTTTTGAATATTTTAGTCCCTCTTATTATTTTACTATTCCCCTCCCACCCCCGTAATTCTTTTATTTTCTTTCTTATTTCCTTTTTCAGTCGTTTCTCTGTGATTTTTATTAAGTATTTTTATTTGTCTTTGGAGGACTACGGCTTTGACATTGAGGAAGCCCAGCGACCTGTAACATTTATAAAAATTGACATCTATCGCGGGAAAATGATGGGCTTTCTTTAAAATGTGATTGTACCTCTATATAAGGCTAGTACCGTTCAAAGTGATGACCTTATCACACAGCACTCTGGTAAATAATTCTATATGGTAGCAAACATATCTAGAGCTTGGCCATAGCAGACGGAAGTTATTTCCATATTATGTAAATATTTGCTCTAGTCATTTCTACCAGGAATCCAATCCTGAACAGAATGAAATATACTCTCCCCCTGCCTCTCACCTGAATGCAAATACAACCGCCGAATAGGAAGGGAAGATAAATATAATAGCTTCCTAAGGACCTTAAATACATGATAGCAAGCACCTGTAGGAAGGAGTTCTGCATTTGAGATGCCGCCAACCCAGAGGTACTCAAAGACCACCTGACCACCTGATCCCTGAGCAGGGCCACCAGGCGGGGACAGAGAAGTTGGAAAGAGGACTCTGTAGGTCCAGAAAGAACAGGAGGTCAATCTTCTCTTTTCTTTTCTTCTTTTCTCTCCTGTCCCGGCCCCCAGGCAGTGCCTCAGTAGCACCGAGGCTGGGCTCACACCTCAGTTGCTGAAGGTGAGGGACCTTCTTTTACCTCCAAAAGACCCCTCCATCGAAGACCAAGGGATGAATGTCCTTTGCCGGTCATCCACCCTCTGTCCTCCCACGCTGGGCCCCAGGTGCAGTATCAACCACAGAGAGTAGAAAATAGGGACAGCAAAGTCCTGGCTTTCCGATAGGGGACCCAGAGGTCCGGGAAGCATTGAGGTGGTCACAGAAAGAAGGGAGCCGGAGCCCCAGCAGAGAGGGGGTGCGGACTCCTGGGCTCACCTCCCGCTGCTCCCCGTGCGTGGCCTGACCCACAGCACCACGCGGAGGGCCCCAGCCTGGCCACTGAGATCGTTGTACCAAACGATTGTCACTGGAACCCCAGCCCGCCGGAGGCAGGGAGAAACCCGTAGCCTGAGCCTAAGTAGGTTGATTGCCTAGTAAATGAAAACTGAACAACAACAACAAAAATTGCCAACTATCGGCCCTGACCGGTTAGCTCAGCAGTAGAGCGTCGGCCTGACGTGCGGGGGGACCCGGGTTCGATTCCCGGCCAGGGCACATAGGAGAAGCGCCCATTTGCTTCTCCACCCCCCCCCTTCCTCTCTGTCTCTCTCTTCCCCTCCCGCAGCTGAGGCTCCATTGGAGCAAGGATGGCCCGGGCGCTGGGGATGGCTCCTTGGCCTCTGCCCCAGGCGCTAGAGTGGCTCTGGTCGCGGCAGAGCGACGCCCTGGAGGGGCAGAGCATCGCCCCCTGGTGGGCAGAGCGTCGCCCCCTGGTGGGCGTGCCGGGTGGATCCCGGTTGGGCGCATGCGGGAGTCTGTCTGACTGTCTCTCCCCATTTCCACCTTCAGAAAGGTACAAAAAAAAAAAAAAAAGAAGAAAAAAAAATTGCCAACTATCAACCTAGGATTTAAATGAGACCCAGAGTCTCGTAAAATAATATTCAAAACGTCCAGGATACAACCGAAACGAGGAGCCCGGCCAACACGAGGGAAAAGGTGATCCCCAGATCCCAGGGCCGGCAGGACGCCCACCCCGGAAGGACCACGCAGAGACCTTCAAGAAGCTGCCGTGACTGCGCCCAGGGGAACGAGGCCGCGCCCCGGATGTCAACGGGAAGGTGGAGCGTCTGAACAGTGATCAACAAGGTACGAAGAAGACAGATGGGAAGTTTTAGAAATGAAAACTGTAATAGCCCACACGAAAACGACAGAGGACAGGGTGGGTGACCTTGAAGACAGCATTTAAAACCATTCGATCTGCACAGACAGTGAAAAGGTTTAAAAAATAAAATAAAATAACAGTGCCTCAGGGCCTGGGGAGACCTTATTGAAACGTCTAGCGTCCCTGCCCACGTCGGCAGCAGAAGCAGAAGACAAAGAATGTGATGCAGAGAAAAAAGATATTCGAACAACTGGACACTTCCCAGATTCGTGGCGAATCTGAAAAAAATAAAATAAAATCATTACATTCTGAGAAGGACACGCCCCAAGAAATCCATACTCAGATGTAACGATGATGAAACTGCTAAAACCATAGATAAAATAAAAAGGAATGTGGAAAATGATGCATCGCAGTCAGGTGCGTGACGGTTCGCATCACGGTGACTTTCCCGTCGGCAACCCCGCGCGCCCGGGGGAAGCCGCTCAAACTGTTTTCCATCAGCCTCGAAGTCCCTGTCCACAGAAAGAAAAGATCCTTGAGGAGTGAAGGTGGAAGAAAGATATTCTCAGGTGCAGGAAGACAGAAAGCGCTTCCTTCCAGGAAAACCTCTCGAAGGGAAATGATACCAGAGGGACCCTTGAAATGTCGGGGGCGGGGGGGGGGGGGGAGGAGGTAAATGTCTGGCTAAATATATCAGACTGTTTTTCTTCTCTCAAATTCTTTAACATAACGGAAAATGCTTGAAAGCAAATATTATTAACAAGGTCAGGTAAGGTTTTTCATAGACAGTTCCCCGGTTTACAGATGAGCTAGGTTCTGTAGGTTTGAAGGCGTTTAAGTACATTTAAGTATTTACATAACTCAAGAAAGGTAAAAATAAATACTGCATTAAGACAAAGGTCTATCTGAGTTGCATTTCATAGGTAAATGTACCTGTTCCAACTTACATACAAACTCAGCTTAAGAACAAAGCCAAAAGCCCTCCTGGCTGGTTGGCTCAGTGGTAGAGCATTGGCCTGAAGTATAAATGACCCCAGTTCAATTCCCGGCCAGGGCACACAGGAGAAGCGCCCATTTGCTTCTCCTCCCCTCCCCTAGACGGGGAGATAGAGGGAGGGGGAGAAGAAGGGATACTTCTCTCTCTATATTTCTCTCTTCTCCCACAGTCATGGCTCAGTTGGAGCAGTTGACCCCAGGTGCTGAGGATGGATCCATGGCCTCGCCTCAGGGGCTAAAGTAGCTCAGTTGCAAGCATGGCCCAAGACGGGCAGAGCATCGCCCTGTAGGGGGCTTCCTGGGTGGATCCCAGCTGGGCGCATGCGGGAGTCTGTCTCTCTGCCTCCCCGCTTTTCGCTTCAGAAAAAAAAAAAAAAAAAAGAACAAAGCTATAGAACCTATCACATATGTAACCTGGAGACTGTATGTGGCTGTAACATATGAAAAGCGGAACATAATGGGGAAGGTGAAAGGGTCCTAGAGGCTGGTAAGGTTTCTGCATTCCACCTGGAGTGATACACAGGAACTAGAGACGGCTAGTGATTGACTGTGGCTGTGGGCAGGGAGCTTGGCGGGGGTCTCCGATGTCCTCTCTGTGGATCGACCATGAGCATCTCCCAGTGTGGGCACTGGATCCCCACGTTGAGCCCCTAAGAGTGAGTGTTCCAGGAGACCCAGGTGTAGCTGTAAGACCTAACACCTCGCTCTGGAATTAACGAATCATTTCCTGTACATTCCGTCATCAAAGCACTGAGCCAGCCCAGATTCAATGGGAGGGGACGTAACAGGGTCATGATTATTGAGAGGTGGGGCCCATTCACAATCTAGTTTTGTAAACTGACTACCATGGTCTGCCTGTTAGTCCCCTGTGGTCCACACCCTTTATTGTACATGTAGAATTGTCCCCTCGCCCGCTGGAGTCCTGCAAAGTCTTCTCCCCGCTCCTCGCTGGCTCTGACTCGAGCCGGAAGTCGAGGAACTTGTCATTTAAGCCCGGTCACAACTGTAACATCACTGGGCTTGATTTTAAGGTCTGTGAAGGTGGTGGCTCGAATGTTTGCACCATGAGCACTGATGCAGCGTGTGTGTGTGTGTGTGTGTGTGTGTGTGTGTGTGTGTGTGTGTGTGTGGCCTGCGCCCATGCAGTGACAAATCACGTGAGAAGTAAGACCCAGCGGACGTTGAAAATTTACTAGCAGCCAGACATTGGAGAAAGACACAACCCAGGGAATGGAAGGTCCTTATGAATCTAAGAACTGTCCATGGAGGTGGCTCCGTGATGCACTAGACAGAGAATCGGACTTCTAGGAGCAGGTGCAGTGGGTAGCGGTGGGTTTCCACAATAAGGTCAGACATCCAGCATGTCTACCAACATAGTCAAGAAGAGGTTGTTCTCCTGAGCCTGGAAACTTGGAAACAAGTAGGTTATAAAAATCTAGCTTAAAGCCTGACCAGGTGGTGGCGCAGTGGATAGAGCATCGGACTGGGATGCAGAGGACCCAGGCTTGAGACCCGGAGGTCGCCAGCTTGAGCGCAGGCTCATCTGGTTTGAGCAAAAGCTCACCAGCTTGGATCCAAGGTCACTGGCTCGAGCAAGGGGTTACTTGGTCTGCTGAAGCCCCGCGGTCAAGGCACATATGAGAAAGCAATCAATGAACAACTAAAGTGCCACAACGAAAAACTGATGATTGATGCTTCTCATCTCTCTCCGTTCCTGTCTGTCTGTCCCTATCTATCCCTCTCTTTGACTCTCTCTCTGTCTCTGTAAAAATAAATAAATAAATAAAAATTAAAATAAATAAAAAAATTAAAATCTAGCTTAAAGACATTTTACGCCCTGGCCGGTTGGCTCAGCGGTAGAGCGTCGGCCTAGCGTGTGGAAGACCCGGGTTCGATTCCCGGCCAGGGCACATAGGAGAAGCGCCCATTTGCTTCTCCACCCCTCCGCCGCGCTTTCCTCTCTGTCTCTCTCTTCCCCTCCCGCAGCCAAGGCTCCATTGGAGCAAAGATGGCCCGGGCGCTGGGCATGGCTCTGTGGCCTCTGCCTCAGGCGCTAGAGTGGCTCTGGTCGCAATATGGCGATGCCCAGGATGGGCAGAGCATCGCCCCCTGGTGGGCAGAGCACCACCCCTGGTGGGCGTGCCGGGTGGATCCCGGTCGGGTGCATGCGGGAGTCTGTCTGACTGTCACTCCCTGTTTCCAGCTTCAGAAAAATGAAAAAGAAAAAAAAAAAAAAAAAAAAAGACATTTTACACTACTTGATACAATTCAAATATGATTTCAGTAATCAGTCAGGAGCATTTACCAATGAGCCATTCCAAACAGGTTGTCGTACTCAATGCCATGGAAGGTCACGATCTCACAAACTTAATTAATTCCATAAGAAAAAAAAACATGATAAGAAAATTCCCGTTCGCATGTCTCTACGGCTATCGAAACATCCTTTCCTTCCCATGCCTTAAGTATAAATAAATAATACCAAGTCTCCACACTCACATTGTTTCCATTATTATTAAAGCCACTACACATCGCAGGCAGAGACATAGATTTTAGACCCACTAGTTATTTAAAGTTTAAGACATGCCTACGGCTCCCCGGAGCAAACGCACCGGATCCGTATAAAATAATCATGAAATAATATTATGCCCAAGGATAGAGCGTTGTTCCCATGTTTCCAAACTGTGAGCAGCCTGGGCGCGCTCTCTCTCAGTGCAGGTTGTTTATAGACGAGGCCCCCAGCTGTTAGGGGGAGGCTCAGGCAGGAGCAGGGAGGGAGGGAAGGGTAATCATCCTGATGAGAATAGGAGGCTGTTGCTATGTTCCGCCAGGGCGAGCTGCCTTCTCCCTACGAGCAAACGGCTCTGTCAAAGGCTCCTCCGAAGTCCCCTGTGCCGAATTATCTCCTTCCAGGTATGGAAGGAGGCCTTGGGAAAGTAAATAAATAGGTGAGTGGTTTCTTCTGAGAGCATTTTCCTCTCTCTCCGAGTCCACATAGGATGTGGCCCAGTTAGGTTTCAGAGGGCAGAATTTGCCCTAGAAAGAGTAGCTTAAAGGGTTAGAGTTATGGAAGCAATATAAAAAACAGTCCCTGGGGTAGAGTCAGGACAGGACCTCTCGTCCAGGGTAAGAATTTCATTATCAGCCAAGTTATAACATTTCCCTCAGTGACCAAAGTGGAGGGAGAGGGTGGGAGCTCCCCTTACATTGTGCAACGAGTAATTTTTTTTTAACATTTATTTTTATTTCTATATCGACCAACTAGCTCTTGGTTTCTTCTAGAGTACGCCAACGTCCTCTACGTCTCAGACAATTCGGGCTGTGGCCGTGTCAACTGAATAAAAGTTACTGTTTCCTCCAGAAATGTATTTTCCACGTTTAATGGATTATATATTCATTGAGACAACATAGTCTTCAAACAGGCCGGAGGCATTATCGGATTTTTGAACTAATTTTTTTTTTTTTTTTTTTTTAAACAGAGAAGGCCAAAATGGCATTTTGTTCAGCGTTATCTAATTACTTCCCAAGCTCTGTTCCACAGTCAGTTAAATTAAATTAACCAAATTGAATAATGCATTTTTGAGAAGGGTGTTTTTTTTCTTTAAAGAATCTGATGGGATTGTGGTGATTTTAACAAAATGAATACACCTTGTTTATATAGTAAAAACGCTTAACGTGTCCCTGGATCTGGTATAAATAAATACACGTGCTCAAGTACCTGTTTTAGAGCAGTGACTATTTTGAGGTCTGACTCACTAGGAGACGTTGATGCCGTCACATTTATAAAGCACGTTTATTTTCAGAGACATTGAGGATCTTTTGGTCCAAGGCTTCGCTTATCAGAAGGTATCCATGAAGGAGGGAGACGTGACATCTATTTCATGTTTAAAAAGCTGAGATGCCAGAGCTGGGAACCCCTAAACGACGGTGTGTGCCTTCACTCTCCCTCCTGTAACGCAGACTTACCAACTGTCTGAGCACACTTCAAAAAAAACACAAATCCAATCACGAAATTGTCAGCGATGGAAAGAACCATCAGTGCATCCATTTGCTCTCCCTACAATGATGAACGACAAAGATAGTAAGACTGCTTGATCTACCGCCTGTTCCCGCTCCTTAATCGCTGGGTGGTCAACCCCTGAGAACCTCAGATGTCTCTTCTGTAAGGTGGGAAAAATAATCACATCGACTGCATGCAGCTGTCCCGGTGATTAAGCTATTTTAATTAATTTAAAGCACTGAGCCCGTTGCCTAGCAATGACAATCCCCCATAAATGTTAGATATTATTATCACATTATTATCATAATTACTGTTTGAATTTTGTGACCAGCACTGGTCGATGTTGTGGAGGGTACAAATAACATAGAACACATGGTGTTTGCTATTTGAGAAGATGGTTTGTCATATGGGAGAATATATTAATAAGCAGGAAATGAGCCCTGGCTGGTTGGCTCAGTGGTAGAGCGTCAGCCCAGCATGTGGATGTCCTGGGTTCGATTCCCAGTCAGGGCACACAGGAGAAGCACCCATCTGCTTCTCCATCCTTCCTCATCACTTCTCTCTCTCTCTCTCTTTCTCTCTCCCCCCACTCCTGTAGCCATGGCTCAATTGGAGCAAGTTGTCCCCAGGTACTGGTGATGGCTCCATGGCCTCTGCCTCAGGTACTAAGAAGAGCTCAGTTGCTAAGCAATGGAGCAACACCCCAGTTGGGCAGAGCATCGCCCCCTAGTGGGCTTGCTGGGTGGATTCCGGTTGGGGCACATGCAGGAGTCTATCTCTCTATCTCCCCCTCTCTCACTAAATGAAAAAACAAACAAACAAGCAGGAAAAGATGATATGTTGATGTAATAGTTAATAAATATTGTTGGCAAAACATTTGAGAATCCTGCTCTCATTTTTCTCACTAAGCACATCTTATCAAAATATATTAATTCATCCAACAAACACGTACTTAAGGATGGGCCAAATTCTTCTGATCGGTAGCAGATAAAATGGACACAGTGCTTCCCTGCCCGGAGTTTACCAACCAGCGAAGGAGACAGACACCTAACAGATAGATGCCTATAAATAAAACAGACAAATGAATAAATAGACTTTGTTTAGTGTGTTAGGGCCAATGGACGGCGTGACTCTTTGAATTAGAGGGTCAGTTCGAGTCCTCATGAGAGAAGTGACAAGACCTGTGGAAAGTGGGTTCCAAGGAAGAAACCGGGGTTCCGAGGGCGTCACAGGCTGGTGGGTTTAAGGAACTAAGAGAAGGGGACTGAACGGAACATTCTGCTTTCCCGTTCCTCGTTGCAGGAGGGGAGGGAAGAACGTATTTACACCAGACCAGGGCAGCTGCACGTCGGGTGTGACCCATGCTCTGTCTGTCGGGCCGGGTGGTGGTGGAGCCGGGACAGATAGCTACCACATGGGACTCCGCGGGTCGGAGTCAGGAGACGTGTCCGTGTATTTGGGGCTTAGCAAGTGGCAGGAGAGGAACAGACTGGGTGCAGGGAGCCGTTGGTAACACCCTCAAGGATTCACAAAGCAGACGTCTCGGGAGCGGAGGCTGGGACCGGGGAAGTGGAGAACGGCTGTGGCGACAGAGCAGAAGACAGGTGGGTCAGCACGTGTGAGCCTCGCTGTGGAGTGCGTGGTTCTTCCACGGCCCCGGCCCAGGCAGTCAAGCGCCAGGGTCAGATTCTGCTTTCTGCAAGTTTAAGACTCATCAGAACTTCTGGGATCGGGCTTCCAGGACCTGTGATTGCGCTGGGCACGCCCACCTCGTGCACTGCTCTATTTTAAAAGTTACTTTTTGCTATTTGTTGTTCAAAGTCGTCTGAAGAGTTTTGATACTTAAAAAAAAAAAAAAAGAGGATTGGTCGGGCAGAGAAGCAGAAGGGCGTTTTCTGGGGTGTTGGGAGCGTTCTGCTTTGTGATCACGGCGGGGATGGCGGGCGGCACATGTTTACTAAGAGGTAACTGCATCCGACGGCGCACTTGTAGGTGGAGAATTTTATCGCTTGTACATGAAGCTGTTTTGTTTTTAAAGGCCAGTGGGCTTCAGTGAACAGCAAGGCAGTGCCGTCCTTCAAAAGCAATGCGGTTAGTAGCTAGTCACCAAACTGCACAGGGTGGAGTGAGCACTGTAGCCGTGGGAACAGCGCGTGCCTCCTCCAGCAGGATGGTGACAATGAGGAGGAGGGAGAGGGGGACCGGGAGGCAGGACCGTCACTTGACGGGGCAGAATGACTGAAGAAGAACTCTCCAGATCCCGTTTATACGGAGAGGAGCTCGAGCCAGCGGAGAGAGCACTAAAGACAGAAGGAGAGAGGTAACTGCCAGGGCACTCAGAGTGAATGCAGTAAGAGAAGGAACTGGCAGAATCAGTTTAATGAATGGGGAAGATCCATTTTTCTTCAGTGAGGGAAACAAAGAAAGCACTAATGTGATATGCTCTTAAATCTGACCGACGCGGTCCCTTGGTCAGTAACGTAGGCAACCATGTCTCCTCTTACACTTTGCTCACCCGGACGAGCTCAGTTCTGCCTCGGACACTGACTGTGCCCCTCTCTCTATGTGCTCTTGTCTCTATGTGCTCCCGTCAAGAGCCCACCGGTAACAGGCTTTTTTTTTTTTTTTTTGCATTTTTCTGAAGCTGGAAACAGGGAGAGACAGTCAGACAGACTCCCGCATGCGCCTGACCGGGATTCACCCGGCACGCCCACCATGGGGCGATGCTCTGCCCACCAGGGGGCGATGCTCTGCCCATCCTGGGTGTCACCATGTTGTGACCAGAGCCACTCTAGCGCCTGAGGCAGAGGCCACAGAGCCATCCCCAGCGCCTGGGCCATTTTTGCTCCAATGGAGCCTTGGCTGCGGGAGGGGAAGAGAGAGACAGAGAAGAAGGCGCGGCGGAGGGGTGGAGAAGCAAATGGGCACTTCTCCTGTGTGCCCTGGCCGGGGATCGAACCCGGGTCCTCCACACGCTAGGCCGACGCTCTACTGCTGAGCCAACCGGCCAGGGCCAGTAACAGGCTTTTCATGGGCTTTCTATATTTTTACTGACTGCCTTGCATTTGATCATGAGCAATGCTCAGAGGTAATGGTGAGGAATTTCCCCCGACAACCCTGTGCATCTTTGCCAAACCTGAGGTAGACTTTCCGGGTTCTGCTCCCTGGTATAGGTTTGCTGTGCGCTTTGACCTTTGGTTAGGTAACCTTAAGACATTCACAACGTTGAAAAATAAGAGATGGTCTTCATTTTCAACCCGGCCAAAATTGAGGATGCTCGTCAGGACTCCTCAAGCCCTTTTTGAGAACTGGGACGGCGTTAGCCTTTTCTTCTCCACCTAGCTCAAAGAGGAAACCCTCCCAGTGGTTTTCCATTTCTTTACACTTGGAGACCAGTGAGAACAGGAGAATTCTTTTGGGGATCGCTAAGGCAGAAAGCACCCTGAGCATAAAGCATAAATGATTAAGATCATTGGGTCTGTAACCTTCATACAATAGCAGGGCAGTTAACTCTCTCTTGGACCAGCGTGAAGTTTCTAGACGACCAGTCTATAGACGAGCGGTCAAAACACACTGACTATTGTCCTCTACTGACTCAGCTCTTTTTACCTTTTCATTTCTCCTTCCAAATGAACTGTTAAAAAAAATTGCTTCTCTAATGAACAAAAGAAACTAACAAACAGAATAGAAACAGACTCACAGATACGGAGCACAGACTGACTGCTGTCAGAGGGGTGGGGGTTTGGGGGCTGGGTGGAAAAGGTGAGGAGATTCATCAAAGACAAAGAAGTCCTAGAGCCCTGGCCGGTTGGCTCAGTGGTAGAGCATCGGCCTGGGGTGCAGGGGACCCGGGTTCGATTCCCGGCCAGGGCACATAGGAGAAGCGCCCGTTTGCTTCTCCACACCCCCCCCCCTTCCTCTCTATCTCTCTCTTCCCCTCCCACAGCCAAGGCTCCATTGGAGCAAAGATAGCCCGGGCGCTGGGAATGGCTCCTTGGCCTCTGCCCCAGGCGCTAGAGTGGCCCTGGTCGCGGCAGAGTGATGCCCGGGAGGGGCAGAGCATCGCCCCCTGGTGGGCAGAGCTTCGCCCCTGGTGGGCGTGCCGGGTGGATCGCAGTGGGGCGCATGCGGGAGTCTGTCTGACTGTCTCTCCCCGTTTCCAGCTTCAGAAAAATACAAAAAAAAAACAACGAAGTTATAGATACAGACAAGGGTGTGGGGACTGCAGGAGGGAAGGGGGTGGGGGAGGTGGAGGAGGCAGAGGGGGAGAGATGGTGATGGAGGGAGACTGGACATGGGGTGGGGAACACACAGTGCATGGTACAGATGATGTGTTATGGAGTTGTACACCTGGAACCAGTATCATTTTATTAATCGATGTCACCCCCAAAAATTTAATAAATTAAAAAAAAAATGTCTTCAAAGATGACTAGAAACTAAACTCAAATTACAAGGCATCCTTTCATCTCTCCTACTCCTTTAATCTATGCCAGACCCTAGTAAAGGCTAAGAATCCTGTGGAGCCACGGGAGAACATGGCATCTGAAATTCTTGATCCTCCTATTACACCGAAACCAAGGGGCGGAGATGGTGAACGGTCGACGCGTCTCTTAGTCTCTCCCTGACCACGTGACGCATCCCGAGTCCCGAGTTCCGCGAGCGCCCCCCTCGGAGCACCGCGGGCGGTGCCTGAACGCGGCCGCTGAGCCGCCGCCACCCCCACCCTCCGCCCCCGGCTCTGCGCACCCGCCCGTGACGGAGGACTTGTGCGCGCGCCGCAGGCCTGTCACGAGAAGACGTGGACAACAGCGCTTCCCAGAAGCCACGACTGACAAACCCAGGGGTCTCGAGAGAGAGAATCGTTCTGTGCATATTCCCCGAAACTGAAACGTCATGACTTTTTGAATAATTCCAAGTGAATTAATTACACGGGAGGGGTAAGAGCTCATTCTATTCACCCACGTGTCTTCTAGGAGCACTGCCTTTGCTCTGAAGGAAACTCCTCCATGAGCCCACCCGGGACTGGGGTGCTGTCTCCAGAGCTCAGCCCCAAGGGGACTCCTTGACGGGCAGGGTAGGACTCAGCCAGAGACAAGGGGCGAACCCTTGTGTCATTCCAGGAAAGGAGTACCGACTTGGGGGAGGGAGGGAACGTGGCTAGTGTGTCACCCGTGGGCGACGCGGATACACGCACGACCATCCTCTCTGGCGAGCTCTTTCCGCCTCGCTAATCATTAGTAAGTTATAAAAAGATGAATCATAACACACGGAGATTTTTGTGTGCGTGTGCGGTGGCGGGGAACGTGCTCTGAGGATGTCGATTCCCAAACCAGAGAGTCTTGGTCCAAACAGACACGGGCTCAACCTAATGGGGACACAATACAAAGCTTGTGTGTTCGGTTTTGAAACGGAGCCCTTTGAAGATATTGGGAAATGTACACCCTTTGAAAACTTAGCATACACCGTTATTTAGGGGCTGCGAGCTTGCAGCAGACAGGCCTGGGTTTGCATCTGGACGCCACTTCTGACCATTGGCGGGTCTTTTTTGAACTTCTGTCTGTAGGATTTTAAACAGAGAGCATGTAGAGTTCATTCCTGGGTAAACATTCAATAAACAGTACCCGTGATGATGATGATGATGATGATGATGATGATGATGATGGAGGAGGAGGAGGAAGAGAAAGAGGAGGGGGAGGAAGAAGAGGAAGAGGAAAAGAAGAAGAAAAAAGAGTTGCTGGGCCCACTAGGCTATGAAGCTCTAACCCTACACTAGCACAACACTGATTAACATTAGCACAGCACGGAACTACTTCAGTATTAAGCAAAGGATTTGATGTTGACATACATTCGTACAAAGAAGAAGATAAAAGTGAATGCGCCTGTGCGTGAACCAGGACGTGTTTTTCCACATCTTTAAATGAGCGAGCTTAATGGTATTAGAAATAAAACTCCTATTAGCGGCGCTGGGTCCATTGCCAGAAGGATGTCTTGGCGTCATTAGGAAACAGATCAGAAGATAATGTGTAGCATAAACTACTGCTCTGAAAATAGCCTTGTCTGTAATGAACACTGACATGGGTTTTCGGGTAAACACAAGCTTGGATTATTACCAACAGCCAGACCATCCTAATTCGATGACTCAAGGGCACTTCAGGTAAACCCTGCACAGGGACTCCTGACCCTCCAGAAATGTATAAATACAGATTGGCCTCTCGAACTGCACAAGTATAAAGCCCCAGAATTCTTTGCGGGGAGGTGCCTTGACAAAATAACAAAAGAGGAGAAGTTATGCTCTTTTAAAGAATCCTTCCCATCCGACGCCATGCTTCCAGGAATCTGCAGTTAATAATACAGGTCAGCAAGGTGGCAGCTGACCTCTAAATACCACTTATGACAGAGACATCCCATCTCTGCGAAAATCGGCGCCAGTTGCTGATATTGTTCAGAGAAGTACACGTCGTAAATGTTTCACTGTTAAGGTGAACGTCTGGTGCTATGATTTCTAACCACACTAAGCAAGAGCTGGCTTGTGGCAGGTTGGGGTCATTGGGCATTAACCTGTCACAGGGCCCTGGGAATCATATATTCTTCCTCCTCCTTTGTCTCTGTCCTAGTTGAGGCCATCTCTTAGCCATTGACGAAGACACTGACTGATTCAATTATGCTATGTCGCATTTCCTCCATAATTACTGATACAATATATTTCTTTATTTCCATTCTTAGATGCACCCTTGAGAAGTACATATTCATCATATTTTAGGTGTCAATAATTAGGTGCAACTGTGAAAATAAAGTTGCAAATGCTTTTCTTATTTTCTTGACAAATGCAGTTTCTAGTATATTCAGATTTCTACTGTATCTTTTTTTTTTTTGCTATATTCCAGCCTTCCCTTCTATTTTTGTTTGAGAATTCTAACACAGAATTTCATGCCAGAAAACATTTTTTTTTCCTCCTGAAAGCTGAAAGAAATCATTTCAGGTTTCAAGACTGTGAAAATTGACTATGCCTGACTTTTTCCAAAATGACGTGGAACGCTTTGTGCCAGGCAAGATTCTAGGACCAGTTAGTTTATGTTCAAAACCTACAGATGGTATGTATGGAAGACTAGCCAGTAGTGTTTTTTCAAGAATGTCAAGATCAAAAACTATAATTAAAGGTTATTTTTGGGAAAAGCCAGCATCCCCGTCAAACTCCGCAAGAGAGGAAAAAAAGAAAAAGAAGAAGAAGAAGAAGAAACGATTTTGTGACAAAGTTAATTGCTGACAAAAATATGGTAACCCAATATGTCATTCGAAAACAATTGAATTTCTGGTCTTTTCATTATGAAACCTTCGCTTTCAAAGTGATGGCCGGGGTTACCGTGTAGAATGCCGGCACTTCTTACAGATCACAGGTTATTTCACAGTTGTCACCGTTACCCAGACATCTTCCTGTCACCAGTTACGGGAGCCCGTCCTTGCTAGTTGATATCTTCATGCCAAACCCTCGTACCAGGCAATCACCGCAAGGTCGAGGCCCCAGGATGCTAAGCCTGCGATGAAATCCCTACCTCTTAACAGCATACATCTGCACATGTTATGCACGGAGGCAAAAAGCACAGAACTCATGAATATCTGTAGTTTAATTCCCATGCCTCGCTGCTCGGAGCTGTGAGATAAAAAATGGCCAGGGAGAAGTAATCGAGGAGGTGAAGGGGTGGGCGCCTGGTTTCAAGAAGAGAATTAATATCCGTGATTAAAACTGCGTGTATCTTTGCCAAGGGCTGTGACACGGTGTCAACTGCTTGACTGTGCCAGGGCCAGAGAAAAAACGTTGCAAATGGAATCGTTTTCGCTCTGTTTTCTTGTATAAAAGAAAGGTTCTCACTCCAAAGTCTTTTGCTAACAGTTAATGCAGCCCATGAATACCTGATTTGGAAAATAATCAATTTTAATGATACATATTATTTTTTTTAATGTACTAACTGATCAGTAGTTTTTTTAATCTCTCTCTCTCTCTCTCTTTTTACTTAAAAATGATGTCAACCAACCGACTGTTGCATATCGACACGTTCATCTTTTTTGTTTTTCACTAATCCTGTACATGCCAGGTAACAATTCCATGACCCTAGAGCTCTTCACTAGTCCTTGAAGTAGTATTTGTAGCTCTCAAGTTTATTTCCCTTTATAATGAGGATAAATGTATAACGCCCGGCTGCTAGGAAAAAAAAATGGCAAAGCTTCTTTGCAGTATTATTTGTTTATAGGTTTAAGTTTTTGTGACTAATAACCATGTATCACCTTAAATTGAAACATGCAAAATGTTCACACAACCGACAACTTACTGGGATAAACGACAAACAAACTCACAACTTACTGGGATAAATGACTCACAAAGAATGTGAGTCATCTGTACTAAGAATACATCTGACTTTTATGCTAACTACTGTAGAGGACACTTCAAAACAAAGTGTCCCTCAATATTTTCATTCCCTGCTACTCAGGCCTAAGAAATGATGACATACGGCCACTTACAGCAACATGGACGGACCCTGAGAACGTTATACTGAGTGAAATAAGTAAAGCAGAGAAAAGGTAAGAACTATATGTTTTTTTACACATAGGTGGGACATAAAACTGAGACTCATGGAGACAGAGAAAAGGGAAGGGAAATCTGGACATTAATCCCAGAACCACCAATCTTCTGAAAGGAAGGTCGAGCTATAGAAAGCAATGACATCAGATGAATTAATACCCCCTTCTCGTTCCAAAGGTATTTCAGATCTGGGGTTCATTGGCCTTTGATGCCTAGATTCAAATGGCAGCTTAACATAGCAAAACTTCTGCAAAAATCAAACACAACAGCATAGCCACCCCCCACTGCAATGAAACAGATCTCTGTCCTGGCAGGGGTCTCTGTACAGCGTAGCCGGAGGGGGGTGGGAGGGTAGAGAGGCACAAATATGTGGCAATGGATAATGAGTTGCCTCTGGGTGATGGACACGCCCAAAAGCAACAGCCAACAGTCCAAATGCTATCGAGATGTTCACCTGAAACCTCTGTGTTCTTATGGGTCAATATCACCCATTAAATTTAATTTCTAAATGAAAGAAGGAAGCCCCAAGATGATACACACACACACACACACACACACACACACACACACACACACACACACATATATTTTTATTCCCTACATTTCCTAAGCTCTACTTTTCATTAGGCATTTGACATGAAAAATAGGCTTCCGAACAAAGACTAGTCTGCAGCCTTGGGAGACTATTTTTAAAAACCATTTAATGTATAGTGTTACTTGTCTGAGAATTCTTGTTGTTTCTCTGGTTTTTTTTTCTCATGCTTTTTATTTAAGAGACTGAATTCAATGCGAAGCAAAACCCTTAAATAGGAAGCTTTTTAAATATAATGTCTTGTTAGTTAGGGAGGAGCTAATATAGACTAAATTTTCTAGCTTTTAAACAAATAAAACACACACACACACACACACACACACACACACACACACAGCCTTTGTCAAGATTCCTGTTCAGAGACATGCTTCTTGCCAAGCCTTCGATGTTCTGTTATTAAGGAGACCAGCACAGCACCCTTCAATTTGCTCCGAATTGCAGAACTGAGTATTTGGTCAGCACAACAAATAATGAGTCATAATGACAAGGACTGAATCCAATTTGAAACCGGAGGGGAAACTGAAGTGGTCCCGGGGGCCGGTGCTCCACGAGTTAATTCCATTTGCGGGCGAGCTGTAATCCCAGATTTTTATGGTCGCTGCAATCATTCAAATGATTCTCTTTCTATTTTTAACTTCTCCATGGGCCGAGGAGATGTTCACACCGAAGATTACAGCCGCGGCTTTTGCCATGCTAAAAAAAAAAAAAAAAACAACCCACAAAAAAATAAAAAACAAGCTTTATGGAAGGATCCACGCAAGACCAAACTCGATGGGGGAAAAAGATGTAGGGGGTTGCCATGGCGATCCCAGTCCTTGGAACTTCTCTCTGTGGGCTTCACTCTGACATCACATTCTGAAAAGCATCCTGTGCAAAAGGTGTGGCGGCCGCGGAGGCAGCCGTGAGGCCGGGAGACGGAACTTTCTCATCTCTTCTTTCTCCAAGAGAGAGATGGGGGTCGTCACCCATCAGTCATGCACCCCGAGGTTGGCAGCGGGCTGGCTGAAGGGGTGTCATTCTGAGACTGCAACTGAGACCCTGGGGTGTAGTTCTTCCCGGCCTCAGTGGGGAATGGGCGAGTCCAGGGCTCGGAGCAAGGATGGTGCTGAGACTAAGCTGAAAGATCACGAGGCCTCGGCCCGGCCAGTACCCAGATCTGTTTCGTTGCAGTGGGGGGTGGCTATGCTGCTGTGTTTGATTTTTGCAGAAGTTTTGCTATGTTAAGCTGCCATTTGAATCTAGGCATCAAAGGCCAATGAACCCCAGATCTGAACTATCTTTGGAACGAGAAGGGGGTTGTTAATTCATCTGATGTCATTGCTTTCTAGCTCGACCTTCCTTTCAGAGGGTCTTCACCAACCCAACTGTTTAGAACAACCACCTCAAGTAGAATCTCATTGCAGGCATTATGGTAAGCATTCCTCTCCCCCTCCCCCGGGGGGGGGGAATTTCAATGAATTTTCACAAACATGCCTGGGTGGGGGTCCCTAGGATCAACCCCATTTTGCAGACAAAGAAAGGGAGAAGGTAGACTGAGAGAGAAGGTGTGTCTGGGCCAGGGGCCATCATCTGGAAAGAGGGAAATCTGGACATTAGTCTCAGAACCACCAATCTTCTTGTGTTCTTAAACAGAACTGTGCCAAAAGTGGACGGGAGAGGGGGTTTCCTAAGCAACGGTCTAAGAAGCAGGAACACAGGTAGTCTTGACATGACGGTGAACACATCCTTTTCCAAGTTACATAACGCAGCCACTCAGGTGAGAAGAGGAGGGTGATGCTTCGGAGATTCTTGCACCTTGAAAACAATCCGTTTTTGCAATTTTAATTCGACAATAATCATTTGTCGAGCTCTTCGCATTTTCCCCTAAGCGCAGACAGATTTCTCAGACACCTGTTCTTTCCCCAGAAGAACTTGCCGGCTACCGAGAGACCACAGGCAGCAGGAAAGGGAGGATTCACGAACTCAGTCGTCAGCATGTTTTGTTTATCAGACAGAGGTTTTTGAAACAGTGGCCTCGTGGCCGATGGGGCCCTCAGACATGTTTAATGTGTCAAAAACCCAGGGTGGGTTGAACGTTCAATGGGCACATTGAAGAAATGGAGCTATTGCACTTAAAACCTGAATCTTCTCTTTAAGGGAAATCTCAATCACCGGTGAACACAAAGTTCATGGTCCCATTTGGCAATGACTGTCGGGAGCCAATAGAAAGTTTCCACCGTAGCGTGGTCTTCCAGACCCCCGCTCCGACTTCTTCCCCTCACCCTGACGTCCAGTGACATTTGTCATTCCTCTAGAGCTCGTGTTCTTCTTCTCGTCCCTCCACTCAATGACGGCCCTACCCTGCCGCCTCCCGAGGAGACTGAGGGCTCTCAGGGTAGTGCCCACGGAGTACTATCTCCATCTCTAGCATGGGGTACGAAATACATACTTGTTGAGGAATTGAATGCATGTACCCTGAAAAGGGAGCCAGATTAAAGTAGTTCATTAAAAATCTTTTTGACCTGTTTGCTACATAAAGGACCCAACATCTCATGCAGATAGCTAGTTTCCCTGTATAATTCCTCCAGGGATAATAGTTCTGATAATAGTTGGAGCCCTGTGTCTAGCTGTACCTATGTATCTATAACTGCATGGCCTTCGTCTGGGGTGCTAAATCAGTCCCTCCTGAGAGCCTCTGAGTGAAACGTAATGACACAACTAAATAAGCATTCAATTTTATTATAAAATTTACCAAACACATTTTTTTTATCCAGACGCCCACTCAAGTGACCGTGTTCTTTTGAAGAACGTCGTCATTAAAATATGTGCAAGACAAGGAAACAACTGTAAGTCTTGTCACCTGTATACTACCGGATCTGTATTTTTTCCACTTCATTGAAATAGAAGGAAGACATGTGCATGTAAGGGACAGCTGGAGTGAACACACCTGTGTACCTAGCGCCCAGGTAAAAAATGCGGCCGACCCACCAGCTCCTGAGAGCCCCTTGTCTCCTCTCTGGTCCACGGTCCCTTTGCAAGGTTAACCCTGTTCCAGACTTCTAAAAAGCATAGATTTCGGGTTTTTTGCCTGGCGTTAGTCACAGGGACATTTACTACAGTTCAAGTATGTATTGCTTATATAAGGCATACATGAGGACTACATTAAACACACACACACACACTCTCTCTCTCTCTCTCTCTCTCTCTCTCTCTCTCTCTTAACTCTGCAGAGCTACAGAGACATAATCTTGACACTCCAGACATTTATCTGACAGAAGATGTAGCACACCGCCGAACACCTGTGGACACCCAGGTACATGTAACCACCCATGGGAAGTGGGTTCAGTGTGACAGCAGGCACTTCCACAGGGGGGTCCCCTCTGGCTTCATACCAGGGGTGGAATCACTGCTGAGACCTCCCTGGAGGTCTGATCTCAGAGGCTAGGCTTCTTCCGCGCTGGCAGAACCAAAGCCAGTTATATCTCCGTGGTTGTGGTAGATCTGTCCCCTGGAGAGATCTCTGTGCCCTTCCCTCTGATGGGAGCCCCGAAGGAGACGAGTTGGGTGGCGGCCACGATGACTAAGCACCCGCTGACCCACTCTGGGGGGAGTGCTGTTCACTAACGGCCGGGGCGGGGCCCCTGGGGGCCAGAAAGGTGTGTGCGAAGGCTGCGTGTTAAAGCGACTCTCACATACGGATGAGGAGCGGCACGCGCTAGGTCAGAGGTCGGCTATAAGACCGTTTTCTAGGGGTTACAGATTGCCCAGGGGTTGAGCTTCGGGGTCCAGAGGCTCCTCGGTTGCAGAGACAGGCGGAGCGTGGGCCAGCCTTGTCTCCGAGAGGCTGGGCAGCCACTGGCGACTAGGGACGTCACCTGGTGAGTACCAGACGCTGTTTTTTTTCAGAAATACCTTCTTTATTCTCCAAAGAAGAAGCAATGCCCTTCGTCGAATGACCCTCCTGGGGAGCAGAGTGGTCCTGACTCGATTAAACAACCGTCTGCATTGGGATCCGGTCAATGTCCCCAACTATGGGTCTTCGTCACCAGACCCTCGTATTTCAGGTGGGGGGTCTCATTCCTGCCTTTTACTACGGGATCCTTTCCCTGGGTGGCTGGCTGATCCTGATGCTACCCTGGTATCAGCCCAGGAGACCGTGGGCTTTGATGTCCTCCCTCCATTGACCAAAACAAGTCCCCAACAAAAATTCTCTTCTCGAGAAACGCCAACAGGTAGCTCTGGAGAAACAGGGGCTCCGCTCACATAAAATCGAGCACGCAGAGGTCATGCTCCTTTTGCATGATGTTCCAAGGACAGAAATTTGGGCTATCGCAGGGCACTTAAATTTGGTTTCAAAAGAGCACCCGTCGGAATCCCACCTACAACACCAAAGGACGGGTGTTGCCGAGACTCAGCGGAGGAGGGGTCTGGTCGGGGTGGGCGCCCAGCACTCCCGGATGAGGCTCTCCCCGAAGCACAACCCGGAGGGGATGCCAGCTCTCAAGCCACAGAATATGAGCTCATTAACTTAATAGCACAGAGCAAACAAAACCCTGCTCCCCTGAGCCCTGGAAATGGATGTGCCCTCGGCACAGAAGAGAAAGTGCTTCCTCCTCTCGGTCTCTCCGGATCATCTGTCCCCCGGTCTGCCATGGGGAGGATTGCTCCCTCCAGACCCCAAGTCATGGAAACACTAGTTCTCAGAGTCCCCGGAAGGATGCGTTCAAAAAATAAACTTCCTTCATGGTATGGTCTCAAATATGGAGGGGAAAAAAAAAAAAGGAACCACGGTCCCGAACTATAGATTTACGTAGTTTTAGAGAAAGGCATGTGCACACTCAGGAGTGTAACAGAAGAAACAGAGCAGAGACGGTGATTCCTTGCTCTGGGTCGCTAGCTCACATCGACGTGCATTTTGTTCTTGAACTCGCCTATACTTAGAAAGTGTGCCCGGGACTGATCTGATTTTCCAAAGAGTCTAGATGAAAGTCTTCTCACCTGTATACTACCGGATCTGTATTCTTTTCACTTCATTGAAATAGAAGGGAGACATGTGCATGTAAGGGACAGCTGGAGTGAACACACCTGTGTACTTAGCGCCCGGGTAAAAAATGCGACCGACCCACCAGCTCCTGAGAGCCCCTTGTCTCCTCTCTGGTCCACGGTCCCTTGCAAGGTTAACCCCGTTCCAGACCTCTTAAAAAGCATAGATTTCGTTTTTTGCCTGGCGTTAGTCACAGGGACATTTACTATAGTTCAAGTATGTACTGCTTATATAAGGCATACATGAGGACTACATTAAACACACAGACAGGCACACACACACATACTCTCTTAACTCTGCAGACCACAGCCACGTCCCTGTCCCTTAGATTTCTAGTGCTGGGATAGCCAGGGTCCCGAGAAGGTGTCCGGGATGCAGGTCGCCTCTTCCGAGTGCAAAACAGCAGAGAGGCTACTTATCTGCTGAGTCGTATTGACCGGAGGGGCAGACCGGGAGAGGAATTTTCCTGAGAAAGTGGGTATTTTCGTAGCAGTCAAGTACATTCCTTTCTCCTACAGGGAAAGACTGGCTTCCGCAGCGCTGACCTTTACTTGTTCCTAAAACGCCCGTGGGACACCCAAGGGGAGAGGACAGGGACGACACAGGCGCTGTGTCCCCTTCCTCGAACACCTGCCCTGTGAAGACCTTTATTCGGCCTCTGTCCTCCAGATATGTGTCACGCATCCCCCCTTCTTCCACAGGCAAAGGGACTCTCAGTTTCCGGACTGGTCGCAGGACAACAGAGTGCAGAATTCTCGGTGACTCCTCTCTTATCAGGCCGAACTGTGATTTAAAGCCCTGGCTGCTACTTAATTACTCACTCATGCGCGCTCTGTCTCTTCAGCCGGACCGTAAGGTTCGGAAGGTGACGGGATGGGCGTCCCGGTTCCGGTCCCAGCGCAGGCAGGGCCCCCCTTCACAGTGTCCGGGAGGCACTCAGTGACACGGAGTGCGATGAAGTGTGTGTGTGTGGGAGTGGGGGTAGGGGGAGGACGCAGCTGCAAACACCCCAGCTGGGCCGTGTTTCTCAGCTGCCGGTTCCTGTTCCATGACTTGCAGATTTAATTTTGAGTGAGTGCAACGCACTCATGTATTCTGCAAAATGAAAACCTGAGCAATGTCCGGAAGAATCAATCTCCTCCCGGTGACACCAGCATTCTAGATTCCCTTTCTGCCTGCCAGGGCCCAATTCTACCACGTTCATTGACAAGGGTGGCCATAGAAAGACTCGGCTATTTCCAATAAACGCGCCCTGCAAACGTGTTTTAAAAGATGGCACTTTTAGGACGACGGGCTTTTACGTGATGGAGAATGAGCGAGTTCTCAAGGCAGGTTTATAAACTAATCGATGCAAATGTTCTATCAGGAATCCTCTTCTAATTTTGAATTAATATTCAATCAAAGGTACACCTGGAAGGCAGATGGGACTTTTTTCACTTAATTTGTTTGCATCACACAGGGAAGAGGGTAATGGCAAAGTCGCACAGTACCGGGGTCGAGATGAGTATTTTCTATTTAGTGAGAAAAAAAAAAAGATAGAGTCAAATAAATGGTCGAGTGTGCCGAACCTTTCCATGACTTCGATCTGACAAAATACTTTAAAGCCGAAATACTTTCATAATGACGGGGAGGCACATTCAGGCAAGAACTTCCAGGTGAGCCGGGCGTCAACACCGCCTTGTGTCACGGCCCACATGTCAGCGTCGTGCTGGGTGGCGTTCTGTCCAGCAAGACTCTCAACATCGTCAACAGAGAGGAAAAAGGAGACGCGTCCAGCCAGAGCGAGAGACTTCACCTGTTTGCTCAGGGTCACCGTGACATTTTCAACTTACATGACATCATACTGTTAAAGGTATCAAATTGGCAAAAAAAAAAAAAAAAAAAGTCACTTAGAGGCACTGGACTATGAAATTAGAACGAGAAACTTGAAAACTAGAAATGTCATACTTACCCATAGCCTCAATGTGCACCTCACCCCCTTTCTTTTTTTTTGTGGTTTTTCTTCGAAACAAAAAAGTTTTAAAACAGCATCCAATCTTTGAATAGTTCCAAAACACAAGGGCCAGGGTCTGGGTGTGGAGGTGCTAACAGCCGCTTCACTAGTAAATAAGTTCGCATGATAGATGTCTTACTGTGGTTTCAAAATTCACTGTCCCCTACATAGATAAAAGTGAAGCGGTTACCAGGGGCAGGGGGATGTGGGGGAGGGGATGTGGGAGAGGGGGTGTGGGGGAGGGGGATATGGGAGAGGGGTTTGTGGGAGAGAGATGTAGGGGAGGGTGTGGGGGAGGGGATGTGGGGTGTGTGGGGGAGGGGGATGTGGGGGAGAGTGATGTGGGGGAGGGGTGTGGGGGAGGGGAATGTGGGAGAAGGGGATGTGGGAAAGGGGGGTGTGGGGGAGGGGTGTGGGGGAGGGATGTAGGGGAGGGTATGGGGGAGGGGATGTGGGGGGGTGTGGGGGAGAGGATGTGGGGGAGGGTTGTGGGGGAGGGGATGTGGGGGAAGGGTGTGGGGGGAGGGTGTGGGGGAGGGGAATGTGGGAGAAGGGGATGTGGGGGAGGGGATGTGGGGGAGGGGTGTGGGTATGAGGAAAGGAGTTAGGGAAGTATATACCATAATAGGAAATAATTTGACTTTGGGTGATGGGCACACAACATAATTAATATTTCAAATTCTATAGAAATGTTTACCTGAAACCTATGTACTCTTTTTTTTTTTAAACAGAGACAGAGTCAGAGAAAGGGACAGATACGGACAGACAGACAGGAAGGGAGAGAGATGAGAAGCATCGATTCTTTGTTGCGGCACCTTAGTTGTTCATTGATTGCTTTCTAATATGCCTTGACCAGGGGGCTACAGCAGAGCGAGTGACCCCTTGCTGGAGCCAGAGACCTTGGGTTCAAGCTGGTGACCTTGCTCAAACCAGATGAGCCCACACTCAAGGCGGTGACCTCAGGGTTTCGAACCTGGGTCCTCCGCATTCCAGTCCGATGCTGTATCCACTGCACCACTGCCTGGTACTCTTATTGGGCAATGTCACCCTGTTAAAGTTAATTTTCTAAATAAAATTTAAAAAAAATTTTCCATATTTAAATTTTGATGAAATGCTGAAGAGCCTAACTTTAGTATCTTTTGAAGCACGTGCTGTTTTTCCCACATGTGTCAATAAAAAAGTCAGGGGTTCAGCAAAATGATAGACTATATTGCCATGTCCATTGTGTATCCCCCAGGATGTGATGACTTGGAGAAAAATGAAAGCGAAGTGGCTTTGAGAAGGCAGAAATTCAAGACTCAAAATGAATGATGTTTTATACTTCTTGGAAAAAGAAAAGATGGGCTTTTGAAAAATTCTGTTTTATAAAAAGATATATTTTCAATAGGAACGGACAGAGACGGTCCCTGGAAAATAGGAGGACTCTGGGGGTAAGACAGCAGAACCCCCCCCCCCCCCCACCCTGCCTTTGTGTTCTTGTTGTTGAATAGAAAGCCACCTGTCATCTGGGTTTAAAAAGACCGGACCTGCTTGGTGATCTTTCAGCTTCAACTTTCTCTTCCCAATTGCTAGACAGACAGGACCATCTACCTTTTATTGTAATTTAGTTATTTTGTTGTTGTTCTTCTGTGCTATCTTATGAAAGAAAAAATGATCTTAAAATGAGTTCTTCTTTCTTGGAGGCATGCAACATTCTCACTTCCTATACTGTTCCGAGGGGGGAGAAAAGGAAGAAGGAAAAAAAAAAAAAGAATTGAAATGATGGCCCGGATGACAAATAATTATTTCAATTGCTTTAGTTTCGGGGATATGAAGAAGACAGAGCACATTTGCGTTGGAGACCAGCTTGTGCAGAACTGGCTCACTTGGGGACGCTGGCTACGCCCAGCCTCCACTAGATGACACTGTTGTATCAGCACACGGATCGGCCGCGGCTGGGACAAGGACCGATTTATCATATACATATATATTTAGCGACTGTCAGAGTCTCTCTTTCAAGATGAAACTGGCTTAGCATTTTTAATTGGATGTGGCTGATCACTACAACTTCATATAATTAGAGTAAAGTTACCCTCAAAGGTTAAAATGGGAGGGGGGCGGGAGAAGAAACAGTATCTATTTTACAGCATTTCTATTTTTCACAATAGAAAGATCTCACAGAATCTGGATTTCTCCCAGTTAAAACAGACTTCGTTATGAATTTTAAATCATGCTGTTTTAAACCGAGTGACAATAATTGTACTGATAACGTTGGTGGTTGAAGGGGGGCTTGTCATTGATTTTTTCCCTCTTTCTTTCTGTCTCTCTCTCTCTCTTTCTCTCCCCTCCTCCTCCTCCTATATCCTCACCCTCCCATCCTGTCTTTCCAATTCTCTTTTTTGTCCCCCTTGATTCCGGGCTGAGTGTAGTGCCTGAATCAGGGAAGAATCCCTGGTCCTAAAAGCCTCTGAGCCCCGTGCCACTGAGCTAGGGCACTCTAGCCTCGGAAGACACAGAGTATCGCAGACAGTTGTGCTGCACCCGGGTGGACAGAGCCGTCCAGCTCTGGGGTGACCTGGCCTTGCGTACACATCTCTGGACAGGGACATTTCTCCTGTAGTGTCTCCTTCCGGAAAGATCCTCTGGATGATTGGAACCGCCCCAGGTAATAGCCCTCCTTCTTACTATAACTTCTTCATATACGGATGCACCGCCACCTTCTCCGCTCACGCTCTGTGACTCGCCAGAGTAAGAACAGCGCAGCGCCCCCCCCCCCCAAGGTGCATTACGCACGCCAACCTCACGCCGCTCACCTGAGATCTCAGAGGAGGAGCCGGGCCTGAATTGCTCAAAGTGCGGGCGGCACACGACTGCTTTACGGCGTGCGGCACGTCTCAGGGGGAAGTTGACAGACAAGTCACCTTGTTTCTCTTCTTCTTATTTTTTAAGCCAGGCTGGCTGGAGCTAGGCAAGCCGAGTGTCGGAGACCTCAAGCTTCGGAGGCCACAACCTGCACCCCAGCAGAGTGGTGGGGGACACACCTCGATGCTGCTGTCACCAGATGGTGTTCAACCAGGAAGAACAAGCAGATGATGCCATTGCATCGCCGACACGGTATAAAAAGGGACCCACGTGCTCCACTTGGTTCTCACAGACGTGCTCATCAGGCTTCGATGCCCAAACATCCCTCGAACAGGTGGGTGGTGGGAATCTGGAGCAGGACCTCACATACAATTAACTTTCTTTCTTTTTCTCCTTTTTTTTCCAAGTGAAAGGAGGGGAGATAGAGAGATAGACTCCTGTATGTGCCCCAACTGGGATCCACCCGGCAAACCCTGTCTAGGGCTGATGCTATGCCCATCTGGGGCCAGCGTGGCAACTGAGCTATTTTTAGCACCTGAGGTGGAGGCTCCAGGGAGCCATCCTCAGCACCTGGGGGCCGATGCGCTTGAATCAATGGAGCCATGGTTGCAGGAGAGGAAGAGAGAGAAAGAGAGCGAGAGAGAGAGAGAAGGGAAGGGGGAGGGGTGGAGAGTCAAATGGTCATTTGTCCCGTGTGCCCTGACCTGGAATCAAACCCTGGACATCAAAACACCAGGCCAATGCTCTACCACTGAGCAACCAGCCAGGGCCACAATTAATTTTCTTTACCTTCTCTCTTTTTTCTTTTTCCACTTCCCTGTGCTTTCTTTTTTGTTTCTTTTTCAATATTTAAAAACAACAACAACAAACTTTTGCATCTGTGTTTTTTCAGCCTTCTGGTTTTCCCTCTGCTTATCCGGAAAGGAAAACTCTATTCTCTGTAACCTCAGCTGAAACCATGTTAGAGACAGAAGCAGGTTGGTAGGTCAGCTCCTCCACTCTGGGCATATTATACAATCTCTCTGAGACTCAGCTCACCTGGCACAGACTTCTGCACGAGTCATTATGAAGATATAATGAGGTCATAATGACTGTGAAGCAGATGGTACGACTATGACACACAGTAGGTGCTCAGAGAAGCCTTTTCTTTCATACACATTGGCTACTTTCTTGGTAATGGGATGGTTTCCTTTGAACAGGAAGAGAATTTAGGAAGCTTTTTCTTACTCCATGAGTAGCAGATATATGGGATTATATACATTAGCTCTTATTACACTAGCATCACAGGACAATATGGACTGTCTTTTCTTTTTTTTAAATTTCTTTGGCTATTTGAAGTCTTTTGTGGTTTCGCACTAACTGGATACATAAGATGTGGTACATATAGGCAAGGGAATACTACTCAGCCGTGAGAAAAATAAATAAAAAATAAAATACTGCCGTTTGCTACCACACGGGTGCGACCTGAGAATATCCTGCGAAACAAAACAAGTCAGAAAACGTCAAGAACCACAGGACCGCGCTCATTCGTGGGTGATAAAATTGAAAGCAACGTAGGAACAAATGAGAAAAACAAACAAACACAAACCTCAAAGACACAGGCAACAGCACGGTGGTCACCAGAGAGAAAGGAGGCGGGCGGGTGTTGGTGAAGGGGGAAGGGGTCAAATGTATGGTAACAGGAAGAGATCTGACTTGGGGTGGTGGGCACACAATGTGACCTACCAATGATACGTCACAGAATTGTACACTTGAAACCTGTATCATTTTATTAACCAACATCACCCCAGTCCATTTAATCAAGAGAAGAACAAAAAGAAGCTGTTCTTTGACATTTTTTTTTTCTTTCTGAAGCTGGAAATGGGGAGAGACAGTCAGACAGACTTCCGCATGCGCCCGACCGGGATCCACCCGGCACGCCCACCAGGGGCGAGGCTCTGCCCATCCGGGGCGTCGCTCTGCCGCAACCAGAGCCATTCCAGTGCCTGAGGCAGAGGCCACAGAGCCATCCCCAGCGCCCGGGCCATCTTTGCTCCAATGGAGCCTTGGCTGCGGGAGGGGAAGAGAGAGACAGAGAGGAAGGAGAGGGGGAGGGGTGGAGAAGCAGATGGGCGCTTCCCCTATGTGCCCTGGCCGGGAATCGAACCCGGGTCCCCCGCATGCCAGGCCAACGCTCTACCACTGAGCCAACCGGCCAGGGCATCCTTTGACATTTTCTAGTCCTCCCTCCTTCCCTAAGTCACTATCTCCAATGAGCCCCACCATACGTGACGTTACTTCTCTGTCTGGTTTTCCGACCCTCGTTAACCCGCAGTGTCCCTAAAGGCGGGGACTCACGTGTACAGCGTCCATCAGCACGTTTCCGGTACTTAACAATGTGACGGGCGCACAGACGGGACAAGTCTTCTCAAAACGCCGTCGCATAGCGCACTTTGTTATATGAAGGCGGGGGAAGTCAGGGTTCCCTGGCCTTTCTACCTTCACAGTTTCGCAGAAAAGAAACCTCGAGACTTACCCCCGAAGCCCAGAGCACCACTGTGAACCCCCAAACTTTCTGGGGCAACAGTTTGCAACATCACTAATCTCAGCATACTGTTTTATAAGAAATGCTATGACACCCAGAATTCAGATCTCAGTTTTATTTATTTATTAATTAATTTATTTATTTTTCTGTATTTTTCTGAAGCTGGAAACGGGGAGAGACAGTCAGACAGACTCCCGCATGTGCCCGACCGGGATCCACCCGGCACGCCCACCAGGGGGCGTTGCTCTGTTGCGACCAGAGCCACTCTAGCGCCTGGGGCAGAGGCCAAGGAGCCATCCCCAGCGCCCGGGCCATCTTTTGCTCTAATGGAGCCTTGGCTGTGGGAGGGGAAGAGAGAGACAGAGAGGAAGAAGAGGGGGAGGGGTGGAGAAGCAAATGGGTGCTTCTCCTGTGTGCCCTGGCCGGGAATCGAACCCGGGACTTCCGCAGGCCAGGCCGACGCTCTACCGCTGAGCCAACCGGCTAGGGCCCAGATCTCAGTTTTAAATGGAATTGTCCCCCGGGTTTGCGTGGAATGCAGGGCACTTCTCGGGAGCCACAGAAATGCTTGGACTGATCCTCTCAGAGGACTGGGTCACAGTGTGACCCTGGGCAGGCCCCCTAAACCTCCTGCTGCTTTAGGGTTCTTTCTGTAAAACAGGGTCTCAATCGTTTCCCCTTCCCCCTCCATCCTGGAGAGGCAGGTGCTTGCTGAGGCTCTCAAAGATCTTTTGGAAAGGGGGCGGTAGATCAGAAAAAATAACGTGATCTCTCCGGTCCTGCTCAGTAAAGGCCCCGAGAGACACGAGAAACAAACACCAAAGACTCTAAGTGGAGAGTGTCAGCTCAGGTTGACATCTCTGCTTGGACTGAGCCCGTGTTCTCAGAGGCAGCCCAGGGGGCACCGAGAGAGAGGCTGGGCGGGACAGCAGGGCACGCCGCGGGCGTCTGAGCACCAGGACCCGCGGGCCGGAGGCGCAGCAGCGCAGTGCGGAGGGCACAGAGCGAGAGCCCCGCGGGAGCCCGGTGGGCCCGGCTGGGAGCAGGGATCGCGCGTGCGTGAACCGAGGAGCTGGCTCCAGCAGGTGCACGGCCGTCCGCACGGTCCTCCGGGTATGCGGAGGGAGGGCAGCCTCGGGTCCCTCTGTCCCCCTGCACAGACGGGGACACTAGCCAGGGCGTCTCTCCAGCCCGAGACCACGTGTCTCCTCCAGCCGTCTTTCCGATGCTGACCTGCGTCATTGTGCGCGGACAGGGCTGTTTTTGGAGCTGAGGGACAGCAGTACCCCTGTGGCAAATCCCCGGACCGACCTCCTCCTTCCACAGCCCGCTCTCCAGATCGGGCCGTCTCTCCTCCAGCCTGAGTACTTTATGCGGTTCTGGGCGCGGCGGTCTTTGCCTGCCCGTCTTCCTGTGCCCAGCTCCAAACCGGGCTGGAGGGTGCCCCTGAGCAGCCTGACCTCCCTGCCTGACTCAGGACCGCGACCTCGTGCCCGGTGCCGATCTCGTTCATGTTATGCTTTTTTTTTTAAATTTTTTTTTATTTTTCTGAAGTTGGAAACTGGGAGGCAGTCAGACTCCCGCATGCGCCCGACTGGGATCCACCCGGCATGCCCACCAGGGGGCGATGCTCTGCCCATCTGGGGCGTTGCTTTGTTGCAACCAGAGCCATTCTAGTGCCTGAGGCAGAGGCCACAGAGCCATCCCCAGCACCTGGGCCAACTTTGCTCCAATGGAGCCTCGGCTGCGGGAGGGGAAGAGAGAGACAGAGAGGAAGGAGAGGGGGAGGGGTGGAGAAGCAGATGGGCGCTTCTCCTGTGTTCCCTGGCCGGGGATCGAACCCGGGACCCCTGCATGCCAGGCTGACGCTCTACCACTGAGCCAACCGGCCAGGGCCTTCATGTTATGCTTTTGGTGTGGTTTCCCGGGCCCTGCTTTCTCTGAACCCAACTCACACATCCGGTCCTTCAACGGTTTCTCCTTGTTCTCGGAACTCAACCCACGTTCTCCTCACTCGCCGGTGGGAAGTTGGAGCTCCTGGCACTCCGCCCGTCCTTCAGCCCCACGGCAGCTGGCTGTCTCCATGCCCACCACACTTCCCTCCCTTCCCGTGGTCCCATCTGGGTCCACAGCCCTCTCTGTCACCGGCTGTATTTTCATCCGGGGCACCTGCAGCGGCCTTGCAATCCAAAGTCCCGGGCTCACAGTTAACCCTCACGACGAGTTGTGATCTGGGACCAGCCAGTCCCTTTCTTTGAGCCTCGGTGCCTTAACCTCCACCTGGGAATAAAATACTTTAAAATGAGATACAGCGTCCGAAAGCCCTTATTACTTATTAGCCTTGCACCCGGCACAGAGGATGTAGTTGGTGAACATTTACAGAGCGGCTGAGTGGACGCAGAAACCGTGAGCAGGGGGAGGCTGTGTGGTGGCAGAGGCGGCCGCAGGCCGAGTGTCCTAGGGCAGCGTGGAACCGCGCGCCCTTGCTGTTCAACCACAGAAGGAGGGGGCCCTGCCACCGGGCAGCTTCTCCGAGGTGGTGCCGCTGGCCTGCAGGTGGAAGGAGGGATGGCCGGGGAGGTTCCGGCCAAGGCGTGCAGGAGAGCCCTGCCCTCGTCCCTGGGCACCCCTCTCAGGGTGCTGTACCTCGTGATCCCGCGTCTGGGTCTTCCATCCGCTCCACTGCTGTCCCTCTGTAAGTCCCCTTTCACCAGAAGAAGCGGCAGAGTGTGCGGCTTTGAAGTCCCCGTTAGGAAGCCGGGTTGTCAGTTTCGCGGGGACCCGGGGAAGGACCCGTGACAGCAGGCGTCAGAGCCGTGGAGATCAGAGGGCATTTCAAAAGCGCGGGAGCCACGCCGATCCTCTTAGGGAACGGGGCTCTGCGACGCGGGACTCCTCTGTGCCGCCAGCTTGAAGTGTATTTGTAGTTCATCACAGAGAGTCTTCATGTCAGGTGTCCCGATTCGGGCTGGGGCTGGTGGGGGGAGACACGTCTTCTGATCTTGGGCCCCTGGGGAGTCGTGTGATGCTGCCGGCCGTGTCTGCGGCTCCTGGGGACGGACGGGGGGTGGGCAGGAGACCAAGGGGGAGTCAGACCTGTGCCCCAGGCACGGACTAGTCTGCTTCTAGGAGAGAGCCATTGCCAGGACGTCGAACTCCATCCACCAAGGCTTTACCTGCTGAGAGGCTGGCAGACAGGAAGCAACTTGCAGGTTGGTCTGCCGGTTTAAAGAATTGTTTCCTCCCTCCGTGAGGCAGCGATCGTCCTTCTCCAAGTTACCTGTTTAAAAATATACAAGGAGGTGGCTCCGGGCAGTCCTGGGCCGGGGCTCCCCTGACAACTGAGTCTGACACCCGAGAAGGAAGGAAGAGCCGAGAAGCGCCTGTTTTACGGATCACTCTGCGGAACGGGACAGGGGGGAGGAGGAGCGGACTTCCGGAACCGGAACCGGGACCTTGGGTTACAGGTCCGGGAGTGCTGAAGAGAGCCAAACGTCCAGTCGCCGCGCCCTAAGAGCCTTTGACGGACAGCAGGGAGAAAAGAAATGTGTCCCAGTGGGTCAATCTCCCTCCCCTCCTGGAAACACAGCTCTCTCTTGCTGCAGGCACCCCGTGTGACTTCTCCTTAGTTGTTTTTATTGATTTTTAGGGAGAGAGCGAGAGAGAGAGGGGGGGGGGAGATTGGTTTGTTGTTCCACTTATTCATGCATTGATGGGTTGATTCCTGTAGGTGCCCTGACAGGGGATCGAACCCGCCACCTTGGCGAGGGATGGATCGGGATGATGCTCTATCCAGCTGAGCTCCATGGCCGGGGCCCCGTGTGACTCCTCTGCACTGTGAATTCACCTGCCCTAAGCCCTTTGCCGGGTGGCCGTGATTACCGGGTTAAGAAATGGAAACGGAAGTGAAATCTTACTCCTTTTGGGTGGAAGACAACAAGGAAATCACCCCGCAGGCCTCTCACCCACGAACCGGATTTCTCAGTCGGTGGAACCCACGGTGGCCATGCAGACATTTCCCTCCCCCGCCGCTGGTTGCATCCCTGCCCGGTGGTCCGTTTCGGGAAATCAGAAGGGGCGAGTCTCGCGGACCAGGATCCCAAACACCGGGGGCTGAAGGGAGACAGCGGGCAGGCCTGACTCCGGCACCTTCGGTAAACTGACGGCGTAGGGTAATGTCGCGGTGCTGCATATTCAATTTTGATATGTAACCTTTGAAATAAATTGGAATATTCTCTCCTGCTCCTCTTGATACACACCGAGCGATCATAAACAATCACCTCGTAAAGGTCACTTGCTCGGTAAGCGCTGCTTTTTCGGCAAGAGGCGCCCGGCACGACTCAGAAATACAGGCGCGTTTCTCGGAGAACGCTTATTAATGTATTCTTTCTTGCTTCTTTGCAAAGCTCCCCGAAACGACACAGATTTTCTTACACCAGAGAGAGAGGCAGGGGGTTTCTGAAATGCTTATTGTTTTTCTCTTATACTTAACTTTTTTTTTTTTTTCTTTTTAAATTTCAATTGGCTGGCGGAGAGCCCACAGGGCAGGTTGGGAATGGGGGTGGGGGTGGGGGTGGGGGTGGGGGGACAGGGAAGGAGGGACATTCATGCAGCCAGAAGCGAACGGGCTATTTCAAAGAAAAAGGTGATCTAACTTCCAGTTCTTGCTCCTCAAATTAATTTATGTGATAAGACATGGCTAAAATGACACACACACACACACACACACACACACACACACACACACATGCGCACGTGCATGTCATGTCTTGCTTTACAGAACTCCGTTCGTTTACAAAGTGAACCTCAGGAATCCCACAGTCACTTCCACTCGCCTTGCAAACGCTGGAAGCCGCGTTTTGTTAAACCCGGGCCCCCATCACACCCGTTGTGCATTTTCCCTGATCCACCAGCCAAATCGCCCAGATCAGTGTCATTGTCCTGGAAGAGAACACCTTCTCTTCACACATGCCAGTTCTGCCCCCCGCTGCCCAACAACACAGGGGACCGACCGTCCCTCTGACAGCACAGTGACAGAGCCAAGGACTTGCTTGCCACAGACTTCTCTAGAGACACAGGCGCGGGTCACACCTGGAGCGACTGGTCCCCCAGAGAGCAGTTCGGGGGTCTCAGGAAAGGGCAGTCAAAACACAGGTCAGGCGAACCCCGAGTGCAGGAGGACCTGCCGACGCCCCCAATGTGAAGACCGTTCAGTTCAAACCTCCTTACACATGTCCATCAAATCATGAGACCCCTACACTTTCAGGGTGACGTTACTAAAACAGAACTTCTCATTATGTTTATTCCCCTTGTTCTAAGAAAAGAGGTGAAGTGACCCAAGATGCTCAGTTGTTATTTCGACGTCCTAAATGCCAGGATCCTCTTTGGTTTATTCTTACATTGAAGCACCGTCCCGTCTCCTGGGTGTTATAGAGTCATGTAGCAACGATTCCTGTTCCCTCTCCATCCCTCTCTCTCTCCCTCTCTCTTTTGGAATGTGAATGAAATACCTACGGCTTTAAAATGAGGAGGAGTTGGCTTGATGTTCAGTGAAGGTTAGGGAGAGAGAAGTCACAGAGTCGACGAAGTAGGGGTAGATGTCGGGGAGCAGTGACTGGTGCAGGAGGGCTGTTTGGGCGGGGGGCGCAGGGGGGTGTTCACAGAGAGAAGCAGCCTTTCACCGTATGCCAACCCCCATGTCCCTGCAGGGTCACACATTCATCACCACGGGTGCTGTTACAGCGGACTTCTAGAAACTGTAGCACCTTGGGAGAGGTGTCTTCAAGATCTCATGTTCTTGCCCTGGCCGGTTGGCTCAGCGGTAGAGTGTCGGCCTGGCGTGCAGGGGACCCGGGTTCGATTCCCGGCCAGGGCACATAGGAGAAGCGCCCATTTGCTTCTCCACCCCCCCCCCTTCCTCTCTGTCTTTCTCTTCCCCTCCCACAGCCAAGGCTCCATTGGAGCAAGGATGGCCCGGGCGCTGGGGATGGCTCCTTGGCCTCTGCCCCAGGCGCTAGAGTGGCTCTGGTCGTGGGAGAGCGACGCCCCGGAGGGGCAGAGCATCGCCCCCTGGTGGGCAGAGCGTCGCCCCTGGTGGGCGTGCCGGGTGGATCCCGGTCAGGCACATGCGGGAGTCTGTCTGACTGTCTCTCCCCATTTCCAGCTTCAGAAAAATGAAAAAAAAAAAAAAGATCTCATGTTCTTCTCTAATAATTAAACTGGAAACATGATAGCGGCCACACGGAGTTTATCTGGAGCCCAGAATGCTTACTCTAAAAAATAGAAGTCAGTGGTGGACTGGGAATGAATTTAACAAATGTTGTCAAAATAATAGACTTGACTGTCCCCTGAATCCTCTTCTCAGCCACCAAATGATAGCAGGGGGTGGATCTAACGGAAGCCCAGCCGGCGCTGACTTTGGGGAGGTGAATGCTTGGAACCTCCGGGGAAGGAGCGACCGCCCTGGTGTCTGCTTCTGGCAGACCTTCCTGCTTGGTTAACGAACGAAAGTCGGAGAATTTACTATCGGGTCAAAATCCGTAGTCTCCTTTCATGGCCGAAAAGGTGCCTTTGTTCTTTTTCTGGATAATTTTCATTTCAGAGTTAGGCACCAAATAACCCCTCACCAATAAACAGCCCAGTCACCCAAACTGACTCGCTTCGATGTTAATCCCTTAAATATATATAAGAATGCACGTATCCGAGAGAGATGATGGTGTTACTAAGTATACGGCAGGTGGACCAAAGAAAAATTCAGAACCGAGCAGGCTTCAGGGACTGCGGGGACAGTTTATGGCGTCCCTCCGATTTGTCCGATTTTCAGCTGTTTCCTTCCGTACCACGCTCCTCTCCTCCGTCTCGCACCGAGAGGGGCACATCCACGAGATGGGGCTTGTGTTTCCGCATCCTGTGAGAATTTGCATTTATCTCCGTCAGGTGGCTAAGTGAAGGCGGCGAGGTTCCCGTGAAAGACTCTCATTAATCCGGCTCCCCGCGTTTCTGTGCTCTGAAGGAGCCCACCCGCTACAATTCAGGTCTCGTCTCAAGCAGACGAGGAAGAGCAGGAGGGGTCCCCGAGGTGGGAACAAGGGAGGAATTAAAATGTAACCAGTGAACAGAACTGGAGGAAGGAACCCACGGAGGGCACTTCTGCATACACATCGCCCACCGCTTGGCTTCCCTTCCAGCAGCCCCAGACCTCTCTGCTCCGTAGAGACGCTGTCCCATGGTCAGGGGCCACTTCGTTCTTCTGGAAAGCCTAGGGACTTTCCCCGGGGTTGTCTTCAACTTGGCCAGCTCCTTAGCCGGCCCCTGCCTCCGGCTGCCTCGCCTGTCCCCAGCGGCCGGCTGGTCGGAGCCCTTCCACGTGCAAAGCGCCCCTCACCGTCCTAGGGGAAGCCAGGCTCCCTTCCACGTGCAAAGCGCCCCTCACCGCCCTAGGGGAAGCCAGGCTCCCTTCCACGTGCAAAGCGCCCCTCACCGCCCTAGGGGAAGCCAGGCTCCCTTCCACGTGCAAAGCGCCCCTCACCGTCCTAGGGGAAGCCAGGCTCCCTTCCACGTGCAAAGCGCCCCTCACCGTCCTAGGGGAAGCCAGGCTCCCTTCCACGTGCAAAGCGCCCCTCACCGCCCTAGGGGAAGCCAGGCTCCCTTCCACGTGCAAAGCGCCCCTCACCGTCCTAGGGGAAGCCAGGCTCCCTTCCACGTGCAAAGCGCCCCTCACCGCCCTAGGGGAAGCCAGGCTCCCTTCCACGTGCAAAGCGCCCCTCACCGCCCTAGGGGAAGCCAGGCTCGTGGGCTGAGCCTTCACACCCCAGATGCTGCGTTGGGACCGCCCTGCACACGTACATGTCGGACGTCCTCCCTCCTGACGAGCGTGCAGCCAGGGCACCCGTGCTGCTTGCCGAGGGGACGCCTGTTGGAAATGCATCGTATTTACAGACCGAGCTGTGAGTGTCGGGGTGAACACCTATCCATGAGTCCAGAGGTGGGGGAGCTGGACCCGCAGAAATGACTTCGAACCTGTTGTGTGGGTGCTGGCGGCTTGTTTTCTAAAAACTCCATCTGTAAGCACGTTTGAGGTGCCGTGCTTTCCACGGGGATTCCTCAGCCCCTGTGCATGCACGCGTGCGAGTGTGCGTGTGTGCATGTGTGTGTGTGCATGTGTGCGTGTGTGCATGTGTGCGTGTGCATGTTGGAGGGGTAACTCTCCAACTCTGGGCACAAATACCCCTATTTCACAAAAGGGTGAGGCAGACACCACATTTGTGAATGCTGACAAGGACAGGCCGGCCGTGGCCCTGACGTATACCATCCTCTGAACATTTAAAAAACTAAGTTCAAGCCTGTAACTAGGAGTAGGAATTATAACCATCACTCAGAGCGAAGTAAAACACAGGTCATCATTTATAAATGACATTAAAGGACCATTCCCAATGCAACAGGTGACCATTATGGTGACAAGTATACTTTAAAATAAAAATACTTTATGTGTTTGTAGTACGTATACAATTATATTATTCTGAATGGTTTCATTTTTCATAGGCATCTGTAAGTGCATGTAAGATGCATTGTATGGGTTAGGTGGCTATTTCAGGACAACAGTGACAACTGAAAAATCATTTCCTACAAGTGTTAAGCGGGGAAGATTTAAGGTCCTTTGAAAATCATCTTTGAGAACCGGCAAACCCATGTTACCACAGAGTTTGGGGAAGAGTTACACGCATGGCTATCCTGTGGCTTGATGGAAATGGTAGAATTTGAGTAGCATAGTTCAACATTTGTGATGGATCTGCTTCTAGAAACAGAGCTTTGAACCTTTCCAAGTTCATCCAGCACTGGCTTTTGTAGGCTCTTGTGTGGATAAATTATATTCTTCTAAATTCCTTAGAACTGAGAACGTTAGAATGAAACTCTATCAGTTTCGTAATAACTCTCCCTGAGCCGGATGCCAGTCACTCATCACAGACAGAGTGAGTCCCTCAGCCTAGACTCAGAACGGCATCATGCACATCAGACATCGGACTGTTAGAGAGAACAAAAGTATAGACTGGCCCTACGTTGTTGCTGTTGTTGTTGTTTTTTTAACTTCATCTGTCTAAATCAATTAGACCCTTGAAGGGTGGTATTGTATTTCCAGGAAGCTTTCTGGTATCCTCAGGACAAAAATAAGCAATTCCTTCTGAAATTGTAAAGGAAAGTGCCTCCCACAGGGTTGTGCCGTCCTGCGCACGAACATGTGTGTCATAAAAGATGAGGAATGGTGGGTCCAATCATGACGTTGGAGTCTCTCCCACAAACAACAGAGAGCGCTCGGGAGGAGCTCCTGGCCTCGTCCCTGTTGTCCTATTTCAGCCCAGGTTACACATCAGCCCAGGCGGGTCTCAGCAATAATCCTCTCACCACCAGAGAGATGCAAAACACACCACTAACATCACCCAGGTCCCTTATTCTGCTGACACATCGCCTTACGCCACTTTTTCCCCCAGCTGACTGACCGGAAAGAGCACCCTGTCTCCACGGAGCCCCCTCGCAAAATCGGGGGGCCAATGCCCATTTCTTTGTACGTATGAGATCATTCTGTACTGATGCGGGGATCCAGTAACCACGAAGCAGCGTGAATATGTCTTGCTCCCTAACGAACCCCTTCTGTACCTCTTGCTCGCGGGCCTCTCAACGCACAATTATGGGCTTTTAAAGCAAGGGCGCGCCTTCGGGGGAGCCACAAAACGCCAATTAAAAGAAATGGACAGGAGCCGAGTGCCAAACCACTCATCCTGGGGGTGGGGGTGGGGGGACAAGGCCAGCTGCCTGTGAATTTCAGCCCCTCACGGCTGATGTCCTCAATACACACGGTCGCATCCTGGACGAGACGGTTTGGGAAAACTCCTCAGCCCAGGACCTGCTCTGTCTTCCATCCCAAACTGTTTACCAGGGGAAGTTTTCCTATGGGAGACTGGTCCATTAAAATAGAAAAGAGGAAGGAAAAAAAAAAGTAAATAAAAGAAAAAGGAAATGCTAGTCGGAAATGTTCATCGCCCCATTTATACCTTAAAGGAAAGGTCATTTGGAAAACTCCGCGACCGGCCAGCGTGAAGAAATATCCTCTCTCCTCGAGGACGGAGAGACGAAACTTCGGGTCATCTGTTTTCCTGCTTAGAAAGCACGGCCCGCGACGGCGGGACCCCGCACGGGCGCTGCCTCTCCATCACTGACAGTTAATAATTAAATCAAACATTATATTCGGCAATAGAACATATGCATCAGCTTCTTTCCAATTGCATTTCCTTCCTGTTAGGTCCATTAGCGTAAACCAGACTGCCTTTAGAGAGCCCCTGACAGCCGCTGCCGTGGCCGCGCGGTTCCCGGGATGGATAATGCGGCACACATTACGGGCAATTACGCAGAGCTCCCCAGCGAGCAGGGGTTTTTTAGAGTCACAGGCGGAAACAGCTGGAACTACAGGGCTCTCGGCTAATCGTCAGAAAGGAAATGGTTAAAAGTAAAATAAAATAACCCGAACAAAGGAAAACAAAAACTAAAAAAGAAAGAAAGAAAGAAAGAAAGAAAGAAAGAAAGAAAGAAAGAAAGAAAGAAAGAAAGAAAGAAAAAAAGAAAGAAAGAAAGAAAGAAAGCAAGCATGAGGAAGGTTCTCCGCAGCCACGCTTCTCAGGGAAGCTATCTGGACCGAGAAGATCCAGGGCTCACGGTGCAAAGCCATCTAAGTCTAAACACGCTCTTATTATTCTTTCGCATGTGTTTTGCGAGGTCTTTTAACATCACGGTCTACAGAGCCCACGACAAACAGCCGGCACATGTGCGGCATTAAAAACAATGACCTCGTCCTGTCTGGTCGTCTCAGTGTGGTCTCTCCGTGTTGGCTCTCCCCCCAGAGGAAGCCGGTCTTCTCTTTCCTTCCCTCCGTCTCATTTCCGTGAAAACCTACATGGTCCTAGACGATGAGTTCCCTGTCTCCTGAACGAGCCACACTCATAATAACTGCATCTTGTCCTCCTAGGCTTGGGCTCGGTGCGCTGTGCTCCTCCTGCCACAGAGATCAGAAACGTGACACGCCGTCTCTCTTCCTACTTGGTTTGGGGACGGTGACCCGGAGCGTTCTGCTTGGAAAAACAACAAATAAACAGACATAAACAGCCCTGGCCGGTTGGCTCAGTGGTAGAGCGTCGGCCTGGTGTGCAGGAGTCCCGGGTTCGATTCCCGGCCAGGGCACACAGGAGAAGCGCCCATCTGCTTCTCCACCCCTCCCCTTCTCCTTCCTCTCTGTCTCTCTCTTCCCCTCTTGCAGCCAAGGCTCCATTGGAGCAAAGTTTGCCCGGGCGCTGAGGATGGCTCTGTGGCCTCTGCCTCAGGCGCTGGAATGGCTCTGGTTGCAACAGAGCAAAGCCCCAGATGGGCAGAGCATCGCCCCCTGGTGGGCATGCTGGGTGGATCCCGGTCAGGCGCATGCGGGAGTCTGACTGCCTCCCCGTTTCCAACTTCAGAAAAATAAAAATAAATAAATAAAATTAATAAAGAAAAAAAAATTAAAAAAAAAAAACAGACATAAACATTCGACATATACCTAAGGGGAAAGTTTCCTATTCAAAGGGGAAGATATAGCTTCTGATCCCCCCCCACCCCCATTTTAGGAAAGAGAGTAAGAATGGGGTTTGGACGGGGGTAAGGACGCTGCTTCGTTTGGTCTTAAGTGAAACGCCGCCGTTGGAAGCTTCTGTGCCGACGGAGCCGTTTTGAAATTTTTCAGTAAGATGACTTGATCACTCGAGGAATAATGGAACAATCTGCACAGTAACTACCGTGAAATGACAGGAAAACGGGATGCCATTTCCAACTTTAAATCCAGCCACCAAACTATTTTCAAATTTGCGGCGGAAGGAGTCGACGAAAGCCTGAAGAATATGGAAGGCAGGACGTCTGCGCCCCGCTTGGGGGGGGGCTGTGCTTTCTCTACTGAGCGGTGGATGACGTCGGCACAGCCCACGTGATGAGGCTGCTCACGGACCCATCGGGCTTCCGCAGCCGATAGCTATTTCCACAACAAGGAGGAAATGTTACGAGAGGGAGCCGGACATACACCAGGCTCCCCGGTTTGATGCCCTGACCCAGGGGTCCCCAAACTTTTTACACAGGGGGCCAGTTCACTGTCCCTCAGACCATTGGAGGGCCGGACTATAAAATAATCTATGAACAAATCCCTTTGCACACTGCACATATCTTCTTTTTTTTTTTTTCTTTTCTTTTCTGAAGTTGGAAATGGGGAGGCAGTCAGACAGACCCCCGCATGCACCCGACCGGGATCCACCCAGCATGCCCACCAAGGGCTGACGCTCTGCCCATCTTGGGGCGTCCCTCTGCTGCAGTCAGAGCCATTCTAGAGCCTGAGGCAGAGGCCACAGAGCCATCCCCAGCACCCGGGCCATCTTTTGCTCCAATGGAGCCTTGGCTGCGGGAGGGGAAGAGAGAGACAGAGAGGAAGGAGAGGGGGAGGGGTGGAGAAGCAGATGGGTGCCTCTCCTGTGTGCCCTGGCCGGGAATCGAACCCGGGACTCCCGCACGCCAGGCCGACGCTCCACCACCGAGCCAACCAGCCAGGGCCTGCACATATCTTATTTTAAAGTAAAAAAACAAAATGAGAACAAATATAATATTTAAAATAAAGAACAAGTAAATTTGAATCAACAAACTGACCAGCATTTCAATGGGAACTATGCTCCTCTCACTGACCACCATTGAAAGAGGTGCCCCTTCCGGAAGTGCGGTGGGGGCCGGATAAATGGCCTCAGGGGGCCGCATGCGGCCCGCGGGCCGTAGTTTGGGGACCCCTGCCCTGACCAGTGGCTGCCTCCCACCTTCCCTCACGGCAGCGATCGCTTCTTGCTGTTGTTGTTTTCGGATCCCCTCCCCCTTTCTGGTAAAAGCTGTATTATGAGAGCGTGGAAGGAAGGGGAACAGAGATGTTCAGACAGAATGTTAACGACAAAGGAAGGCTCTGTCTCCCCATTATAAAAAGTAACGCTCACTGTAACATGAGAACCCACGTTTCTTTTTTCTGGAACTCTATCGGTGACTGTGCGATACTCTTAAGTGAATATGCTCTGAATACCCAAATCCATTTTGTTCTGTAGGGAAGTTCAGGTGATTTCATGGGAGGTTATGTTTTTGTATGTCCTGGTTTTTTGTTTTTTTTTCAAAGAGGGACATTAATCAGA
The DNA here is from genome assembly GCF_036850995.1 of Saccopteryx leptura. Classification (NCBI taxonomy): domain Eukaryota; kingdom Metazoa; phylum Chordata; class Mammalia; order Chiroptera; family Emballonuridae; genus Saccopteryx; species Saccopteryx leptura. The sequence continues at coordinate 76,628,038 of NC_089513.1, forward strand.
GGGAAGGCGTGTTCCTAATAGAAATGGTGTGTGTACTGGGCACAGGGACAGAGAAACTAGGAACTGATACATACAACAATTTCTCACTTCTTTTTATTTCTATATAGATGTACCCAAAGTGGGATGGGAGAAAGGTGTTATTTGTCTTTAATTTCTGATACAGGATGTTTCCAGGAAAAAAAAATGTCCTTATTCTTCATATTAAATAACTATTCTTTTCCTCTCTATATGCTTTGCATTCCTAATGTGGACAAAATAATAGCCCTCAGAGCCTACGCATGCCAGTGACCGATGAAGCACTTTATAAATATTACTGGTTTGATCCTCAGCCACACAGTGGTATAGGCATTGCGACTGTCCTCACTTTGCAGCGGAAGAAACCAGGCCAGAGAGCGTACCAAATGGGCTGATACCACAGCTCTGTTAACTGGTGGAGCTGTGATGTGAGCCCAGACAGGTGGGCTCTGGCTTCTGAGCTCTTAAAATGTGACTCTCTGTATGTCGCCTTTGAAGACAAACTTCTGGCAGCCCTGCACGGTCCTTAAATAATCAGGCCTCTCTGCTGATTCGGGAGTGACTGACTCGGTAGTGATTAATCATGCGTCCACGTCCAGAACGAGCAATCCACGGTTCTGTGTTCGAACTCTGGCTACTTGTAGAAGCCTCACATTTACCTTTGACTCAATTCCCCCCCTCCCCAAAGGGGCAGAACCCGTCCTGCTTATATTGTGCTCTGTTGGTGCAGTGACCTGTTCATTTAAAATAGTTTGCTCGCTTCTAGCAGTTAATCTTCAGAGTTCTGCAGACCCTTAGCCGGAATGGCCTTAGACACTCCTGGGAAGATCCCATCTAATAATCTGGCAAAGGCAAGGCATAACAACGTTGCCCCCTTATAAAGCTGTATATCAACCATAATATATTAACTCCATGTTAATATCTTCTAAAATTGGCCCCGGCAGGTTAGCTCAGTGGTAGAGCATTGGCCCAGCGTGTGGAAGTCCCAGGTTCAATTCCCGGCCAAGACACACAGGAGAAGCACCCATCTGCTTCTCCATCCTTCCCCCTCTCCTTTCTCTCTGTCTCTCTCTTCCCCTCCCACAGCCAAGTCTCCATTGGAGCAAAGTTGGCCTGGGCACTAAGGATGGCTCCATGGCCTCTGCCTCAGGCACTAGAATGGCTCTGGTTGCAACAGAGCAATGCCCCAGATGGGCAGAGTATTGCCCCCTAGTGGGCATGCTGGGTGGATCCTGGTTGGGCACATGCGGGAGTCTGCCTGCCTGCCTTCCCACTTCTCACTTCAGAAAAATACAAAAAAAAAAAAAATCTTCTAAAATTGATTATGTTCTCATTCTTCTTTACAATGTGGAAGCAGGGTGTTTGAATGAAAATATCCAAAAGAATTTGAGTTGGGTGAGCTTCTTCCAAAGGAGCCACAGCTCTCAGAATTCGTCAAGAACAGGATAAATATTCTTGGCTACGGAACAGCTTTTGGATGTATCAAAAAGACACCATGAATTTTAAAAATACACCCGCGTATAAACCAGGAAAACATTCGCCATCCCTGTAACATGGACAGGGCTAATTAATATATATGAGCAGACACATGTGCTTTTTAGGTTTGAGATTTTATTAATGCATTTTCTATGCCAGTATTTCTCAACCTACATATAAATCAGCCAGGGTCTTGTTAAAACATAGATTCTATTTCCGGAAGTGGGGCCTGAGATGGCGCAACAGGCTCGCCGGGGTTGTAGATGCCGCGGGATTATGGGTCGCACTTTGAGTGGCATTGATCTATAGACCATTCTGCTTCACGGAACATATGAGTAGTCTGACTGACTTCAAACACAGTTCCGAAGACAAACTGTTATGGTTTATTTTATTTTTTTAATTCATGGAAATTGTTTGAAATGGGTTATAATTTTAAAGAAATGCATTTATTGAAATTTGGATTCGAAAAAGGATTTCGTAGCCATATGACCTAAGAGTGAGATGAGAACTTCCCTATCCTCTCTGAATCGAATTTTAAAAGGAAAAAGAATAAAAAGGAAAAGGACAAAACCCAAGAGAAAGCTGAGCAAATGATAGTAAAAGATCACAGACATAAAAGGAAGTCAAATAGACAATAGATTAAAGACGGTATTCTGGATCTCACTCCTGGTCATAAAATATGAATGGAAAGAGTAAGAATCTACTTATTTTTTACTGATGATTTGGCCAAGAGGAAAAAAAGTGAAAATAACACTTCGGTCTCCGTGCAAGATGTACTAGGTGTAGGCATGTCAAGTATTCCTGTGACTAATAATCAGGCGGGAAAAAAGAAGAGCTTCTCTAAATGACAGATAACGGGGAAAACAGAGGCGCTGAAGGGCGAGTTACCCAAGGTCACCCCACTGAGAAGTGAAGTGAAGGAGCTGGGTTCCGAACCTGGACGTCTTCCTATTATTCTTAATTCTCAAAACGATGCTGACGATTTGAGGGCCCAGGTGATTGATTACCATAGCGAGGGCTGCCTGATCCCATGGGCACAAATAAGAGCTGAGCAGAATGCTGAAGGTCTAGGATTACAAGGCAGACGCCGAAATCACTCTCGTGCACCTGCTCCAATGTATATACCTGCTCACAAAAATGAAGGGACCAGGGAACGCGCAGACACTCCAGGACTTTCCGCCTTGTTGTCTCGTCTCGTGCATTTTCCACCAACCAGATCAAGGTTGGTTTTGCATCTCATTCGCACAGTCGGGCAACTTTCTTTGGAGCGTCGTTTGCTTTCCTGATGTTCTTGTTTAATAAAAAACAAAATCAAATGCTTCTTCTTTTTTTTAACCGCTTCCTATTCATTTGGAAATATCCCCTAATTGTTGTGAGCAGCGTATATGTTGCCTATTTGATAGCAAAGCACACGGATGGTCATTAAGGTCACTGTGGATAAGAACGAAAGGTTCAGACATGTCGTTTATATCAAGTCCCATGCGAAACAAATTAATTCCACTCGGATTGAAGAATTAGGTGGAAAAAAAATAAAAAGAAAGCATATTCAGAGGAAAGACAGGTGTACTCTAGGGTATCACGATGGCAAACCTTACCAGTAAAAGAACCCCCCCCCCCCCCGAGAGGTTGAGGAGACAACAGTGAGAGAGAAAGAGTAAAGGAGAAACCCTTGTCTCAACAGCATCTCCCCGTTGAAATTCTAGGCGTGTTCATTAAAAAAAACCTGTACTTATTCTTCTGAATATAAACTATTTCCATCCTTGGCCGATTTTTCTCCATTAATTTGTGCATTGCTGTCTTACTGATTGATAGGACTATTTTATATTAATGACATTAACCTTACGTTAAGTGTATTGTGGCTACCGTTCTCCTGTTCATGCGTGGTCTTTTTCATTTCGTTCTTCATGTTTGGGCATTATTTTAACATACCTTCTGATAAAAATATTTATATGTAAATAGGTCCTCAGTCGAAGAAGAAGTATAAATGGACACAGACTTGACTTGGAGGGGGGTGGACACACATCGAGGTGTATAGAAGCGTTGTAGCATTGTTACTTGAAACCTGAGTAATTTTCTGTTAACCAGAGTTACCACAATAAATTCAATTAAAAAAAGGAAAAAACTATAAATGTACCAAGAGCATAAGGAAAAATGTCTAACATGACTGCTAATGAAAGAAATTAAAAAAATATATATATATATTATTTTCCCCCATTAGCTCAGAAACCATTTAGACATGCTGATAACAGCATGTAATTCCATTACAGGTTACCTCCCAGAGACTCCTCGTTGAAATGTAAATTTGTATCATCCTTACAGAAGACAAGAATGGGTCACAAGAACATTAAAATGTCCAGTGTCATAAACCCTTTCATTCAGTGTGTTCAGGACACACCGTGAGCTCCCAGGTTTACAAATAAACATGGCAGAGTGCCCACTGCGATAGAGTGTGTGCGGGGGTCCTCCCTAGATCAGGGTCAATGGCTCAAGCAGCTGTGGCACCGTCAGTGACAGAAGGGGTGATTCAAGCAATCCTCCTGCAAGAACCCTCGAAACATTCCGCGGGACGTGTAACAAAAGTCTCCCTCTGCAGAGAGTAGCTTTCACATTGCTACAGAGTCACACAAGCTAGCTAGTACTTCTGTTCCGGATATACATTTTTTGTAAATACCTACGTGATCATATTGAGAAAGAGTTGGGGGAAACTGTGCCTCGAAGAAAAACCCGACCCAGATAGCTAAACGAGTGTTCCAAGCCTGAAGGTATTTGCCATCTGGAATAAAACTCTGTGACACCAGGCGGGTGGCTTCTGTCTTTCAATGAATTGGTCCATTTCACCTAAGTTGTTCAATTAATGTGTGCAGAGTGGTTCAGACTATTCCCTTAATTATTCTCTGACTATCCGTGGGGCCTATAATAACACATCCTCTTTCGTTCTTGATATCGATCATTTCCTTCTTCTCTCATCTTATTTATTTATTTTTGGTCAGTTGCTCTTGAAGTTTATTATTTTCTTGATCTTTTTAAAGAAAAAAAAATGTTTGGTCGCCCTGATTTTTCTCTTGTTGTTTTCCTGTTTTTTTTTTTCACGTTTGGTCTCATTTCAATCGTGCCCTCCTGCCGTCTTCAGGTTGCTGTGGTTGGTGTCCTAGCTTGTGGGCGTCTGTAAGGAGTTTGGGGGAGAGGAGAACGGGGCCGCCACGTCCACCACAGGCGTGGAAGGGAGCTGGGAACCTGAGGCGACCTCACGGCAGGGGAGGAGGGCAGAGGCCTGGAGACAGCAGGCAGGGGAAGGCTCTGCCCCTCTGTGACTTTAAACTGTCACGATAGTTTACCTCCTGGCTGCGGCAGGGAGACGGAGAAGGGGTTTCAGTGTGGACGCATCGAAGACGCAAAGGTTATACAAGGTCAGGTTAACATACGATGACAGACAATCCCAGGTTAGGCTGAGAAGAGATGGGGGATGGGGAGAGAAAAAGGGAGTCTACAGGCAGGCAGCCAGAAAGACGTAACAGCTCAAAATCCAGGAGAGGCCCTGGCCGGTTGGCTCAGTGGTAGAGCGTCAGCCTGGTGAGTGGAAGTCCAGGGTTCAATTCCTGGTCAGGGCACACAGGAGAAGCAACCATCTGCTTCTCCACCCTTCCCCCTCTCCTTCCTCTCTATCTCTCTCTTTCCCTCCCGCAGCCAAGGCTCCATTGGAGCAAAGTTGGCCCGGGCGCTGAGGATGGCTCCATGGCTTCCACCTCAGGTGCTAGAATGGCTCCAGCTGCAAGGGAACAACACTCCAGATGGGCAGAGCATCGCCCCCTGGTGGGCATGCCGGGTGGATCCTGGTTGGGTACATGCAGGAGCCTGTCTGACTGCCTCCCTGCTTCTCACCTCAGAAAAATACAAAAAAATAATAATTAGTTTGCAGGAGAAAGAAGTGCTGAAGAAGCATGATGCTAGCGGAGATCACCACACAGAAAGAGCTAGTGACCCAGCACGGGGACCCAGGAACCTCTGCAGACAGAAGGAAGAAGAACCAGGACTTGGACATAACAATGACCATTGTCTGTCTCAGAACTGTCTCTTTGAAATGTTATGACACTGTTACAATTTTGTCTCAGAACTGTCTCTTTGAAATGTTATGACACTGTTACAATTTTGGCTCAGTTGCTTAAAAAGTTTCAGGAATGTGCTTCTCTTAAATCCATCCTCAGTGATGGGCAAATTTAACACACACTTGCGTGCGCGCACACACACACACACACAAGAGAAATAAATACAAAGGTTTGCAAGGAGATTTGTACAAGAATGGTTTTAAAAGTTCTCATCACAGGGAAAAGAATTTGTAACGGATGTAAACTAAACCGGTGTGATCATTGTTCTGCAATATAGAGATACGCATCGAATCATTAGGTGGTACACCGCACACTAACACAGTATTGTATGTCGATAGCATCTAATAAAAGTAAATAAAAATATTTTGACAATTTTATTTATAATGAGCCAAACCAGGAAACAATCCAAGTGTCCGTCCGCAGGAGATATGGTATATTCATAACAGAGCTCTACTACTACACCATAAAGAACGATTTGACTTGGGGTGGTGAGTTACATAGCGCAATCAACAGTTCAAATGCTATAGAGGTGTTTACCTGAAACCTATGTACTGTTATTGATCAATGTCGCCCTGTTAAATTTAGTTTTTTAAATAAAATAAAAAAAATTTAATACAAAGCAGTGAAATACCCATAATACTCAGAACTAACAGACAGGGACAGAAAACAGACCAGTGAGGGCTGGTGGCAGGGTGGTGGGGGTCAGGGGGGAGTGGCTGATGTCCCTGCAATGTCACAAGGAAGCCTTCTGGGATGGGTGGGAAGGGCCACATGGGTATATACTACATTTGTCAGAACTCATCAAGTTGGCTCCTTAAGGTCGGTGCATTCCACTCTGTGCACATTAACCTCAGTTCTTTCACAGTCATCCTGTGGTAAACCTGCTCGCAGAGAAAAGGACCTGCTTGCAAGCACCTTCCGCCTCCGCTCTGTCACTGGTTCATTTTGAAGTTGGATGTGTTTACGGAGAGAAGGGGAGCCAGCCAGACAAGTCCTAATGGACACGGGTTTTCCGGTCTATCCTCCCGGGCTTTGAGGTTGGGCTCCAGGATGGGTTCTATTCACTCATTCGCATATTCACGCATGCGTTTATTTTGACAGATGAAGAAATAAGCCATCCCCACCTGCGCAGGGCCCTTTTCCCGCGGATTGAGAATAATAACACGTGTTAAAGATTCTCGGGGCTATCAGCTACGATTTCTAACAACTGCCTCAAGATATTAAACTGTTATTTGCCAACTCTTCCCAGGCGTGACGGGTGTGACAAGGACCTTGGACCTCGGTGTTGGACAGCTGCTGTGTAAACGGACAGTTTTTGACAAGCACTGCGCCTCCCACAGCCTCAGTCACGGGGGTGGGGGTCAGTAGGGGGCAGACAGCCCCCCCCAACCCTGTGTACCTGGCCGCGTCGTGTACCTGGCAGGTGACTGAACTGCGGAGTGAGCGCGCTGTGCTCACTTCCAGGAACATCCCATCTGGGGCCTCCATGTAGCGCCCGCCGGCTGCACGGAGGCCGCGGTGCCAATTGTGTTGGTATTTTATGGCTCCGTTCATCTCTAATGATCTACAGCCTCTCCCACCACGCGGGCTGCTGGGTTCTTGGCACCTTCCCAACGGCTCTATCGATCTGAAATTGGGCCAGCCAGCCCGATCTTCTGTTTGTTTGGGGGGGATTAGGTTTTTATGATCTGGCTCCAGACAGGGAGCCCAGGACGGGGTGGAGACTTCCGAGGACGGAGGACGGCCACTCCTCTGGCCACGCTCCTGAGGGCCCGGGTCCTCCCCCCGCCCCACCCGGGAGGGCGCAGTGCAGGCGTGCGGCTCAGCGCTACGCAGAGGATTTGCGTCTGCCTTGTCCTGACGGCAACAGCAGCTTGTCGGGGGCCCCCATCTGTCAGAGCAGAAGGTATCCCACGGTTCAGAGAGTCAGGGCTGTGGGGTACCTCTTTCCACAGTGATCGATAGCAGAGCCGCAGGCACAAGTCTCTGCAAGGCAGGGGCTGCACGTGGATGGAGAAGTAGCTCCTGAGATGTTATCTTTGGGGGGGCCGGGCGCTTCCCCCCCACACACACCCAGGTCTCCCCTTTGTCAGGCTCCCTGGAGTTTTAAATGCCTCTAAACCCATGTTTCTGAAGCGGGATGCCTGGCTAGGTGCCCTAGTAACTCAAAATGACAAAACCCATTCTTCAGAAACAGGGAGCTTGTAGTCAATTATTTTTTTTTTGAGAGGGGGGGAAAGCGACCTATAGTATCCATTTCCTAAAGACGTATCATTTGTTAGTATGTTTTTTTTTAAGCATTTTTTAAATTTATTTATTCATTTTAGAGAGGAGAGGGAGAGAGAGAGAGGAGAGACAGAGAGAGAGAAGGGGGAGGAGGAGCTGGAAGCATCAACTCCCATATGTGCCCTGACCAGGCAAGCCCAGGGTTTCGAACCGGCGACCTCAGCATTTCCAGGTTGACGCTTTATCCACTGCACCACCACAGGTCAGGCCATTTGTTAGTACGTTTTAAAAGCTGTGAAAAATTTTCTGGGGAGGGAGGGCAGAAAACCTGTCTCCTTCCCTTAAACCAGCTCTTCCCTAAATCTCTGGGCTTATGGAGGAAGTTCTGCAACATATATAGATCTAAGATTGGAATGGAAGAATTTCCACGGAAAACCTCCTCAGAAGAGGTGGTGAATGAAATATATGTACAGGTCTAAATGATTAATAGCAAGCCTTCCCCCCGGGGGGGGGGGTAGATTTTGATGGGACAGAAGGTATGTGTGTGTATTCGGGTATTGTTTCGGTATTAAGGGTGCCCTGTCCAAAAATAACCCGTATCCTCTTCTGTTATAGCGAGGAGGCAGCAGCCCAAAGAAAAGACTACATTTCCCAGACTCCCCTGGAACTGGACGCGGCCGTAGGAATCACATTTGCCAATAGAATATGAACGAAACTGACGCATTCATCTTCTGGCTGAGGTTTCTACAATGGAACAAAGATAGCACTGGTGCCCCTAGGGTCACGATATAGAAATTTGGTCCCTAAATCAGTGCCTAGGGGACAGCCATTTGATAAGCAGGCACAAAACCCGTGTACTATGATGTGAATGAGACATAAAACTTTTAGGGTATGGGGGAACATTGTAGGACCTATTTGCTACAGTACTTTAGCCAAATCTCATTGATAGTGTGTCGGGAGGGCGGGGGGTGGCGAACAGTCACATTTGGGAAGACTGTTCGCTTAAGGGCATCAAACACCAGAAGGGGTTAAGCAGGAGGAAGGATCACCAGAGAGAAGGACCAGGGGCTGATGGCCCTGCATTAATTTTTGCTTTCTTTTTTCCCCCCAATCTTTTGTCAAGTGACTAAGAACAGCCTGGGAGGGGCCCTGGCCGGTTGGCTCAGCAGTAGAGCGTCGGCCTGGCGTGCGGGGGACCCGGGTTTGATTCCCGGCCAGGGCACATAGGAGAAGCGCCCATCTGCTTCTCCACCCCTTCCCCTCCTTCCTCTCTGTCTCTCTCTTCCCCTCTCGCAGCCAAGGCTCCATTGGAGCAAAGATGGCCCGGGCGCTGGGGATGGCTCCTTGGCCTCTGCCCCAGGCGCTAGAGTGGCTCTGGTCGTGGCAGAACGACGACCCGGAGGGGCAGAGCATCGCCCCCTGGTGGGCAGAGCGTCACCCCTGGTGGGTGTGCCGGGTGGATCCCGGTCGGGCGCATGCGGGAGTCTGACTGTCTCTCCCCATTTCCAGCTTCAGGAAAAAAAAAAAAAAAAAAAAGGACAGCCTGGGAGGTAAACTCAGCATAACGCTGGACGCTGCCACCAACCCCCAGTACGCGTCCCCTCCCGGACCAGGACTCAGTTGCCTCGTGATAAAGAAATGGAGGATCATTTTCAACTTGCCCAGTTATTTTGAGATTTCAATGAGGAGACGTCAGCAGGGGTTGAACACGGTGTCTATCAGAAACACCTATACGACGTCCTTCAGGCTAGACGCTAATATTTTATTTTATGTGTCTTTTTTCTGGGCACATACAATGATTTCATTTTCTTACCTCCTCTGAAATTAGGAGCTGTCACATGACCGAGGAGGCCCACCTTTTAAGAGCCAGGACACAATTTTCATGCCCGCACTTTACAACCTCAGCAATCGGGAGACCCCGAGATGGGTCCCGCTCGGACCCACTCCTTGAAGAGGACAGGGGACACAGCGTCCCCAGCTGGCCTGCTCTGGACACGCCGCATTAACTGAAAAGGAAACCTCTGTGGTTGTAAGCCCCTGTCACCAAACATGCCTTCGCCGAGTGACTTGGAAACCCCCTGGCCAGCGTCAGATCCCTGCCACGGCGCGCGCCCGAGTTGCACGCGGACACGACGACACACAGTGTTTGCTTACCGTTCCGTTGCCAGGAAGAAACCATAGTACAGCAGGCTGCAAAGCCGGCGACGTATGAAGTCACAGAGTATTTGTCACACCTGTGGCCGGCAATAATTCGGAAGGCAGACCAATAGCCAATGAACTTGGAGTTCTCAGAGAGAGAGGCTGGGACGCAGAGCACCAGCACGTGGCCGAGTGGATCTTGGGCGCATCTGACTGGGCATCACGAGAGGGAAGGGAGCCAGAGAGAGTCCGGACTTGGGCATTTTTAGAGGGTTAGAAGGAGAAACGTTTCTCCACCCTCGTGGCTAACAGATAAAGCGGAGAGAGCTTTTGAGTAACAAAGACCTATTAACCCTAAGCCATGTGAGGAGAATCAAATCCAAGGCATGGTTCCCACACTCTCCGTGAAAACCTATGAATTCAGTTCATCTCAGAGCAAATACCCAATTACAATCCTGACAACCGGTAGGTCCTTTTAACCGAAGGAAGAACACTGATTGGAGAAAAGAGATACAAACTCATGTTGTGTGTAAAGGGGAGTGAAGCATTTGGTGGAGGAGGTGGGTGTGGAAGAAACAAAAAGTATATAGAGACATAATACAGATCATGTTAAAAACATCACGAGAGGTGTGATGATTTGCATATACAGTGGTACCTTGAGATACGAACAGACCAACATACAATTTTTTTTTTAAATACGAGCTGTGACTCGGTCTTTATTTTTGTTTGAGATCCAAGCGAAATTCCGAGATATGAGTCGTGATTAAGATTTTGTGGTTTCATTTTAAGTAAAGAAAGTGCAGTTTTAGTTTTGTTTAAAGCAGGCATCCCCAAACTACGGCCCGCGGGCCACATGTGGCCCCCTGAGGCCATTTATCCAGCCCCCTGCCACACTTCCAGAAGGGGCACCTCTTTCATTGGTGGTCAGTGAGAGGAGCACTGTATGTGGCAGCCCTCCAACCGTCTGAGGGACAGTGAACTGGCCCCTTGTGTAAAAAGTTTGGGGACCCCTGCAGTTTTAGATTACATTTAGTGTTAAGAAGTGCAGTTTTAGTTTACGTGTCTACAGTGCCTGCATCCCTTCCTCCCTCTCTCCTCCTCCACCATTCACCTCCATTAGCTGCACTTGTCTGTCTCCAAGGTAATAATGCAGTACTACATAACACTTTTTTCTTTTATTTCATATATTTTGTTATGCATTGGTAAAGTAAACGTGTGTTTCTTAATTAAAAACATGTCCTTTTTCATAATTTAGGATGGTTTGGGGATGTTTCACAGGGCTGGAACGGATTAAATCTATTTCAGTTATTTTAAATGGGAGGAATTTGTTTGATATACGAGTTGACTGACGAGCTTGGTTATAGAACCAATTAAATTCGTATCTCAAGGTATCACTGTACGTTGGCTGTAATAAACAGAGGAGGAGCAAATTATTTCTGAGAAACTCTATTGAAAGACTCTTAGTCTGAATTAAAAGAGAGTTTGACAGATGATAAATGATTTCCAACCTACTTCAGAGGTGCCCCAGAGGGAGAAGGAGGAAGGGAGAGTCAGAGACAGGGATGCCGGAGCCACACTGAGGCTACACCATGGCCGTGGGTCCTGACGTCTCGATGGGGTGGGAGACATCACTCATGCGATGTATGGAACTGAGGACTGTATTTGTCACCACAAGGATGGTGGCAGTCAGCAGGACTGTTTAGAATTATTTTAAGACTATATATTTTGGGGCCCTGGCTGGCTGGCTCAGCGGTGGAGCGTCGGCCTGGCGTGCGGGGGACCCAGGTTCGATTCCTGGCCAGGCCCATGGGAGAGGCGCCCATCTGCTTCTCCACCCCTCACCCCTCCTTCCTCTCTGTCTCTCTCTTCTCCTCCCGCAGCTGAGGCTCCATTGGAGCAAAGATGGCCCAGGCGCTGGGGATGGCTCCTTGGCCTCTGCCCCAGGCCCTAGAGTGGCTCTGGTCGCAACAGAGCAACGCCCCGGAGGGGCAGAGCGTCGCCCCCTGGTGGGCATGCCGGGTGGATCCCGGTCGGGCGCATGTGGGAGTCTATCTGGCTGTCTCTCCCCGTTTCCAGCTTCGGAAAAATACACACACACACAAAAAAAAGACTATATATTTTTGGTTTCTCCATGTTCCCCTGCCATATACACTTTTCTACTTTTCTTTCATTTGGCAACCCGGAAAGTTAAAACGAGTCTGACCTCTTTGATCTGAGGGATAGTCATCAGATTTACTTTGATGAACAAAATGGAAGCAGACGTGACTGAATGTCAACGGCAGGTGGAAACCTGGAGAGCCGGCTGGTGACCCGCCACCTGCCTTTCCCACCTGGCAGCAATGGTAACGCCGACAGGGAGCTCCCTGAGCATGACAAGTCAGAAGTACCCCAATTGTGTTTTGAAGTCATGAGGTTTGGGGGTGGTCTGTTACTGCAGAAGAGGTTTGGGGGTGGTCTGTTACTGCAGAAGAGGTTTGGGGGTGGTCTGTTACTGCATAAGAGGTTTGGGGGTGGTCTGTTACTGCAGAAGAGGTTTGGGGGTTGTCTGTTACTGCAGAAGAGGTTTGGGGGTTGTCTGTTACTGCAGAAGAGGTTTGGGGGTGGTCTGTTACTGCAGAAGAGGTTTGGGGGTTGTCTGTTACTGCAGGAGAGGTTTGGGGGTTGTCTGTTACTGCAGAAGAGTCTGGCCCACCTGGACAGAGAAGTCAAGGCAGCTGTACAGAGAGAGTTCGTGTTCTAGCAGGTTCAGTCAAAGAAAGATGCAAAACTGATGTGTAGGAGCAATGTTCTTTTATCTGTAAATTATGGCTTCCTTATTAGGCCATAAGAGCTGCTGGGAGGGTTAGGGGGTGGCTTTTTCTAGAACACAATAGAAATTATGGTATAATTGGATGAAATATGATCTGGGTATGGGTGTGTGTGTATGTATGTGTGTGAAAGAGAACTAGAGAGATGTCAGTGCAAAGTGTCTTTCTTAGTGAGACTCACTATCAAAAAATTTGAAAGTCACCGACCCGAAACATAGTTAATTGGAACCGTCGGTTGATTGAATTTAGATAGGGGAGGCCATCCCCAGAGGGGTTGTGGTCAGGTGACAGCAAAGTACTCTGTTCTCAAACTTTTCCTGTTCATAGAGCTCAATGAGAAGTCAAGTTTTCACTGAGTCGGGATGAAACTGATACACCAGGGTTGGTGATAGATGAGAAGCTACATCAAACTGGAACAACAGAGGATAATAACGGTTAGCATATAGTGTTCTGATTTCCAAAAACAGGATAAAGGTAGTGAGTGAGACCTATGACCCGCTGAGGTTGACGTTTTCACAGAAAATATCATAAAATGATATATATATACTGGTATATCTCTGAAGATGTAAAGATGTGACAGGATAAGATTTTGTGATTAGGTTATGCCAGATGAATACACTATTTTTAATAGTATTCCTAGCTATTGGTTCAGAATTGTGCTAAAGACTATGTCAAGATTTCAGAAACTCACTTGGCAAAACTTTTCGTAGTATCGTTAAAAATAAATGCAGTCATTTGGGCTGGCTGACTGTACCATTGGGTAGAGTCATGATTTCTATCATGGCCATTCACAAAGGGTATTGGTAATAAGTCCACTCCTTTGGAGGGAAATGCCTAAGGACATGTCCAATGCCTCTGCCTTCCATCTTTCTTCTTCAAATATATGTTCATTGTCTTCAGTGAGAAATTCACCTGGTTTTTGGGGTGACAGAACACTGAGATGGAGAGTGAATAAGGTAGGTGAGGGGCTCAAAATTCAGAATGTCCTCAAAGGGGTATTATGAGTCAGACCTGAAAAATAAAATCTATAAGAACAGTGATAAACTCAAGCACTTAAGGTTTAAAGGCACAAACCCAGAAGAGACAACATGACAGATCCAAAGATGTGTTTCAAAGACAACAGCAAACACTAAGAGAAAAGCCACATTAGCACTTGAGTTTGTGAAAAAATACTTTCGTAACTTCTGTTACTGAGGTCGACGCATCCCAACCACGCTCTGATGTGGGCACCGTTTTTATCCCCACTTACTGATGGCAACGCTAAGGCTTGGAAACTGGTAGCGGCTGCCCAAATAAATGTCACAGAGCCAATGAACCCTAGAGAGTCTGCATGAGAACAGAAGCAGAGTGGCTGCCGAATTCATCCTCTCCATCTGTTGGATTTGCCAGTGTGCTAAAACCACGCTGGACCATTTCATGTGTTTCTGGGCTATGGCAAAAAAAAAAAAAAATGAGAGGTGCAGATCGGAACCAAGGTGGAGGCTGCACAATTGGTCTTTCTCTGAAATACTCTTCTCAGCTACAGCCCACACTCCTGAAGAGAGAGGAGGACAGACAAGAGCATGTACGGAGAAGGACTGGTGGTGTATCGAAATGAGCGATCCAGGGACACGATCAAAAAGGACTCTTCGTATACTGATGATATGGCATCTGACAATGAGAAAACATGAGGTCTGTAAGAGTTGTCTGAAAAGACGGGGATCCATGTCGCACGGAAGACAGATGTGTCTCACTGAGCAGGACTTCAGAGAGCATAGCCTAGATGGAGTTCATGAATGGTAGACTTTGGCTCAATAGAAGTAATAATTTCCTAAGAGCTATAGTTATTCACGTAAACATAAGGGAATGGGATCCCTTATCGGGCAACTATGCTTTTAACACCAAAGATGGTTATTAAAGCTTGCATAATAATACATCAAGGACACTGTAAAAGTTTTGTGCCCGTAGCTGAGTTCAGATGACGTGGCCTCAAGTAGTCATTAGGTCTGAAAGTCTAAGAGTCTAACGAACTTCTGAGCAAAGAGACAAACTGGTGTCATTTCCTTCCACTCAGAAGTCACCGGAAACAGACTCATGTCACACCTGAGTAGGTTTGACTTGCTCCGTTATGGACTAATGGGCCTCTCAAGAAGAGGGTGTGAGCAATGACTTGTTTGAGGATTTGTCTGGGGTCAGGTGATCTGGGGAAACTCGGAGGAAGCGGGGCTTGATCCCGCAACCGACAGGAAGAGGAAGCAGAGGTCGTCCTCTGGGTACCGTGACGTTTCTCAGCTAGAAGGCGAGGAGAAGGGAGTGAAGGTCATGTTTTGATTGGTAGCAGAGCAGCAGCCACCCCGTGCTGCCCCGGAGAGGAGGACCGGCCATCGATTTTGGCGTTGGGGAACACGGTTTTGTTGTTGGTGTACATACACGATTCCGCGGTTGTCTTGTTTTTGTCTTGATTTATCACAATCACAGAAGGGTCTAATTCTGGGACTCCGTCAAAGTGTTTATTTTCCACAGGAGAACAAGAGCTTAGCTGGAATATTTCTTCTCCAGCCCGCACCACCTGTGAGAACATCTTCTCTGTGACTTCAGCTCCTACACAACAGGCCTGCTTTGGCTCCAATTTCCATGTGCCACATGGTGACCTGCTCTCCAATAAAATCCTCAAGAGTGGGGGCTATGCTGTATTTACCAGGGCAGCCCAAGAATAGAGCCTGGTGACTTCAACAGAGTAGGGGTTATTATGATGATGATGTTATCACACACACACACACACACACACACATATTTATGCATAATATATGTATGTATATGTTACAATAGTACATGATATAAAATGCATTCTGCATGATATATTTTTACCATATATTACTATATTTTATTATTACAGCAACATAGGAAAGGGATCTGAAGTCCTCACTCGTATTCTCTTAGCCTCCTGGACCGAATTAAGCAGGAAGCTATGCGATGGAGGCGGAACCAGTGCCAACCTCTCCTTCATAGTTGGATCTCCCTCATTTTAAACTCAAGAATCTGGACAGATAAGCTTGTTCTGTTCAAAAGAAGCTGAAAAATGTTAGGATAAAACCACTTTTCTAGGACTCCTGACTTTCGCATCCATTTTTTTCCCCCCCTTGGGGAAAATGGATGGCTCTCCAAGGTGAGTAGTTTAAGGAAAACACGGCTTGCAGAGAAATTAAGATATTGTATACATTTGTTGAACACTTGCAACAATGCTTTGCTGGTTTCCCAACAAAACCAGTCATTTAAGCATCACTTGTTATGTGCTTAGCACTGGCCCCTGGACATAATTCTTGTCTCATCTAATTCTCACGGAGAGGTATTATTACCTTCCTGTTTTTCTGATGAGAAAACTGAGGCTCCGAGAAGTTACGTGACTTACTGAAAGGCACACATTTATATGTAGAAAAGCGAGGGTTGTCGACAGAGCTGCCTGAACCCACGCTGGGACCTCTCAGCACGAAGACAACGCTGAGGATCACTATGGTCTAATCTCCCAGTTTCCAACGGGCATCCTATTATTCATAATGTAAGAGCACACTTTTATCCGAAAGAGGCGCAATGTAACATCTTTGCAGATGGTGACCTAGAATTTGTAAACACGCTCAGCCCCGTTAAAGCTGTAATGAGTATACAGAGGGTTCCATTCGGGGTATAGGGACGTTTTCAGGACATCTGGGGCCCATCAGCGTCACATCGTTTAGTGGAGGAGCGCAAACAATTTAACACGGAGAGCCTCTCAATTATCTACTTGCAAAAATAAATAGTAAATGACAAAGTATATTAATAAATCTTTGCCCTGTGAGCGAGGGCACACACTTCTGGGTTGCCTTCTCCGAGGCGGCATCTATGCAGTGGGTGAATATTCAAAAAGCACACACAAAATTTAACACTGACCCGCGCAAACCGCACACCGGATCCGTCGGTCACAGACACGGACACCCTTAAAGACGCTGCACCACGGCAGTCACGCAGAAGGGCTTTGGAGGTGGCCCGCCAGACGGGATTCCTCATAGCCGGGTTCTGTGAACACTCGCCTCGCGGGTCGGACTCAAACCTGGGACCCTAACCCTTGACATTGTTACGGACTTTCCACAGTGTCGTGAAAAAGGCTGGGATTTGGAAGATCTCATCTGGTTTTGTATTTGCTAACTGTGTGACTCTGGTATTTTCTAAACACATCAGTTTTCCCATCCAAAAAAAAAAAAGAAAAAAAAAAAGATGGGAACAACACTACCTCCCATTCTCACAAGAAAATATATAAGAATAAACGGAAGGAATGTACGTGAGGTCCCAACATGTAACGTGTTGCTGTAGCAGCAGCTGCTCCCGCGGTTGTTACAGTTCTGACTGTTTCCTTCGGGGCTTTCTCTGCCTCACCCGTCAGGCCTCTGGCGTCAAGGTTATGGTGCCGAGAAGTCCGAGGCCCAGGAAGTTCAATTCTCTGACAGTTCCGAGGGAATAGCCGACCTCTGGTTTGCCGACCGTGTCTGTTGTTGTGCCGTCGAGGGTGATGTCTTCCACGCTCTTACCTGTCGGAGCTGAAACCGGACGCTCCGGTGAATCTCAAAAGGGACCGTGAAAGTGTCTTCGTCTTAAATAGAACGAGAGGACGTGAAACGGAGAATCTCATGTACGTGTGCTCGGAACAGAACGTAAGAACCGGGAGCCCGACTTCGCGCGAACACCTGATTGATTTTCAGAAGACCCAAACTTAGCTCTTAACCAAGGACAAGCCACCAAGGCTCTCTCCCGTCTTCAAACAAAGGATCCTCCTGCTTGGACTCTGGCAGGACCAGCCCATCTTTGGATTCCTTGTCTAAACAGACAGCTCTGTCCAACCTCCGCCGGCCCCACCCCTGCCGAATGAACTCCCTGGTAGCTTGCTACAGCATGCATTTCCAGACTTGCAACTTCTCTGCTCCTCCTGAGTCAATCAACGGGTCATCGTTCAAGCCTGCCTCAGTTTACCTCTTCATTTAGACTGAACAGGATCCTTGACCACAAAGGAATCAATGTTTTCATGATTAGGAATTTGTTATGTTCATTGCAAAACAAAACAAAACAAAAAGATGAGAATACAAAGTAGATTATCTAGATAAAAATAATTAAACAAAAATTAGACTTCTTAGTAATTTCTTTTGCTAAGAGTTCTAGAAATGTCAGTGTTTGTGTCTATACAGATTTTATTTGCATTTTCTTCCAAGCCTATTGAATTTCTTAATTTTTTTCACTAACCATAAAAAAACAAACAACAACAACAACAAAAAAGAACCCAGGAAGAGTTATTCATCAACATCATTCTAATGGATGAGAATGTTCATCGTGGGAATGTTTTATTTTAATTCAATATATCATCTTATTAGTGCCCATTTAACATGTTTTGTGTTTGTATATGTGAGCATGTGTGTGTGTGTGTGCATGTGCGCGTGTGCGCACACGTGTCACTGAATCTCAGACGGCCAGAGTCTATTTCATCACACTCCTCGGTGTTTTGCATATTGTTAGCACCTGTCCCTAAAAGTCCCGTCTAACTTTTATTTTTATTCCTCATGTTTTGTAATTCACAGTATCACTCATCAGCGATAGGTCCCAAGTAGAATGGGTTTGATCCACAGCCTGAATCATGGAGGTGTTATTTTAAAACGTGAAATATGTTATGTTGATACAGCTTTCTAACTTTCTAATAAATGATAGAGCGCTTTAGAATCCCTGACATTTGTAACGCCGGGGCCTTTTTTTTCTTCCCCCCTGAGGATTAGACGCTCTGCTGAATGCACACATAACCTGTCTCTTCTTCCTACTGTCTGGTACGCACCATGTGGAACCTTATTCTACTTCTTCCCACAGTCCGCCCACACAAACAGCCCCGCAGTGAGCATCCTTCCGACACGTCCGCCTGCACACCTGGTGAGAATCCCTCTGAAATACATCGCCAAGACGGGGATCTCTGGGATAAACAGCACTTGTGTTCTTCTAGAAGTGTTGCTAAATATAGACATTTTTGCTTTCCTGAAAGATTGAAATAATTTACAACCACACTTAGCTGGTTAGGAGACTTCCTTTTGCCCTTTTCCTTGTCAGCACTTGGTCGTATCTGAGCTGCTAATTTTTTGCCATTTTGATGGCTTAATTATTTGTTGTTTTACTTTGCATTCCTCAGAAGACTAGTAAGTCTGACCACCTCTTCATGTGCCTCTTAGTCCTGTGGCCGTCTCCCCTGGGTAGTGCCTGGTCATTTTCTAGGTTCACGTTATTTGTGTTTCTTTTTTTTCGGTTGTTTGAAAAATAACCACCAGAAACTATTGTATATTCCTCCCTTTAAGAGTATTGCCTAATTTCTCTTCTTCTTGAGTATGGGTTGGACTTTGAAAGAATAGGATACGGCAGAGGTGATGGTGTGTCACTTGATATGGTTGACTGCCTACTACCTGAACTTGAATTATTCCGTTCCTATTATTATGTCCCTCTGTTATGTTATACTATCTAATAGAATGAGTGTGCCAGGCCTCTGTGAAAGTTAATTTGAGTATTTGTAGATTCTTATTCTTCCATATTTATTTTGGAACGAGTTTGTAAATTCGTCCACCAATTCCAGCTTAAACAGTACTGGCAAAAATAGAAATACCGTGATTTTCTTCTCACAAAGAAATATAGAAATTGGTGCAAAAGGTCCCCATCCTTTTGATCCCCTAGTAAATACAATACTTGAACAATATCTAGCTATTACTTCCAGCGTCTTCAGTTCTCTGCCCATAGACGGACTCCTCCACTTGCCCCAGGATTCACAGCCTTAAACGGACACGACCACAGGCTCAGAACGAGCGCCTGCATCCACGGCCGCGGTCGGCTGGATAGTGATGCAGCAGACTGGGGAGCATTCCGGAGGCTGTCTTTCCCTGCAAACTTTCCAGGCATGGCGGTAGCTATTCACAAAACTTCTTAGTCTTAATATTCTCCAGCCTTAATCCATTATAATAGTCTATTCAAACTGAACGGCCATACAAGTAGTTGTAAGTAAGAACCCTTTCACAACTGGATAGGCTTCTGATGAGGGCCTGTGTTCATTCTGCTCAGGGAACAGTTACCCGTCGGTCACAGGAAAGAGCCCGTCCTAGAGCAGGGATTGGAATAGCAGTGTCTTCTCTTGACATCAGAAGAAAAAGAAATCATACTGCAGAGTAGGGTGAGAGGGCTTATTGGCCCCGTTAGGTGGTTTCTCTTAGAAACAGTCCACGCAGATGTTCATTGTGGGCCATCTGGAAAATTAAAGTGACACGAAGCTCTATCTTGCAGCTTGTTTTCTTCATTCAGAATAGAGAATGAACTTAAAGCAATTAAGTCGCCAGATCAAGCCTCACCCAGAATGAGTTAGTTAGTCTGATACCACTCAGCTATGAGAACAAATTCCTTGTTTCGTTCAAGCCAGTCTGGGTTGGGTCTTATCTTCCTTGCAACTTTAAAAGCCTTAAGTAATGCCTGATACAAAGCTCATGTTAGGTTATGATTTTAAAGGTGGGCTTTCAAAAAACAAAACAAAACAAAACAAACAAACAAACAAAAAAACAACAAAACGGTCTGAATGGGTTATATAATAAACAGAAACTAAGCTTCATTTGAAGTATTTTGTGCTTCTAAATACATCTCAAGTTTCTAAATAGTCTCGAGTGCTAGGAAGAAAGAGACCTCTAATCTGGCTGCCAAATGTTAGCTGTACCCCACAGAGAGAAGGTCAGGGGAGATCAGCCCAGGCACCTGCACAGAAGAGACAAGGAAGGGAAGGCCTTCTCCAGAATTTTCAGGGGTCGTAGAGATGTTCTGCTCCACTACGTGTAGAGAGGAGGATGGAACACCATGTAAACATTTTCTTGCCATTCTTTGTATGATTATTATTTAGAATGCACTGCAAAAAAAGCTCCCAGTAGCTGATAATGATTGGAGATAAAAAATGTTCTTTGTAAAGCAATTTTCACTATTATCTATCTACACCCACTTAATGTATTCAGTTGTTTAAAACAGCTCTTTTTATATATTCAGTTAAATGTAATATTACAGTTCCTATCATTTTCTTTTCACAGGAAAGCGATTCTATGAATCTAAATCTAAAAAATGTAAATCAGGAGAAAACAAATGTAGTCGTTTTACGTGAAAAAAAAATTATGGCATAAAAAATCAGTTAAACGATTTAACTGGGCCAACTGATCGTTTAGGTAATTCAGCCAATTATCTGATGACTTTTGATTGGTCAATTCAGTTAAAATTTTAATCCAGACTGTTTTACAGGATTCTTCTTTTTGATTGACTTTTATTTATTCATCAAGACTCAAGCAACTGAAGGATGACCTCACTCAGGAGACCTTAGACCTGACCCTCTTATCATTTTATCCCCAGTTCCCCCAAGGGTTCCAACAGCATCTCTAATAGCTCTTGTAACAAGTGTTAACTTCTTGCAAGTCCCAGCTGTGTGACAGGTACAGACAGGTCTTGCCATATGTTAACATGTTTCATCTTCAACGAATCTATGAGACAAACTCGCTAGTGGTGGTGTTTTGTTTGTTTAAAAAACTAAGATGCTGTGGCTCGGTGCGTTAATTTACCCGCGGCTCGTTGGTTAATATATACCAAAGACGGAGGAGGTACGACAGACAGACAAGAGCATCACCATGAACAGTGTGTGGTCTCAGAGCTCAGAAGAAAGAAAGAGGGGTGATTCCAAAGAGAAGAGGGACAGGAAAATCAAGGTAGGAAAAATGACGGCTATGCAGAGCAATGACGGTCACCGTCCGGCTTTAGCCTGGTGGTGTTGGTGGCAGGAAATAAACTAGATTATAAAAAGCCAGTGGACACAAGGCCCTGGCCGGCTGGTTCAGTGGTAGAGCGTCAGCCTGGCGTGCGGGAGTCCCGGGTTTGATTCTCGGCCAGGGCACACAGGAGAAGCGCCCATCTGCTTCTCCACCCCTCCCCCTCTCCTTCCTCTCTGTCTCTCTCTTCCCCTCCCACAGCCAAGGCTCCACTGGAGCAAAAGTTGGCCCAGGTGCTGAGGATGGCTCCATGGCCTCCACCTCAGGTGCTAGAATGGCTCCGGCCACAACGGAGGAACGCCCCAGATGGCAGAGCATGGTGGGCATGCCAGGTGGATCCCAGTCGGGTGCACGCAGGAGTCTGTCTCTCTGCCTCCCTGCTTCTAACTTCGAAAAAAGAGAAAAAAATAAAATAAAATAATAAGTCAGTGGACAGATGCTGTAGCCCCCCCCCCCCATCAAGGCACATATGAGAAAGCAATCAATGAACAACTAAGAAGCCACAATGAAGAACTGATGCTTCTCATCTCTCTCCCTTTCTGTCTGTCTGTCCCTATTTGTCCCTCTCTCTGACTCTCTCTGTCTCTGTCACACACACAAAAAAACAGTCAGCGGACAGAGAACAGTCCAGATGCACATCTGAGTCAGTTTGGCTAAAAAGCTCAGAATTTTCCCCCACACTCACAAGAAATATCTGAAGACGTGCTTCTGAGTGCAAGTGTCCATCTCAAAGGGCCTGTCTCTGGAGTGCGCCCCAGGTGATTCTGGGGAAGGTGCCAATGGAACCCCGCTTGTAGAAACATTGCTGCTCATCACAGCTCGACCGGGACACTTCTTAAAGGCCAGGACCGCGCTGGGCTCTCAGCTGTGAGTGTAGTGCTCCAGGCACAAGGAGAGTCCAATGTGACTTTACAGAGCTAAGGTCCCCTGTGGCTCGGAACAAACAATTGACAGTTAACATGAAGATATTCATCGTACGTGGATGGGACCCTAACTTCCATCACTCCGGCACCTTGTGGTTTGTGTTTGGAATTTGCACACTGATTCTAAACAGTGTGGCTCTTTGGCTCATGAACAGTCTCCTGAATTACTTCACCTTGCAAGGATTTTCACTGACTGTTATAACTGTCCATTCGACGGGCTTTCACCTGCCTGAAAACGTGGACTGGCTCTTATCAGTTAATCCTTTTTTAGCTCTTGTGCCTGTTTTTATTATTTCAAAAATCATATGTGCTTACTATTGAAAATTTAAACATTTCAAATAAGCAATAATTAAACAAATTTCTCTAATTATTCCATAGTAGATGGCATTTTTATATACCACCTTTCAGTCTTAGAGTTATAATTTTGTCTATCAATGTTCATAAAAATTAAAATATAAATACATGACACTTTTTTTGTCACTTCTTTCAAACTTAATTTCAAATCATTAATAATTTTGTACCATTAATTTTTTTCTAAAAACTGCATTTTAAATAGCCACATATAGCATTAAAATGAATTTATCCATTACAATTTTTTAATATTTTGCATAATTTTTGGACATTTAAGATATTTTCAGTGGTTTGGTAATATAACCAATGTTGAAGGAAATTCTTGTACTTTGATCTTTGTTCACAAATTATTTTTTATTATTATTGCCTTTGGCATACATTTCTAGACGTAGGGTTGCAATCCTGGTGGGTTGGCTCTGTGGTCGAGTGTTGGCCTGGTGTGTAGATGGCCTGGTTTTGATTCCTGGTCAGGGTACACAGGAGAAGTGCCCATCTGCTTCTCCACAACCCCCTCTCACTTCTCTCTCTCTCTCTCTCTCTCTCTGTCTCCCCCACTTCTGCAGCCATGGCTCCATTGGAGCAAGTTGGCCCTGAGCACTGAGGATGGCTCCATGGCCTCTGCCTCAGGTGCTCAGAAGAGCTTGGTTGCTAAGCAACAGAGAACACCCAGTTGAGCAGAGCATCGCTCCTTACTGGGCTTGCTGGGTGGATCCTCGTCAGGGCAGATACAGGAGTCTGACTCTGCCTCCCCTCCTCTCACTAAATAAAAAGAAAAAAACAAAAAAGAAGTAGGATTGCTAGCCCCAAATATAAATCCCTTCAAGCCTCTTGCAAGGTTGTCATCCAAAATGTTTTACAATTTATATGCCTCACAGCAGTGCACAAACATGTTTTTAGGACCCTCATTAACATTGGATTTTATTGCTTTTAAAAATTTGGTCTCTTTGAGGGTGACAAATAATTTTAATTAATGTTTTAGCCTGATTACCAGGAAGCTGAATTATTTATTGTAAGTTCACTATTTGTTCATTTTTAGTTTATTGCAAAATGCTTCTTATGAGCCCTCTTTGTCGGATAGAACAGATAATTTCTCAGCACCTGATGACAGACCAAAAGAATGGTGCCCCCACATCTAGTGGAAATCCTGACATTATTTCCTGATTTTTATCATCTTTGAAAGTGCTTTCTTTGTCAAGAACCACTACTCCTCTGTTGGTAGGGCTGGTCCTTAATTAAGGTCAGGACTAAATGAGATGAAGAATCTGAAATGCTTGTTTCAGTACCTCGCACATCATAAGCATCCAAAAAGAAATGGTAAAAATATATATATATAAATATAAATATATATATATTTATATTTATATATATATATCACTTTTCTATTAGGCAAATGTAATTGTAACGTATTTGGACAAGCAAAATGATCATCCAAACACACGTTTATAAACAGAGAGATACAAACGTATCCTGATGCTTCTTGTGCAGCTAAAAAAAGAAACAGTCCTTGGTTACCGTTGAAATCTAGAAAGCTCCATAGCCGACCTGTTGAAAGGATCCCTGTTATTAAAACAGTTTCTATAATCTGCTGAGTCAATAGTGATCAGCACAGTGCCTGCCGTTCCTGTTCTACTTTGAAGAGGAACAAGAAACCGAGGCAAGAAAAAGTTACAATTTGGTCAAGACGACACAGCTAGCAAGTAGCAGAGCCAAGAAGTCAAATTAGGGGTTGTGGGTGCGACCCTGGAGCTCCACCCTGGACCATGTTACAGGGAGCTATCCAGGTCTCTGTAAAAGAGACAGATAGATACATCAGTTTGGTGTCTGGGGCGGGACTCGAGAGCTTATTTTTGTGTGTGGAGCGGGTCAAGGTCAAGGGCGACTCTGGGTATCCTATGAAAACCCGAACTTGTCCCTCAGAACGGCTTCCCTCGTGCGTTTTCTGGGTCGGGAAGCACACGGCATGCAAGCCACATGCTACCCGGGCCATCGTTTATGTCTCCATTCTCTGGCAAAGGACGTTTTTAGTCCCACTTGGGGTGTTTTTTCTTTGTGTTTTTGCTTATTATAACTACGCCATGCTACATCAGATAGGTTTCCTGATGCACATTTGTAAAACTTTCCTGCTACTGTAACTTACAGGGTTCTAGATTCTGAAATGTTTCAATGAACAAAGTATAAGATCGCTTTACTTATATATATATAATCTAAATGTATAGTTCCACCCACAATATAGGCATTTACACTAGCTTTACAGAATGAGTCAGAAGGTCTCTCCCCCCCCCCCCACCCTCTTTCTCTCGAATGATTTCAACGAGACCGAAAATACATATTCTTTTAAAAGTTTGGCAAAACTCGTATGTTGTAAATTCACTGAGACCTCATGTGTATTTTTAAATTTAAATTACCAGTTGGGAATATTTTTTTTTTTTATGCTCACAGGAATAAACAGACATGTTATTTCTTCTTCAGTTCTTTTGGGCAAAGTGTATTTTTGCAGGAGTTCTCATATTTTGTCTCATGAAGTTATTTGTTAAAACATTTTCTTCTTAAAATTTTATTTCAGTTGCAACTCTACCATGCACATTTTTTTTTGTATGATAGCTTATTTCTGGCTTTTTGACCCTTGACGAATATAGCCAGAAATCCATCAGTTTTCCTTAGTCTTTGGGCCGCTATTCAGTTCTGACATTATTGTTCATCTCCGTCACATCTTCGTCTCCGATCACATCAATTACCTTTGAATTTCTTTCTTATAATGCCTGTGCTTCCCCCCCACCCCAATTTTCAAAGTGGGGGCTTAATTTATGAGTTTCAAGCTTTTTTTTTCTTAATAATAAAAACATTTAAGTTTATAATTTTCTTCTAGGGACTGCCACTTTAAAATAAACTATTTTTGTTTGCTTTTTTTCATTTTTAATTCATAAACTTTATTTTTAGAACATTTTTCAGTTTTCGAGCAGGTATCGTTGTTCTGTCATATTTCATTATAGTATTTCTGAATGTATGTTTTCAGTTTCCACGTGTGTAGTTTGATCATTCACTTTGTTACTGATTTTGAACTTAATTGCATTTTTGTAACCAAAAGAACAACTGATTTATATGATACCAGTTCTTTGAAATTTTAGAGACTGATTGACTGCCTAATACATGCTCAGTTTTTGTAAATGTTGCACATCTTTGGAAAGACTACATCTGCCACATCTGTTGAGTTCAGTCTAATACCTTTGTATAAGTAATTTCCATAGGACTGGAATTCTCTTCTTCTGTTTTGGTCCATGCTGCATGTATGTTAAACCGCGTCTGGTCCTTACTAGGTTAGTTTTGCCCTAAAGAAAATTGCGTACTGTTAAAATAACTATATCATCTTTATCATATTGTGTTCCTAGTAGCTTTCAAAAAATTTAAACTGTTTTCTTCCTCATGTTTTAAGTGTGAGTCTAAACATGTAACTTCCAATTTGCTGAATTGTTTTTTTAAACTATGGCTTTTAAATGGAATGTTTAGGCCATTTATATTCATCAATAATTGCACTGGGTTCATTCTTATCATTTTCTTTGTGTTTTCTATTTGTTTCATATTTTCCTTTTTCCCCCAATCATTATCTTTTGAAAACTTTTTATTCTATTTCCCCCCCTCCTGTGAAAAGTATAGAAGTTGTATACTCTGTTTCTGTTCTTTATCAGTTGCTCTAATAAGAGCTCAATCCTAGTGCCCTTGTTACTCCTTACAACGAGGTAGGTAACCCAGAACTAGTTTTAACACACCGAGTGTGCATACACTGCTCTTAGCCACCGGATGTCAACTACTGTTCTGATATTCTCATTTAATCCTCACCCGAGCCTGTAAAATAAATACAATTACTACTTTCATTTCATAGGAGAGGGAAATAGGTCCATGGTGATTCCAAAAAAAAAAAAAAGAAGAAGAAGAAATAAAATGACACTCTATTGAACTTTTACACAATTGATGCAGATGCAGAAGGTGATGACAAACACCTTAGAAAATGAGGGCTTTGGCTGGTTTTCTGAAACAGGGTTATATCAGAGAATTGTTACACATCTGATCCATGCATTAAAGCATACTTCCACACCCTTTTTATAAGTTTTTTTTTTAAATATATCAGAATGGCAAGCATTGCTAACTGAAGAATGTTTTAGATGATGTAGAAATATTCATCAAAACCTCGTATTCCTTATACTTTGATTAGCTATTTGATGGCACAGGAGAGAATCGGTTTCCGGCAATTCCCCGCCAGGAAGGCGAGTTCTGCTATAAACCCTGCTAATCATCAACGTCCCACCACAATGAATATTTTGATAGTTACGACTGGTTTGAAAAACTAGGATGATTTGGCTGAACTGCCTTATAAAACAACCAACCTCTGAAAGGTTAATCCTAATCAAAATCTCAAAACGCTGCCCCAATAAAGACTGACAACCTGACAGGTTTAGTGGCGTCTGGGACTCAGGAGAGCTCACTCTCTAACACATGAAGGCTGAAGGTTTGACTGTGGATGGGATTCACACAGTCATGGAAAACCATCTTCCCCTCCACCTCATTTTTTAAATGAAACAGAATGCCCAGATACACAAAGGGCAAAGCACGCTCTCAAGAAGTATTAAGCTGGCTCTGGCCGGTTGGCTCGGTGGTAGAGCGTCGGCCTGGCATGCAGAAGTCCTGAGTTCGATTCCCGACCAGGGCACACAAGAGAGGCGCCCATCTGCTTCTCCACCCCTCCCCCTCTCCTTCCTCTCTGTCTCTCTCTTCCCCTCCTGCAGCCGAGGCTCCATTGGAGCAAACATGGCCCAGGCGCTGGGGATGGCTCCTCGGCCTCTGCTCCAGGCGCTAGAGTGGCTCTGGTCACAACAGAGCGACGCCCCGGAGGAGCAGAGCATCGCCCCCTGGTGGGCAGAGCGTCGCCCCTGGTGGGCGTGCCGGGTGGATCCCGGTCGGGCGCATGCGGGAGTCTGTCTGACTGTCTCTCCTCGTTTCCAGCTTCAGAAAAATACAGAAAAAAAAAAAAAGAAGCATTAAGCCAAGAATCAATTCTAAAAAAGGAAAAGAAAAGACGAAACAAACCAGTCCTTGCCCACAAAGAACAGTGCACCAGCAAAGGACCAATCTGTACCGGGATAAAGAACGGAGGAGCATAGGTTGTTTCAAATCAGGTGTTCACATAAAATGAGCGAAGACGCAAAGCACAACTGGATGAACTTTAGAAAAATAAGTTACCCTGAATGAGAACATTCTTTTTTTCCAGATATATTAAAGGAAATGACAATTGGCAAAAGGTAAAAGACACACCACCAATGAAGAAACAGCGGCAAGAACTAAGGGAAAGCTCATCAGGGTTGACGTCCCAAATAGAGAACAAGATAACACGGTCCATGGAGAATTATGCAGCCGCTCCTCGGAAAGGGAGGTTGGCAAAAGGCACGTCTAGAAGGCGTGGAGAGAACTCGAACGTGAACAAGTTTCTAAAACCGGAGGCTCCAGATTAGGAAGACTTCAGAAGGAACTCAAGATCCTCTTCATTGAGTTCCTTAAAATTATCCTTAAGATCTGCTTTAGAACAAGACAAGTCTGAGAAGAATCACACAGGAAAGAACAAACCCAGGAATTTGACCCAAGTTAAGAACTGAAGCAGTGACCGACCTTGGGTGAGGCTTGATGAAGTCCTTTAAGAAGCAAAATGTGCCTGACTAGGCTGTGGTGCAGTGGATCAAGTGTCAGACTGGAACGCAGAGGACCCAGGTTCAAAACCCTGAGGTCACCGGCTTGAGCGCGGGTTCGCTGGCTTGAGCGTGGG
Organism: Saccopteryx leptura; assembly: GCF_036850995.1. Taxonomy (NCBI): domain Eukaryota; kingdom Metazoa; phylum Chordata; class Mammalia; order Chiroptera; family Emballonuridae; genus Saccopteryx; species Saccopteryx leptura. The sequence goes on from NC_089513.1 coordinate 76,656,694, forward strand.
ATCATAGACATGAGCCCATGGTCACTGGCTTGAGCAAGGGGTCACTCACTCTGCTGTGCCCCCCCCCCCTGTCAAGGCACATATGAGAAAGCAGTCAATGAACAATTAAGGAGCTGCAACGAAGAATTGATGCTTCTCATCTCTCTCCCTTCCTGTCGGTCTATCCCTGTCTGTCTCTCTCTCTCTGACTCTCTCTCTCTCTCTCTGTCTCTCTCTGTCACACACACACACATACACACACACAATGTTCAGAGGCTATTGCTTCTATATCGTTCAAATTCTTAAAAGTAAGAAAGGTCGTATCTTCTCAGTAGATTTATAAAGTTCTAGTAATGGTTTCTCTCTGTGATAATAATAAAGTTGTAGATAAGACAGATGCCAGATTTTCCAATTCAATGGTTCTAATGAAAAAAAAAAGAAAGAAATACTTGGTGAATTATGAAGAAAATCTATTTTGTCCATTCTCCATTCACACCCACACGTGTGGATGAGCTCATGCCATAACAGCCACGCCCATCATGGAAGGACACACTCCACACCCCGTCATCATCTGACCAGAACGGCTAACTTCCTACTTTGCGGTTTTTTGCTAAGAAGGAGGTGGAGCCTCAGCAAAGAACATGAGGAGGCAGAAATCATGTTTTAAGAGACTTTTATACAGTTTACACTCTTAAGTATGTCCTATACTAAAATTTAAGACAATAAGCTATTAATAGCCCATGTTCATATAACCTTATTAATAAGGCAGGGGTACTTTGAGAATCTTAAATCACGAATGCTTTTTTTTTTTCCCTTCTGTGTGAACAGTCTGCACTCGTCCGCATTAATTAAATTTAAGTAGGATTTCTGAGCCAAGATCATCAAGTCTGTGCCCTGATTTAAATCTGCAGTAAAACATTTCTCCATTAAGTCTTGGGCTTCTGTGTCATATTTCATACACTAGTTGTCTCTTAATTAAATCCATGATGGTCCACCAACACAGACTATTAAAATAACTATACTTTGCTCTTGACATATTTATGAGCCAGAGCCATAAGACTATAGACTGATACTTGAAGTGCTCACTAGAAATGCTAATAAGATTATGATGAAGGTAAGATTAGAATATTCCTCTTCTTTCTCTTCTCTTCTTTCTGGAGATTTATTTTTATAACCGGTCCACTTCTATTTCAGGTTCAGACTTTTCTTCTCTCCCCTCTCCCCCCGCCCAGACCATCTGAAGGCTCTTTCATTATAGAATAACTGCAAATTAATCGTCAGTGGAAGCCTTGCAACGCTTTAATTTATATGACATGGCGTTCATACAAACGTCCACATACCGTCTCCTCTTGAGTTCTGCCCTATTCGCGGCCTCAAGTAAAGACATTCACCGAGATGTATGTTTGCCAAGACTGCGGGTGCTGAGGGTGAAGAAAATTTACAAGGACTGGGAAGGGAAAATAGCCCTTGAGTGAGAAAGCAGTAACTTTTAGATGAGGGGAAAGCCAGTCCTCATCCGTCAACCTCCGATCTACTTGCCTCTTCCATCGGCTCGCCGCAAAGAAGGGTGGCCTCATCCTGGGTGAATTTCCGAGAGAACACGGCACAGGGTGAAGGAACATTTCCCATTGGTGTTGCTGGCTTTCGGTAGCTTGATGTACACTTTGGGTTTTATTTCATTTTTTCTTAGAAACATTTATTTTTAATTGTTTGTTTGAGATGGAGGGAGTATGGCCTTTAAGGGGGTGGGGGGGGAGACAGGCTTCAAGGATCGGGAAGTTTCAAATGCCTGGAAGCCGTGTCCAAGCAGAGAGGAGAGACGGAAACGCACAAGAAGTCATTAGGTCACACAGACACAGGGAGGAGCTCACAGCCTGGCCGTGCGCGATCTCCTCCTTCCTCGTATCAGCAGAGGCTCTACGGCTTTAAATAATAATACTAAGCAATGCATTATTCAGCTCTACGGTCTTTTTTTTCTTTCTTTCTTTCTTTTAGCAGAAGTTTTAAGAAGTACCGAAAAGTGTGTCATGAACTCACAACCCGGCTTTCTTACCGCGCTGGTCTGTGATGAACAATGCAAATATGAAATAAATTCGAATGTCTTGTCGAGAACGGCAGCTAGAGAGAGTCAGGCAGCCCCACTAAACACATTAAATCTAATAAAATCACCCTCACGTACTCCTGACACTAGCAGTAATTAAAATAGCTTGTTTCCCCAAAATTGGTCCTATACATGAATACTTATTGGCAATTATTTCTTAGTTCTTCAAACCAAAGATAACATAATTTGATTCTCACACAATTTTCTTGTAAACGCAGCTCATATTGGGTTTTATATGCAGCTCAAGACTGCTAATTGCCATTTGGAGCCACACAGTAAAACAGGGTTCAATATGTCACTTTTCTGAGGCACAGAGAAATGTTTGAGAAATGCTTGTCTTAGCCTAATGAACTGTGAATAATTTACATCCTGAGCCCTATTTTTCCATATAAGTGGGTCTGACTTTCTTAAGGCTTGTCAAGCCTGATCAATGTGTTACATTCATCTGATTAAAACAAAACAAAACAAAACAAACAAACAAACAAAAAAAACTCCATGGCAAAGGAGACAGATGAACACAGGGCTTCCGAAAGGATACTGTGTTGCTTCTCATTTTCTCACGGCCACGTTTCCCCACTCGCCTCTCTTTCCCAGATAGAGAACGCCTTGTAAACGGAGGCTTTCGTTCTCCATCTTGGTGAGAGAAGATGATCTGACTTAAAAATAGTTTCACAGCCCCCTACCTCTTGGCAGGCTCACGCAGGCACTTCCTGAAGTTACAGGGACCTGGCTGTTCTGTCGGGAAAAACAGAGGCGCTGCGGGAAGGTGCGAACGTTCTTCATTTCTGAAAGGCTCGCACATGGGAGATGTGATCCCAGCTGGTTCTGCGCCTCTGTGCTGAACAGAACAGAACCGCGCCGAAGATGGAGACGGGGACCCTACAGGTGACCGTGGCCACTGAACACATCAGCTTCCCGTTGTGGGCAGGAGGGGGGTGCTGCAGACATAGCCCTCCCCACCCCGGAGCTCGGAGGAGAAGCTAACATTCCCTGCGGACTTGCTCAAGAATTATTGTTATTATTATTATTGTTGTTGTTGTTGTTGTTTGTAAAAGGCATGGTTTATTTTAGAAGGACCAAGAAGTATATTAGAGTGCGTGTGAGGCACACGGGTGTTTTGGAGACAATTTGACCTTACTCGTTCGGTGACAGGGGAAGCTAAGAGCCAGAGACATGAAGGAGCACACTGATTATCCAGGAACCATGCAGCAGAATGAGTCTTAGAGTCTTTAGCAACACAAAGGCAAGGATGAGGTTGATGACTGAGAATCAAGGGCGTGAGGAGGAGATGGGGGCAAGACCCGGGAAGGGGCGAGCAGACGGTCATTCTTTCTGAGACCACATTGTCCCCTGGCTGCCAACCAAAGAGACCTCCGGGTGAAGCCACCTGCCTGCCAGTTGGGTGAGCGTCTCATCCTCCGGATGAAATGTCAAGACACATGTGTTTCATAAAAAGAACGAAAGGAAGTCACGTCCCTGCATTCTGAATCGACTCCAACTTTGAAAGTCCGCGGAGGTAAATGGCAGGACGGACTCCCACTAGGATTCCGTATATAATTCGACACGTACGGTTCCTGGGTCGACTGGGAATGAGGGTATGTCAGAAGCATCCCCGGGACAGCCACAGTGCGGGTATCAAGGTAGGAAAACTGAAACAGAGCCGCTAACAAGACAGGTGAGGATGCACTGTCGTCAAGTCCAGCAGCGAATGAACAATGGGAAGACGGGCCTGGGGATTGAACCCATAGATGAGGGCTGGGGACACAGCCAACGTGCTGCGGGAGCCAGGAGGCAGGCACCAGTGGGCAGAGGATAGGATCAGTGGCTGGCACACACTCTTCTGCCAAGGGCGAGAGGCTAAATATTTATATTTTGACTTTGGAGGTTATGTTGTCACTGTCATAACCACTTCATTCGGCCAGCCATGGACACTGTCTAAGCAGAGGAGCATAGCTGTGTCACAATAAAACTTTATTCACAAAACAGGAACCAGGAGAATTGGACCTGCAGGTTCTAGTTTGTCTATGCCTGTGCTAGCTAGAAAGGTAGAAATAGATAGATGATGAGTAGATGAATAGATAAGAGATAAGGAGGGAGGTAGGTAGGTAGATGGATAGATAGATGATAGGCAGATATTGATATCAATCTTTTCCCCTCCATAAGCAACATACCAATTTCTGGGGTCGTATCTACACACACACTCTGAGAATGAGAGAGAAGTGAAGCCTTCTATCAGAAATAAAGACTACCTCTTGGCTCCCCAAATTCTTCACTCCACAGCCGGCAGAACTTTGAAAATGATAAATCAGACCACATGCTCCTGTGATGAAAACCTTCCCATTACAAGTAGAATAACATCCAAGGTTCTGGACCATGCTTGGCTCTCTGAGTTCATCTTTGACCATTCTCTCCTTTTTTTCGCTACACTTCAGCTAAACCGGCCTTTTGAGTTTACAAACAGTGAAGCTGAGAGGCGCTCTAACCACTGGGACACCCGGCCGGGTTGACCCCTCCTTCTGCACGCCACCCCCCCACCCCCGCCCCCACACACGCACGCCTTACCTCTCATTTCCAGCCTGCTCAGACATCCCTGCAGCACTGACACGTTCACAACAGGCCAGCAGACTCTCCTAGAACGGAAACTCTGTGGGGAAAGGGGTTTTGAGGGGTTAGTGCACAGATATGCCCCACACCTCATGCTTAAAACAGTTTGTAGCACAGACTCTGCACACAGTAGTTGTCTGATAAATAACAAGTTCATAAATAACCATCAGCGCTTAGATCAGAGGCAGAGAGAGAGAGAGAGAGAGAGAGAGTAGGGTGAGGCTGGTGGAATGATAGTTTCACTCAGCTTTTAATGGACTATTTATAACATATTTTACATGCATTGTTTTGCTACAATCATATGGCCTTATTATTGAGTGCCCAGAACACTGTCAGATGCACACAGGGCCAGCTTCTCAGCTGTGCTCATAGCTAAGCTTTAAGTAAGCTGAAAATTAAGTTATGGAGTATATCAGAATTCTAACAGTATAGTCCAATACTATATTTAAATATATATATAGATCTTCCAAAGTTATAAATACTAATTGTGTGAGTGTGTGTGTGTGTGTGTGTGTGTTTGTAAGAGAGAGAGAGAGAAAGAGAGAGAGAAAGATTTGGAATATCACTGAAATAAAACTGCATTTTTTTTTTTTTTTACCAAAAATATCTATTAGAATTGAGTTCGGAATTATTCTGAAATATAAATGAGAATCTGGAGCCCATCTACTTGTCAGACTGACACCATCCGTCACTTGGTCACAAGCAATATGATACAAGAAAGACCACACCGTGGTCAAGGGAAACCTTTCACCTGATAAACGGATGGGGCAGTGGGATGAGGAAGACCGGAATACATTGCTGCAGGCAAATTACCTAAAAGTCTGAAATGCGGCAGCTCTGTTTCAGCTGACGTCATCTTCAAGAATTTTTTTTTCTCGCTATTTGATAGTTTCTAGTTTTCTCAGCCATTGCAATATGAACAGACAGTAGCATTCGTGTTGAGCTATATATCACTACAGGGACCATACTGATCCTACGAACCCGCACACTGTCCCGTACACACTATCATTTGCATTTGACTTTAAAATATGAGAGTGTCCTAGCCTGACCAGGCTGGGGTCGTTTGAGCATGAACGGGCCCGTTTTCCTCTGCACTCGTTCACTCTGGCTACTTGTGTGGGTATCGGTGAGTAACTCAGACGACTCACTCCTTCAATGGAAAGTCCCCCCTTCATCCTAACTTACATACCTATTCAAATAGCTCTTATTTTTTGTTTTTCCTCTTGCTTTTAGAATGTTACCCCTTCTGCGGACAGCCGTCTTGCTTCTGTGTGAATTTACAGGGTGCCTTGGTAGTTTCAGTACAGCACATAACTCTTCTGAAATTGTCCTGCACGAAACCGAGATCCTCGCCTTCCAGAAGGTCTTTTACGACTCATGGGAACTGGCAACCTGCCGGCATAGGAGGCTCAAAGGGCTCCCTGCGGGAGCGCCAAACCATCCTCCCGGGCGCCCCTCACGCCCCGTGAATGCAGACGGGGGGGGGGGGGGACAGCCTTGCACTGTCATCGCGCCCGTGGGGTGTCTTCATTTCAAATCAGACAAACCGTCCATTCGACTTAAATAAACCACACGTCTTCTTTTTCCTCCCCCCCCAGCCCTCCTCTTGCTGTTTAAAAATTGAAACCGGCACAAAGCTGGAATTGTGAATGTTTCACTTGACTTTTTTCAAAGTAAAAGTTGAGTTTGGCAGCGATGTTGAAATTTATTGGCCCACTCCAGGAAAAGCACACAATCTACAGATGGACTTACACTTCACTTTCTTCTTATTCTCCAGAGCCGGACTCCTGCTGAAGTAGGAGGTGTGGAAATTAATTATTTTCCTCCCATGTGTCCCCTCCTCTGTGGCTTCTGTCACAAACCGGCACGCTGTGGGATTGTGTAACCGGAGTTCTGTCTCCAGGAACACCTCACCAAGTGGATAATGTCACCAAGTCTAACTTGGTGATTGGCTCGTGTGGGTCATGTGACTGACTTGTGTGTGGGGGGTCTGTCCCCTCTCCGCCCCTCCAATCTTTCTCTCTCTCTCTCTTTCTCCCTCTCTCTCTCCCTCCCTCTCTCTCTCTCTCCCTCTCTCTCTCTCTCTCTCCCTCTCTCTCCCTCTCCGTCTCTCTCTCTCTCCCTCTCTCTCTCTCTCTCCCTCTCTCTCTCTCTCTCTCCCTCCCTCTCCCTCTCTCTCCCTCTCTCTCTCTCTCTCTCTCTCTCTCCCTCTCTCTCCGTCTCTCTCTCTCTCCCCCTCTCTCTCTCTCTCCCTCTCCCTCTCTCTCTCTCTCTCTCTCTCTCTCCCTCTCTCTCTCTCTCTCTCCCTCCCTCTCTCTCTCTCTCCACTGTGACGATAGTGCCAGAGAAGACTTATTAGTTGTATTTATAAAGTGGCAGACTTCAGAACAGAGAAGAGTTCACAGCAATTTCCAGCCAGAGAGGCCTTAAAGGTCATGCGGTCAGCCTCTCACTGACAGTGAAGAGGATGACAGGGTATTGTCTAGGGTCCCCTAGGTAGTCTGGGGCAAGGCTTTCCTGCCCCACGGCCGCTATCCCTCTGATCACCACGGGAAACAGAATCCGGCCAGCAGCTCCAGAGCCGACCCATGACCGCGGGACGTGTGAGCGCTAGACGTCAATTCCGAACGCCAGCCAGCCAGCCACTCAGCCTGACAGCCACTCACGTCCGCTCGTGGCCTTGGGCGTGAAGCTCAGACCTCAGCCTGCCTGCTCCTTGACTTAGGGTGGGTTTCCTGTATGAGGACCACCGTGCAGGCTCCCTCCCCACGAGAACGGCAGTCGAGTGCCAGTAGGCTAGCACGCCCCTTCCTCCTGACCAACTCCGTTTCCTCCCTCCGCCCGGAGCTTTCTAGCTGATGGCGCTGTCCTCCGTGACCAGAGACAGAGCTGGTTTCTTTGGAAGCATTTCCTAAGTCTCTTCGGGGTATTTAGGGACCCTCTGTCATTTTCCCATGACATCTGTTGTTCACACCATTCTTATACCTCCCGTCACACTCTATTAGCATCCTAGATTTTTCTGGAATCTTCTATGAATAGAAGCACCGTGATCATAGAGACTTTAGCTTCTCTATTTCTGTATTCCCGGTGCCCATCATGGTGTCTGACCCCCCCCCCCCCCCCCCCGTAGGCCTGCAATAATATGTTTCTTGAATGAACAAATAGTAATAAATAGGTGTTTCATTGATAATCAAACTGACGCTTCCCCGCATTGTATCTCCACGTCCCACTCTATGCTTTTAGCCGCCACGAGGCAGACTTCGCCCATCGTTTCGGTTTCAGGCACGCGGGTGCGCATCCTAATAACAAAGTATTTCCCGGCAACTCTATAATTGCTTCCATTTCCAACCCTAACTCCCAGGGGCGCACAGCAAAGGCTCAGCCTAAGCCACACCAAGTGAAGCAAGGAGGCGGTGGTCTGCCTTGTCTGATTGGATCAATGTAGATCACCAACCCAAATGATTTAATTCCTGCCGCGGGAAGGCTAAGGGACTTTGTCTGCCACTGTACTTCATACTTATTCTTATTAAAAATCAAACAGGAAATACGTGGAAATCGTGTGCACATTCCAGATGGAGCTCACTTGGCGTGTTTACGTAGGTCAGGTTAACGAGATGGATGTTGAACTGGCCCTTCCCTGTGTTGTGTATTCATTGTCTGAATGGTGACAGCCTTTTTCCTGAAATATCATCACTGGGAAGAATATTACAAGGGAAAACATTAAAAAAACCCACTTTTTAAAAAAAAGCAAGAAGAAGGAAACAATTAGATTTTAAGCAAACGGACTAGTTTTACCCCCAAATGGTCACATTAGAAGTCATGAAACACCAATTAATATTAAAACAGTTTGTTTAGCTAATCAGACGAACTGTGATAAAAATTTTACATATGGAGTATTATGCTTTTAAAAAATGGAGTAGAATTTTAGGTTCTTTTCTAAAGGTATTAACTTCTAGAATTAGGAAACTTTGCTAATGGGAATATAGCAGAGCTAAGTAGAATTCCTCATGTAAGGAGTTTTAAATGAATCATTCTCTTATAAATGGTCACATAAAACATTCAATTTATAATAATATGTTGAGATAACTTTTGAATGTTGTTAAACTATGCCAAGGCAGTGCTATGTCATGATTCATTTTCCTACTCAGAATGACAAATGCTTAGAATAATGAAGTACAAAAAAAGTAAAAATGTAAGCTATTATATAATTTTTTTTTGGTGAGAACTAACACATCAGAGATTGATTTAAAAAAAAAAAAAAGGAACTGAATATTCTTTTCTGCTTAGGAAAACACATTCGATTTGGGGGGGAAAAAAAGAATGCTTCTGGCCAGCGAGAACAGACACCGGCCTTCTGTCTGTATCTGCCGAACTGAACGCCAGCATCAAGGAAAAGTCAAACAGAAATGTGTCGTGCAAGTACCTTCTCGCCTCTTTCAAGAGGGTCTATTCGCGAGCGGCTTCTTGGACACAGATCTGTTTTTTTTTCTTTGGTTACTGTGGCGACACATCTCGCCAAGAGACGAGACGGCAGGTGGAGAACTTAGAAGGATGATTCCCTCCACGCGGAGGCCACGGAGGCCAACCTGCAAAGGGTCTTCTTCTGTGGGTTGGGTGTGTCCAGCCGGTGTTTCGGAAAAGCCCTGCTTCTACCCTGAATAGTCCTTCACCCCTCAGATCAAGCCAGCAGGAGTCCTCTCCTCCTTTCATCTTCTCATGGGACCCTGGACAAGAACCCCAAACTCTCTAGACTCATTTTCATCACAAGGACCAGTAGAGCGCCTCTCATCCCAAAGGTTAGCAACTGCTGGAGACGACAGGCTATCTGCTGTTCAAGGTCAAAGTCAGGAACCTCCTGTCACCAAATTTCAAGTGCGTTTTTTTCTTCTATCGATCCTTTCTAAATTGACCCTGCAGCTCCCCAATAGAAAAGTATTAAAAGATGAATACTTTGTACTATAAGACGAATACTTTGTACTACTTTGTACTACAATGGGGGGGGGCAGGAGGTGCAGAGAAGACATGATTGCAGTCTGGGTTCTGCTGGGAGCAGTGGTGTTGACTATAAGAAATTCACCATATTATTTTCACTATCAAATGCAATAAACTGTAATATTCTTTATAAACTAGGAAGATACTAGCTTCACACACTAAAATTATTAGTCATCACTTCCTGTCATTTTTGTTTCTTAGTTTTTTTGTTTGTTTGTTTTGCATTTTCCTATACTATTTTTTCTTATCAGGAATTTTTTATCTTCTAATTTTTAAAAATTGAATTCATTGGGGTGACATTGGTTAATAAAATGATATAGATTTCAGGTGTATAATTCTGTAATACACCAACTGTATATTGTATTTTTTTGTATTTTTCTGAAGTTAGAAGTGGGGAGGCAGTCCCACATGTGCCTGACTGGGATCCACCCGGCATGCCCACCAGGGGGCGATGCTCTGCCCATCTGGGGCATTGCTCTGTTGCAACCAGAGCCATTCTAGCACCTGAGGTGGAGGCCATGGAGCGGTCCTCAGTGACCAGGCCAACTTTGCTCCAGTGGAGCCTTGGCTGCAGGAGGAGAAGAGAGAGACAGAGAGGAAGGAAAGGGGGAAGGGTGGAGAAGCAGATGGGTGCTTCTCCTGTGTGCCCTGACCAGGAATAGAACCCGGGACTTCCACATGCCAGGCCAAAGCTTTACCGCTGAGTCAACCGGCCAGGGCCTGTATATTGTATTCTTAAAATAAACTTATTTTCTCCAAGAATGCCTAGTGGGTATAGAATTTTTTTTTTCTTTCCTTAACTTTCTCTACAGTACCTAGAGAATTTCTATGCATCTAGCACTTCCTGGTGAATCATAGTGGCTTGGCAGATATTATGGAAATTCACTGACCCACTCTAAATAAAGGCTTCCTAACCTTCTTGTCTCACAGGCTGATAGCAGTCCTGGCCTGGCTGCACAAAGAGCAAATTTTATGCAGGGAAATCTCATGCAATGAATCAATCAATAAGCAGTAACTTTTTCTAAGAAAAGAACAAGTACTTACCGTGACAACAAAGATTAGAGGTGGGTAGAGTCATCTCTCTACCATGTGCTAACATTACAGAGATTTCCACCACATTTATTATTATTATTATTATTATTATTATTATTTTTTGGTATTGCCGTTGTTATTCAAAGATATCCTCACTCCCAGACACCACCCAGTCATGAGCTCTGTATGGGGTTTGTGCTGGACAAAGCCATTGATTTATTTTCTGATGGCTGAAACAGCCCAGCTGTTCGCACTCCCGTGTCGGCACTCTCTCTGCTTTTAGAGAAAAGTGTCTTTTCCAGCTAGCCAGCGCATAAGGCTTTGCCTCTTGAGTAACAACAGCATCATGTCAAAGAGGGAAATAGGCCTCGCTGTACCTGTGGTTTGATGTAATGGTTGTTAGGCACAGACCCGCAGAGAGAAATTTCACATCGCTCGGAGAAAGACAGTGTCTGCCGTCAGCCTTGACCCTGTTCTACAGGAGCGTCTACAAGCTGTGTGTGTGTGTGTGGGGAGGACGCGTTATTGAAGGATGTCTGGTTCCAAGAACCATATCGGCTGTCACTGGGGTCCATTCTGTCCACGGCTTGCGTGCTTATCCTAAAACCACAAACCTTCTATCGACTCGTGTCCAGACCTTGACTGTTCCCATTATATGAGCAAGAGTCAGAAAATACACACTGGTGGTAGCAGTTTCGGCTTTAATGCTTTCTTAGAATTGTGTTGGCTAAGACGGCAAATCAAATATCCCCCTCTCCCCTTCCCTCCCCTGTCTACCCTTCCATTAAAACAAACGCACAAAAATCAAATAAAGCGTCAGATCCTAGATCTTTGCGGTCGTCCTGCTCGTGGTCGGAACTGGAAAATTGGACCCGAGGAACAGATGCGATTCAGCTAGCAGAGATATGTACATCAGAAGAAGCTCATGGGCTGACACAGTAAAAAAAGAAAACTCAGGGCAGGTCTGGGAGAAATTATGCTCTTTGAAAGTAGGAGCTTAAAGACATTACGATGCTAGGCATCAATGCTGTCCTGGGGGTATTTATGGTTACTAGGTAGGTCCTCACAGAGACGCCAGAAGAGAAACCCTCTGGAGATACTTTTTTCTTCTCAACTCATCTACTGTGCTGTTCATCTCAACTCTCCATGACATAGTGTCTGGTAGCTGGTTTCCCCACGTCTTAATGGTCATTAATAATTCTCACACAATCACTGTGATCACTTCATTGACTCCAAGGGCCAAGATGGTGACTCTTACGGACATCTCCCTCTTTATGGTCCAGGAGCTACACCCAGAACCATATTGTGTTCTTTACCCGCACCCTCAGAAGTCCACTCAGCACAGTGCTACACCACGGACTGAAATTCAGAAAACAGTACACCGGGGCGACAAGTTGGCTCAGAGCTATTAAGCAAGGTGGTCTCTTGTTCCTTTGCCCGCCCCTGACTCACCTCACTCACTGCATCCGGAATGAGGGAAATCATCTGGCTTTGAGAGTCTCCAACAGACTGTGCTCTGATAGTCACACTGTGTCGGACTGCTCTGGGCTGAGCCATCCCGGGCTATGCTCTCCACAGCTTTCTGAGGACTTGATGATGTTCTGGAAGGGTCTTAGCTGTGCCTGATCTACAGCATGGTGACTATACGCAGTGTAGACCTCACAGGGGGGATGGCGGACCCCCCCCCCAAGTTCCTGAAGCTCTTCGTCTCTATGCTAACATCTTACTGTGGCATCGGAGAGTCTTAAGTGTGGGCGCCCAGGAGAGGGGACAACTATGTATCAATGGGTATAAAGGAGGAGCGGGGACATGACAATGCCACAAAGATTGGTACTTAAAAGTGGATTCTCTGGCAAGACACAATAATACCAGGAAGTGCAGATCTGTTCATTTTTTTTTTTAAACAAGCCTCCTCAGAGGCTAAAAACAGTTCCGTTTGGCCAAAACAAAACCATCACAGAAGGTAAGCTGCTGTAGGGTAAGAAAGAATTAAAAATGTACTGATGGGCCCTGGCCGTTTGGCTCAGTGGTAGAGCGTCGGCCTGGTATGCAGGAGTCCCAGGTTCGATTCGATTCCTGGCCAGGGCACACAGGAGAAGTGCCCATCTGCTTCTCCACCCTTCCCCCTCTCCTTTCTCTCTGTCTCTCTCTTCCCCTCCTGCAGCCACGGATCCATTGGAGCAAAGTTGGCCCGGGCGCTGAGAATGGCTCTGTGGCCTCTGCCTCAGGTGCTAGAATGGCTCTGGTTGCAATGGAGCAACTCCCCAGATGGGCAGAGCATCGCCCCCTGGTGGACATGCTGGGTGGATCCCGGTTGGGCGCATGTGGGAGTCTGTCTGACTGCCTCCCTGTTTCCAACTTCAGAAAATTACAACAACAACAAAAAATGTACTGACAGAGAATTATTCACCAGCAAAGGGAACACGACATCCTTAGAGGCAGAGCTCTACTACACAGGACCCCAAGAACAGGAGATGGGGTGGTGGGACAGTTGGAGTGACAACACCCTCCGGGCAGCAAGAATGACACGGCCAGTGCTTGCAGTTCCTGGCCTTACCCAGGGCACCCTGCTTCTGAAGCATAGTCATAACATAGTCTGGGAGGACTTCAAACCATTGTGATCACTTTCGTTTCTACAGTCGTTGTAGCTTTTCCTCTATGTCTTTTACCAAGGCTTCAGCCTGACAGATTGTTTCTTACATGCTTAGAAAGGTAACAGGGAGTCAGTCTCCTGGGTTGAAGGAGTGATTGACCAGGCTGGTACACAGAGAAGTGTTACAGCTGAAAAGGTTACCGGGAACTTCGGGCCACTTCTCCCGAATGGTGACTCCAGTCCCAGTACAGTGACTGAAGAGGAATTCCTCGAAGGCATGGACTATAGATACATCAAGTCATTCTTATGAACTGGAAAGGCAATTTTGTTTCTAAGTAAAGAAGATGGATGCCTTCCAAATGTCTTCATGCAACCTGACTCACTTCATGACCTTAATGCTGGAGACAATACGGATAGAACTGTGACTGTAGAGAAGAGAATTTTCCGAACCCAGAACGCAGTCCCCCGAGAAGCAAGGACCATCCGGCTACCTCCTGACTGGACCTGCCATGCCACGGAGGCCTCATCGATACGGCTGGTGTTTGATCCGAACCCTCTTCTCCAGCGGCGAATGAGAAGTTTTTCTTTTATATCTATTCACATTACCCTTTTGTTTGTGAATTCATTCTCTTTCTCTGAAGTACTTCAATGGCCATCTCTTCACCCTCCCGCCCCCATTCCTGGCCTCCTAGATGGAGTAGACAGCGCCCCTGGCCTGGGCCGTGGACGTTCAGTGGCTCTGTTGACCACGACCGCCGAGAACCACAGCTCCTCCGTGACATCTGCCGGATCCTTTCTGTCCAGAGAGAGATACATTTCCATGCCCATCTGATGATACTGATGCAACATTCCTTTCATTGCAGCGATGTCCTTCCCGATCTCATCTCCCGGGTGCTGTGTCTGGGTCTGACTCATCTGGCGCCCCCAGCAGGCCCCCGGGACCACGCCCAGCACATGGGAGCCGAGTGCCGCTCGGTGAGCTCCTGTGGAAGAGGCCCACGAAGGGGTCTGGCACCCTGGAGAGGGTGCCGGAAACGGCAGTCCTTCCGCCAGTGCGAGCCCCACGTGGTGGTCTCAGCCCAATGCAGGTAGCAACTTGGAACTTTATGATCTTACACCTGAGGTTCTACCTGTGCTCCTGAGGAACAGCAGGTTTTAAATCAATACAGCTGGGGGGTTCTGGATGGTGGCCGAATATCCCCCCCCCAAAAAAAAAGCCAGTAACTCACTGTCTTGCTTTTTTGATCCATGAAATAGGGATCATGTCAGCCTCACGTGGTTCCTGGTATGGTCGGGCGTGAGACACTCGGTGTGAAAATTCTACTCAACGTACCAAGAACTCCCAAAACGTTCTTGTCTTCTTTTAAAGATGTCAGATACTAAGTTGATTATCTGCCTGTTTCCTCTACACTTTTCCATGTGTAAATATATGAACAGATAAAAAAAAACAAAAAAAAAAACGAAGGGGAAAAACTACGTAAACAGCACCTAGACCAAATATTTTCAGTATTCTTTACCATGCTTCTAAATATTTAATAGATTATTAGTAGATGCAAACACAGGAGACACTATTTCACATTTGCATGTTAATGAAAAAATCATGAATTATACATTATTTGCCGTGTGGGGTAATGGAAACAGTATTCATTTTTTATAGCCATAAAAACTTAGATTGTCTCCTGAAAAAACACATCCAATCCCTCTGTCACGGTGCCAGGAACTCCTGCAAGCTTTTAAAAGCCATCCGCAGCCAAACGAGATAGATTTGTTTGTGCCGCTTTGCAGCACGCCGGTGTGAATGTTCATTTGAAACAAAATAGTTTTAATAATGTCATTACTAATGTACCTTTGGTCATCACTAAAAAAAAAAAAAGGAGGGGGTTTGAATATAAATGTTGCATTTTAATAAATGGCAGAGAAGGTGTGTTGCCCTGAGTCAGCAGGAAGTGGTTATAGACCAGAGAGCGGCTGATTGTGTTAGTGTCATCCGGAACGCTGAGCCGTCCAGCGCTGGGTCCAAGAAAACACAACTGGCTTTCTTCAAATGACTAGGCTCGCCGTGGTGCTGGGGCGAGATTCACACGTTCGCCTATTATTTCTTGACCTTGTGCCAAAAACTCCCACTTATGGTAATAATTAGAATTAGTGTTTCCAGGGCAGGCTTGCATCTTCCCTAACAAACGGTAAAAAAAAAAATGCCCCCAAATCAACAAACAAACATGGAGCTTCCATACGGTCCAGTTAATGAAAATTTCCTCCATGAATCTCCCTTTGAGGAAGACCGTTCAATTTCCCCAACTCCCTCCCATCACGCGGAGATCACCTTTGTTCTGCGGCTTCGTGGCTGCCGGTGCCGTTGGAGGGATAGATGGTGGATCCCGAGCTTTTGAACGGAGTCGCTGCCTCTTTCTGCCACTCCTTAAATTCCAAGAGATTCATTTTACTTTCCCGGTCAGTGCACACGCGTCCAGCTGCCCTGGAGTGCTGTCATCCTAGGCTGCGGGCATTTTTTGTTTGTTTGTTTGTTTCATGTTGTTTTGTTTTTGTCTAGTGAGATGGGAACCTAAACGTTTCACATATTAAATCACCAGTGTTGGAACTGGCACAAAGTCCAAACGACAGTGCCCGCTGATTTAATGAGAGACCGGCCGGTGAGAACAGCACAGAAGGGCCCGGGAGACCTCGTGGGTGGTGATGAAATGGTTCTGCACGCGCTGCCCGTCTGAGCTGCCCGCCGGCCTTGGGGCCACGCTCCTCCCGCCCCGTTGCGGAGGCGGCGGTGATGAGAAGGGGGACGGCTGCAGCCCTGCGGTTGTTACCGCTCACGGAGGCTTACCACACACCCGGGGAGTCTGCCCTCAGTGGGCAGGCCCTCGTGGGAAATCAAACAGGAATCACACGGTGTCAAAAACAGACAGGATGAAAATGATCAAAAAGTAAAGAAGACGGGGAATAGCAGAGATCTGATTGCTAAGCCAGGTGAGCTCTCAGCTCCTTGTGGGAGACAGAGCTGAGGACTGAGCCCCCATCCCTAGATGGGGTCGCAGGGACCTGCCCCTCCCTGGCTCTGCTCCACGAGGCCCAGCGGAGGGGTGGGGGTGGGGCTTGGCACAGCGGCGGGGGTGGGTGGGGGGTGAGGGTGGGTCTTGGCACAGCAGCGGGGGTGGGTGGGGGTGGGGGTGGGGGTGGGGGTGGGGCTTGGCACAGAGGTGGGGTGGGGGTGGGGGTGGGGGCGGGGCTTGGCACAGAGGTGGGGTGGGGGTGGGGGTGGGGCTTGGCACAGAGGTGGGGTGGGGGTGGGGTGGGGGCGGGGCTTGGCACAGAGGTGGGGTGGGGTGGGGGTGGGGGCGGGGCTTGGCACAGAGGTGGGGTGGGGTGGGCGGTGAGGGTGGGGCTTGGCACAGCGGCGGGGGGTGGGGGTGGGGCTTGGCACAGAGGTGGGGGGGTGGGGCTTGGCTCTCCCCGTTCTTCTTTCTCAGATTGGCAGAGTCAAGTCTCTACTCCAGCCTTTCCCCTGTTTGTTGTCACGAACAAGTGAGTGGGTGGGTCTTGAACTCCACAGGCTCCACCGGGGTGATCGTTTGAGCTCATGCAGGAGCCCTGTGGTCAGTCTGTCACTTCTTTGATGTGCTCTCCCGGGAGGCCCCCACGACTTCACAGAGAGCTGGGTCCCCATGCTCTTTGCTTGGCCAGTGAGTGTCTTGACCGGCTCTGTCACCGGCTCAAGCAACAGCCACACGGCCTGGGAACAGGCCACGATCCTGTCAGGTTCAAGGCCTTTGTGTGCAGGAGCCTCTGAGTGGAGGCTCCGTCCCTCAGACCGGCAGGTGCCTGGTTCCTCCTCAGTCCGGTCACCTCTGACCTCTGCTGTCGGCCTCTACCAGCCTGTAGCAAAGATGTGCCCTTCCACACTCATCTAGTATCTTGTCACCACCGGAAATGACCTGCCTCACTTGCCTGTCTCCCTGTTCAGGGTAAGGTCCCTACAGCACGAACTCCTTGACCACAGGACCCACTGACGTCAGGTTCGCAACGCTCATTCGGGCCCCAGGAAAGTGCCTACCCCAGAGCAGGGACTCAGCCACACTTGTGGACGGCCTGAGTGACGATGGCAGCGGGCAGCTCAGAGGGACGGGGAGCAGAGAGCCCTCATGTCTGGGGATCCTGAGCACTGTCCCAGATCTGTCCCCGGCCCTAATACTCAGGCTCCCGATCTCTCTGTCTCCCAGCTGCCCACGGCCCCCACTCCCCTCTTCTCTCTCAAGATGAAGAACAATAATAATTTAATACGCAAGCATGACCACGTAAAGCATTTCCCATCCTTGATCACGGTGACACCTTCAGAGTTTTTCACTTGACAACGGACTGGGAATTAGAGATGGAACAATACATTGAAGACCCCCCTGTGTGAGGTGGAGCTTATCCTCAAGTGCACGCTGGTGGGACACCCACACTCTCTGCTGCATGTCCCTCACTGCCCGGTCCCCGGGCAAAGCCCTGCAGGCAGCGACGTCCACTCCCACTGCCACTCCCGATCCCTCCACCCTGGCTTCTCCCATCCTGGCATCGGCGAGCCTTCCGAACAATCGGAGAGATGAATCAGGTGGGTCAGACTCACGCCCTCCCGTGACGGGACAGATCTTATCAGAAGCCTCCTGAAGACAAGCTCTCTGACAAGGGGACACGCCAGGGCGATGGCCAGAATGACCGCTGACGCGAACGGAGCACAGATCGAGTGTTAGTCCCGTGAAGCGTCATGACAGCTCTCGTGAAACAGGCCCTGTGGCTAGGCTCGTTTTCACAAGTGGGGAAACCGAGGCATGGCGGCGTTGAATAACTGGCCCAAGGTCACACACAGAGCTAGCCGGGTGAGGGTGGAGGGGTGGGGGAGCTGAGATCGTGGACTCACCTCTTGCGACCGCAAAGTGGGTGGCATCGCTGAGAACCAGACAGGCCCAGGAGATGGTGGTCAGGGTCCCCGTCCCCTTCGCCCGTGGATAGAGCTCATCTCTAACAACAACTGGCTTTGCCAAGCAGCAGCTGGTACAAGAGGAGCCCTGAGGTTAATCCCTTTCCACTTTCGGCAGTGTGGGGGAGAGCTTTCACCGCGGGCTGGTATTTAGTGTTAGAATTCTATCGAGAAAGAGGCTAGTCTTGGATCAGCGGTCTATCTTCCACCTGCTACCGGTGAGCCAGCAAGCTCACCATATCATCGATCACTTGAATCTATTCATCATCATCCTTTCCTCTGGAACTGTTTCTTTCCCTGACAAAGAGGAAACTTGAAATAAATAAAATAAATAAAAACAGGTGTCGTAAGACATCCTGCCAAGGATACACTGGCGTTTTCAGTTCCCTTCTCGAGGTTTTGTTGTTGTTGCCTTTCTGAAGATCTCGAATCACGTAGCTGGTGCTTAACACACACATTTCCGTCCAGCCACAGTAGCTGGAATCCGCGAGGACTTTAAAAGGAGGAAGAAATCGTGGTCCGGAAACTCCCAAAGGACCGGCAGTTTTAATGAGAGTTATTCATTAAAACGGAAGACATTCTTTGAAGAAAGTTACCCAAAAGGAAGAGGGGAAAAAAAAAATGTGACAGTTAGAGATCTGTGGATGAGGCATTTTAGTAATTAAGCATCGCATTTCCAGATGAGAAGGCAGAACGCAAGCCCGTGTCTTGGAGAAATTGCCCTCTGGAGGGAAGGAGGGTGAAGGAAAGGATTCCGAGTTTGACAGTCCAACCTCGTGCCGGCACGGTTTTCTCCTCCTGCCGGTTGGAGGAGTCGCCCCTCCCTGGAGCGCCGGCTCGTGTCTGCTTATCTCCCGGCTCCGTGCACAGCGCTGTGGGTTACCCACGGGCACCAGCGGTCCCACGTGGGGGCGGGCTCTGGGTTCATCTGTGCCCGGCGTCTCAACCGGCCCCTGCCGCCGAGAGCCCACTCACGCCGCCGCCACCACCACCCTCAGTGAGGGAAACAGAGGTGCCCCGTGTCTAGCACGTAGGCCGCTGCGCTTGACCCGTGCGGTGGGACGTGCCGCGAGGCATCCCGCGCCACAGGACGAGAGAGAGCGCCGGGCTGCCTCCAGGGAGCAGAAGGTGGAAGCCCTTTCTCTTTCCGGGCTATGAGCACATGGACACGGCAACAGGACGTGGGTAACTGTATCAAAGATGTTTGTATACACAGGCGCACCGCTTCCCTGCAGCGGGGAGCTGAAATGTTGCAACCCCCAGAGGGTGCTACTGTCGCTGTTCTCGCAGAGGAGGAAGTCAGCCTGCGTGGCAGCAGGTGGAGAACTTTAGAGGGGACACGTTGCGGTGACTCCCAGCACCGGCTGCAGCTGTCACCCGGAAAGCCTCCAAACGTGCAGACGCCCAGGACCCGTCAGCCAGCGGTGCTGATGCGATCAGCCTGGGGCGGGCCCGGGCACTAGCATTTCCTCCCATGAGCTGCTCAGACATTTCCCGTGGCCCTGGTTTTGGGGAGGACGGCTGAGGGGGGGACCCTTCCGAGCCCGTGCGTCTGAGCTACTCAGAGACCGCCAGCAAGGCCTTCCTCCTTCGGGGTCCGTGGGGTCTCCTCCGTCAGACGGAGTCGTCGTGATGATGAATGAAACCTTGCGAGGGAAACCGCCCTGAGAGCGTCAAGTGTTAGAAACAATGTGACGGAAAACAAACCAGCAGAAATCTCTGAGAGCGAGGAGCCCCGAGGTCTGCCATGGGTTCCGACGGGAGTTTCAGACCCAGGGTGCCGGTCTGGCGGCAGACAGACCCCTTTACGGCTCTGAACCTCATGTCCTGAGCTCTACGGTGGGAACCGTGTCGTCAGCCTGTCGCAGGACGAAGACTGAGACAGACACTCCTCATTGATGGAGGCGTGAGGATCCGAAACAAACAAACAAAAACCCCAAAATAATAATATATTTGAGGTTTTGGTTTGGTTCTGGTCCCTTCCTTTCACCCTCTTTCTGAGGACCCAGCGGGGGAGTGTCTGTGAGGACATGTGACAACGACGGAGCGGTCCCCCTTCTCTGTGACTTCACTTAGCCGCGGTCAACCCCGGTCTGAAAATATTAAACAAAAAGGCCCAGAAATAGACAAGCCATAACCCGTAAACTGTGCCCCAGTCTGAGCAGCGTGATGAAATCCTGCACCCCTGCACCCCTTCACCCCCGTCAGACCGGCTGCCAGGGTCCGGCAGCTCCGGTGTCCACGTCCCCCGTCCGGCTCCACGATGGGCCCGAAGCCCAAGAGCAGCGGAGCCGGCGATCCGGACGCCCCCGTGCAGGGGAAGGCGTGCAGAGCCGGGGGGGGGGGGACGGCAGGGAGGGGACGGTGCTCCCTGAGGATCCGGACGCCCCCGTGCAGGGGAAGGCGTGCCGAGCCGGGGGGGGGGGGACGGCAGGGAGGGGACGGTGCTCCGGATGCCCCCGTGCAGGGGAAGGCGTGCAGAGCCGGGGGGGACGGCAGGGAGGGCTCGGTGCTCCCTGAGGATCCGGACGCCCCCGTGCAGGGGAAGGCGTGCCGAGCCGGGGGGGGGGGGGGACGGCAGGGAGGGGACGGTGCTCCGGATGCCCCCGTGCAGGGGAAGGCGTGCAGAGCGGGGGGGGGGGACGGCAGGGAGGGCTCAGTGCTCCCTGAGGATCCGGACGCCCCCGTGCAGGGGAAGGCGTGCCGAGCCGGGGGGGACGGCAGGGAGGGCTCGGTGCTCCCTGAGGATCCGGACGCCCCCGTGCAGGGGAAGGCGTGCAGAGCGGGGGGGGGGGGGACGGCAGGGAGGGCTCAGTGCTCCCTGAGGATCCGGACGCCCCCGTGCAGGGGAAGGCGTGCCGAGCCGGGGGGGGGGGGGGGACGGCAGGGAGGGCTCGGTGCTCCCTGAGGATCCGGATGCCCCCGTGCAGGGGAAGGCGTGCAGAGCCGGGGGGGGAGGGGACGGCAGGGAGGGCTCGGTGCTCCCTGAGGATCCGGATGCCCCCGTGCAGGGGAAGGCGTGCAGAGCCGGGGGGGGAGGGGACGGCAGGGAGGGCTCGGTGCTCCCTGAGGATCCGGACGCCCCCGTGCAGGGGAAGGCGTGCCGAGCCGGGGGGGAACGGCAGGGAGGGCTCGGTGCTCCCTGAGGATCCGGACGCCCCCGTGCAGGGGAAGGCGTGCCGAGCCGGGGGGGAACGGCAGGGAGGGCTCGGTGCTCCCTGAGGATCCGGACGCCCCCGTGCAGGGGAAGGCGTGCAGAGCGGGGGGGGGGGGACGGCAGGGAGGGCTCGGTGCTCTCTGAGGCTGGAGGGGGCCCCTGGGGGCCTCGGACTGTGTGTGCCGCGGACAAGGGGGGACGACGGTGATCTGTGATCATTCCGGTGTCCTTACCGTGCCTCAGTTTCCTCAACTGTAAAACGAGAGTGGTGAACGAAACCATTCTTAAACAAATGTCCTCCAAGCACTAAGCATCTGTGGTTCTCAAAAAGCGAGAGTTGCACAACCCTTTCATTCATTTGATTCTAGGAGTGCGTATCTGTGTGTGAGTGTGTGTGCGTGTGTGTGTGTGTGTGTGTGTGTGTGTGTGAGAGAGAGAGAGAGAGAGAGAGAGAGAGAAAGTTTCAGAGAGCATGAATGGGAGGAAGGTCCTTGAGATGTCTTCGCCTGGTGTTTATTACACCTTGTGACTGAGTCACCCAGTGGTGGATTAAGGTCGGTTGAGGCCCTGGGTGCAGAAAAAAATATTGGGCCTCTTAAAAGAAGAGAGAGAGAGAGAGAGACAGGGGAAATAAAAATACATGCTAATCATATTTTTAAATAAATAAAAAATATTATGTACTATTAAGGTTAAAATTGCACATATGAAACCAAACTTGGTATCATTAGAAAAAAGTGTCAAGTTGGGGTTTTATGGGGCCCTTCAGACTTTGGAGCCTGGGGCACTCGCCATTCAATCCGCCTCTGGGGTCACTCTGGGAGAACCCACAGGAGGATGCGACGGGCTCCCAGACGAGAGTCCCCTTCCACCCTGGCAGCCCAGGGGCACCGTGACTGCCGCTGGCTTTAACCCACTGTGTGTGCTAGGTGCCCAGACTGAAGTCTGTTTCAACCCAGAGGGCTGACGGGGCAAGTCCCCTGACCACGCCGCCCTCTGGACAAGCTCGTAGTGGCCGACTCGGGGCTGTCCCCTGGGACGCCCGGAGAGATGGGGGTCAGCAGCCTCCGGCAACAGGTTCTGACGCTTCCTTTGGGGAGAGAAACCCATTTCTGTACTTGCAGCCGCGCTCTGGGGAAGGGGCAGCAAACGGCTGCACTGTGTGGATGGTACGTGCGTCCTGTGTGTCTGTAAGCCGTTCTTTTTCCTTTCCCTTAAGATACAAACACGCTCAGGTTCCTCCAACCTGAGAACAAAAACAAAAGTAAACCGACTTCGAACTCCCCCTCCAACATCCTTCTCCTCCCACGCACATGACCAGTGAGTCCAAAGAGTGGGCTGAACCCGCTGCCTGGTTCTTGTTCGGCCCGTTCCCTCCTCTGCCCCGTAACCTGGCTCCCGCTCTGCCCCCGGTACAGCCGTATGTCATCGCAATGACCTCCCAGGTGCTCATTTTAAAATGCCAGTTCGTCCCTTATTTGAGCTCGGTGACCAGCGCTGCGTCTCTGACTCCACGGACCACACCCCTCCTCCCAAACTGCCTCCTCCCCTGGGTTTAAAACCCTGGTGGCTCCCAGCTGCTCTCTGTCTGCCCTCAGCGGACAGAGGCCTTTCCCGGGGCTCCTATGTGCCCCCTGGTTCTTAAATGCGGCTCCCTGGGATCCACCCCTAAACCCTGCACACCTTCCGGCAGCCAGATGACTTTAAAGCACCAGGGGACACAGGCATAAGGGGACCTGGGTTCTAGTCCCTGTTTGTGTTCACTAAGCTAGAGATCCCTGTCCTGGGCACTGGGACGCAGCCTCCCCACCTACACCACCGGGGGAGTTTAATTCTGATGTTCACGACAGTTCTTTCTGACTGACTCATATGTTAATTCTATTATGTGTCAAATTAAGCTTTGTAAGGCCTGTGGGAAAGGGTATCACTGTATCTCTGACAGTCAAAAATTAATTGGCAAAAGTGAAATTAAAACAACAACAACAACAACAAAGCAGAGTCCAGAGGACGCACCAGAGCAGTGACCAGGGCAGGACAGGGCTGCCCACCACCTTCTACAATCACAAGGGACCCTTGGCATCAGTCCCTTTCCAACGAATTTGCCTGCACTTCTTAACCCAGTTTATTATGGAAACAGTTTCTAAAGTCACTGTTCGTCCTTTGCTAGGCCCACTTGAGTTTCCACGCTTTTCATTTCCTTCCCCAGTTAGACAGATACAAGGTTTCTTTCCAGAGCTGCTCAAGCACAGCCCTCTAGGGTCTGCGCGCAGCTGAGGGGAGCTACTCTGTAGCCCACTGCTCTGCAGGGGGCTCCCCACCCACTCCACCCCCCACACGAAGGGAGACACTAAACACCTCTCAGCCGGGGGATGCACTGGGCAGGAAACGAAAGAGGACTCGAAGAGAAAACAGCCCCGGCTACACCCTAGTTTCTTCCCAATCATCCCACATATGAGATCATTGTAAACAGTACCCAAGCAACTCGGGAGTGAGCGCATGAGTGTGTGTGTGTGAGAGAGAGAGAGAGAGAGAGAGAGAGAGAGAGAGTGTGTGTGTGTGTGTGTGTGTGTGTGTGTGTGTAAGGAGAAATGGTCTACCAAAAAAGATCCCTTTCCCATGGAGATCTCTTCATCTTGGAATCCATTGAAGGTTGGAAGCCCAGGCTTCCAGTGGTGGTCAACCCGGTCCCTCCCGCCCACTAGGGGGCGCTCTAGCTTTCATGGTGGGCAGTAGCGGAGCTATCAAAGTATAAATAAAAAGATACATTTAACTATAGTAAGTTGTTTTATAGATTTATTCTGCCAAACTTAGTGAAAATCCGACATAAAGTACTTGGTAAGTAATTATTATTATATGCTTTCACTTGCTGTAACTCTGCTTTATAAATTTTATAAAGTAAAGTTACTTCCCTACTTTATAAGTCACCATGACTGTGGAACCGGTGGGCAGTTAGAAAATTTTACTACTAACAGAGATACAGAAGTGGGCGGGAGGTGTAAAAATTTTGGTTGACTACCCCAACCATGACCCTCAGGTCTGCTCCTAACCACCCAGTCTGCTGGGTCTCACCTCCCTGAGCCTCTCTCTGCCCCATTATCTACACAGTGAAGAGCCCGACAACAACGACCTCTTAAATTCCTTGTAGTTCTAAATATCCTCTGATGCCGATTTTTGCTAGGGCTCCAGAATTTGAATTTCTTCTGCTGACCCAGATATTGCCACAAAAAGCCTCTTTTGTTAAGTCAATTTCATGCAGCTCAGAATTTCATGCTCAATGAGAAAAACAGGGACAAAAGCGAGCGCCTTTTATTGTGCTGGGTGGAGGTGAAGGATGAGGAAGTGGGGAGCAGATGTTTCCTGCGGCTGCGCCGCCCCCGCGCTCGGAATCCTCGGCTCCCGAGTCACGCGTCACGACCAGCCCCGTCTGGGGAGGAAGTCAGTTTCCTCCTTACATTTTGTCTGAGTAAGTTTGAAAGGGGGAAAAAACCTGATTGCAAATAAAACCCAGAAAGACTATTTTTGTTAGACGTCAACAAAATTACTGTAACTAAATGGTTGTTTGAACGCGGAGCCAACTTTCTCATTCTTTTTTGCTCTTTTGAAAATACATTTTTAAAAAAATCTCATTTCTAGTTCATAAAGTCGCCTTAGTTCTTATTATTCCATACGTTAGAAGTCAACCGGTCATTTGCACAAATTAAATTTGTGATTTTTGCATTTAATTTACTCATGACAAACTAGAGGACTCAGCAGTTTTGCTCCGATAACCTTTAAAGTGTATTAATTTCATCCGTGATTTACATAGGGCTTTCTCTCCCACCGCTGCTGCTTGGCTCTCCGCAGCAGAAATGCCCCATGGTTTTCCAATTTGTTCTGTAATCAGCACAATATATTCCTCCTTTTCTTCCTTTCATATTGGCTCCTAAATTTGAGACTTCAATATTTCAAGAAATTGTACCCAGAAATCTCACGTGGTTTTTCTATTTCTCGGAACCTGTAAGGGATTAAACAGAGAAGAGACATCCCATGGAATTGGAGGGTTGGAAGGGGTGGCTTGCGAACACGGCGGTCTTAGGATGATTGCATTCAAATGATTTTTTTTCCGAATCACAATGCACGGAAGGATGTTACAAAAGTGTTTCCGCAAGTCGACCTAAAGCCCCTGATATAGATATATCAAAACCTCTGGGTAGTACAGCAATGACAAATATTGGAGTTCTGAAAATCGGGTTCCAAAGGTGATTCTGATGAGGCATCTGGGGAAGACAGAGGCCGCTGTCTGCTCCCCGAGTCCCTCTCCGGCTCAGGACGGGAAGGGACATCCTCCCCATCTCTCCTTTCTCCGTGGCTCTCCCCAGGTTAGAGGACCCCAGATATAATGGGGGTGACTCCAAAGATCAGAAAAGTGAGCCTTGGCTTGTTAGAAAGAACTCCAGTTTTGTTTTGTTTTTAAACTAATAGAGCCATATACTTTAGGTCTAGTTAAACCTATGGCAGAGATAAAGGAAAATAAAAGAAAAAAACCCAAAATGATCTAAGGACCAAACAAACCAACAACAACAAAAAAACCCTCCTTCCAGATTTCAGATGGTTTTGGAAACAATAGCCGTGGCTGAAGCCCATGACACCAAACCACGCGCGCATTGAAAGGGCGAAAACCATGCCCTTTTCCCAAACTCAGTTTGACAAAAGTGCTTTTTATGTCATGGGAAGAAAAGCTGGTACTGAGGACTTGGGGGCCCCCAAAGCTCCCACCACAGATGCCAGGTGAACACTGTCGGCGTGGGGATTTTGGCTGAACCAGGACGGGTGGCACGAGGGAGGAGAGTTTGGGGAGAAATTCAAGTGTATTTGAAGAAGTTCTGTGCTGAGGAAGTGCAAAGCAGTTTGGCCATCTGGGTAGAAATACCCGCGCTCTACTACGCCCTGGAAGCTCGGCAGCCGGGACGCTGCAGGGGACTCTCCCTGGGGGGCCGCTCTGGGGACCTGTGTCTCGGGTACAAAGTGGACAGACCACGTGCCCACGTCGGCGCAGGGAGACCCAGCAGCCTACGGGTGTGAAGCAGCACGCCTACAAAGTCGTCCTTCCTAAGTCCCCTTATTCTCGTGATTGCTTTGCATTTGTGACGTCTCTGCTGTCCCGTGGTTGAGCTCTTCTGACAACTGAATCTGGGAGGTCAGCTGTTGGGCAGAAACAATACAGTGTGTCCGTAAAGTCACGGCGTACTTTTGACCAGTCACAGGAAAGCAACAAAAGACGATAGAAATGTGAAATCTGCACCAAATAAAAGGAAAACCCTCCCAGTTTCTGTAGGATGATGTGGCAGCATGTGCGCATGCGCAGATGATGACATAACACCGTGTATACAGCGGAGCAGCCCACGGCCATGCCAATCCAGATGTGGACGGTACAGAGGAAAGTTCAGTGTGTTCTGTGGCTCGCTAAATTCGAATCCGTGACCAAAGTGCAACGTGAATATCGGCGCGTTTATAACAAAGCACCACCACATAGGAATAACATTACCCGGTGGGATAAGCAGTTGAAGGAAACCGGCAGTTTGGTGGAGAAACCCTGTTCTGGTAGGCCATCAGTCAGTGACGAGTCTGTAGAGGCTATACGGATAGCTACCTAAGGAGCCCTAAAAAATCTGTGCGTGAGCCCACATCGAACTACACTGAATAAGAATGAAACTGGGAGAGCTTTCCTTTTATTTGGTGTGGATTTCACATTTCTATCGTCTTTTGTTGCTTTCCTGTGACTGGTCAAAAGTGCACCATGACTTTACGGACACACTGTATATTATGCTCACTTTGTTAAAGATGGCGCTGCCCACGTGGAAGCCCGTCGCCCGGGTGATGATATTAGTTGCCCTTATGCTTGGAATGGGCGTGATTATATTAATGTGTGTTGGGGGCGGGCTGTGGGCAGGCAAGATCCTTGTACCCTGGGGCTTGGTATTAAGACTAAGCCTTTTCCCACCCTTTTTGATGTGGGGTGGACTTTGTATCAGAGACTTCCCTATGTATATTGGATTAAAGGTTTTGATTTCTGCCCTATAAAGTGGGGCAGACTGGGAGCTTGCTCTCTCGATTCCTGAGATTAGCATTAGAGAGAGCAGAGAAAGGAGAGCAGAGAGAGGCCACATGGAGGAGGCCAGGAGAAGCAGCCAAGATGGCGGAGTGCTGAGTGAGAAGCCAGTTTGTGTAGTTTGTGCAGAGATGAGATGGGGAACAGAGGTAAATGTGACTGGTGAGGTTAGAAACCTTTGATTCTGGGAAACTTGGATAAGTCAGTAGCTTTGTGAGCACTGAATGAGTGGTTTTTGGAGCCCAGTATGTGTTTTTACTTGCCCGCCGGGTGCAAGCTAGGATTAAAGGTAATGGCCCACCAGTTTGTGGCTCCGTTGTTTCATTACCATCTGTCCGAATCCACTGCGAACCTGCATGGGCCAGGTGGCTGTAGTGGTGGCCGTGGATACTGGCTTCACATAAGCACATACAGTGTTACCCTTTTTCTTCATCACAAAATAAGACATGTAGACTATAAAATATTACCTATGCATTACTGCATTTATTCATTTATTTCTCATTCCTACGTGATTCTTACCCAAGACGACTTCAGAGGTAAATGTTTACATTTTCTCTGCGTACTGTTTTTTATCAACAGTCCTGGACTTTTTCCTGAATGTTTATTTTATTTTGAAAGAGGCTTCGGCTTTATTTATTTGCCGCTATTGTGTGACATTTAAGCCAAACTCGGTCTACTGCGCCTTTTTTTTTTTTTCCTCTCTCATAGTTCACATTTTCCGGTGTGGCGTTCCTTCTCGGTGACTTAGAAACCGTGCCTGTTCGTTGCCCACTTTCCTGATGCTCTCCCTTGATTGATTGCTACCCTTTCCTCACCTCTTCTTCATCCTGCAGTGCACAGTCTCACACTTGCATCTGATCCCGGAGAGAAGCAAATGTGGTGATTCAGACTTCGGTCAGCTAGAATCCATACTTCCTGAGGACAGTGACTTTGTCCCCGATTCCTCAGTTAGCCCCACTGTTTCTCCCATTTCTAGGGCAGTGTCTGTCACAGTGTAGGCCATCAAAACCTATTTCTGAAGAAATTAACTATTAATGAAAGCACTGTCCAGGTCAGCTGACCTAGAGTCTTCCTGGAGGAAGTCTGCACCAGGGGAAAGCAAGTGGCATTCTGCCCAGCCTGGTGGAAGCGGTCTAATGACTCCCCTCCTCCCCCCAGGCTCAAGCTCCGCCCCTATCAGCTATCATTTCCCCGAGGGTGTGGCCCAAGAGTGAGTGCTTAGCCACTTCCTGCATGTCCCATCCTGTGGGTATTAAGTGGACATGACACCACCTTCATTTCTAAGACACGGCCACAGGAGAGCTGTATCCTATGATTTCACCACCCATCATGTATATAAAAAAAGATAACTCTAAAAAAAACCGGGATCACTTCTTTTTGAACCACACAAGTGACTTTGAAAGTGTTACTGACAAAGCAAAAAATGCCGGCGAAGGAGGATATTTGTGTGAACCACTAAGCCAGGTCATTATTTAAAGATGGCACCGTAAGGTCTCAGTGCAGGAGATCTGGGGATTTATTTCACTGAGGGAAAAACAAAAACCAAACAATGCATGTTGAACTGAACTACATTAACAGCATTCCTGAGATCTATTGATATATAAATATATATGCATGACGCATGATGAGCATTTGAAATATTTGCTTTTTAAAGTTACATATTCTAATACACTATCCAATTACTCAACACACAAAAAAAGGATACATGGTAACACAGTATTTGTCTTTTGTGGAAACTCTTCTTTTTATGCAGTGTGTGCATGGATGACTGGAGACTCTGTAGCCTCTGGGATGTCTACCTTGCTACATTTTGGGTACATCTCCAGGAGCCTGCATTTCCCATTTGTTATGCTAATTGACACTAAAGTTTAAATTTAATACATGGTGGGGAAACATTGTTTTATTATGGCCATTTAGTTAACGGTCCGGCGCTTCAGGGAATTGCTTCACAAATGAGAATCCTGCAGACTGTGCCAGTCTCTACCTTTGGCCTTCTCGTGCCGTCCTGGGTGACCCCCGCCGCAGTGTGTCCTTCATGTCTGCGTTTGGAGAATCCTCTGCTGAGCAAATCCCAGGGGCCCAACCAGGAGAGTCCTTGAGCGTAGGAAGTGACTCGACAAAACTCTAGTTGAAACAAGCACAACGAACGCCTGCCATAACCTGACAAGGCTAGCGATTTAAGAGGACCTGTCCCGCTGTGCCGGATGTCAGACCATCTTCAGTCTGTTCACGACGGGGAGCAAGGGGAACCGAGGGCTCCTTTATGGGCAATTCGCAATCCCCAAATCCCTGGAGTTGTACTGGTGACGCTTCTGTGACTGTAGCATGCGACCCTGAGCCAAAATAATCCACGCAAGGGGAAGACCGTACGTCAGGGCATTCGCAATGATGCCAAAGGAGTTTTAAAACAGAGAGAACAGGGCTGGGGTGTGTGTGTGTGTGTGTATGATATATATATATCCAAAATGTAGCAAGGTAGACATCACAGAGGCTACAGAGTCTCCAGTCAATCCATGCACACACTGCATAAAAAGAAGAGTTTCCACAAAAGACAAATACTGTGTTACCATGTATCCTTTTTCGTGTTGAGTAATTGGATAGTGTATTAGAATATGTAACTTTAAAAAGCAAATATTTCAAATGCTCATCATGCGGCATGCATATATTTATATATCAATAGATCTCAGGACTGCTATTATATATATATATATATATATATATATATATATATATATATATATATATATGAAACCGTAAAGCTTTGCCAGAGCTGTGCTTTAGGTGTAGGGTGAACGCTGTTTCCCTGGGGGGAAGAACTCTTGATCTTCATCTTTCAAACCCCTCTGGTTGCCCCGGGCCCTTTTTCTACATCAGAAGTCCCGGGCAGAGCAATCTCTTGCTCTTTCGTGATGTCCTTATTCTTTGCATTCTTTGCTGATGATGGCCATGACACAGCTATGTATTTAATCTCTTTCTCTCCTCTACACTGGTGTTCCCTGAGGTTTGGGATTGAATCATCTACTCACATTCGTGGTCACATTTTGCCTAGCCCACAGGAGACGCAGGGAATTTGACTGACTTATTAAATACACCACAATTCTAGTTTTGTCCTCAAAGTATTTTTTTTTAAATATGGACTGAAGCTTAGTCCAGGGGTCAGAAATTTTCTTTTGCAAAATGCCACATAGTAGATATTTTAGCATGTATGGGCCACGTGGTCTGTGCTGCACCTACCCTCATCTGAATGCGGGGCAGAGGCCGTCACAGTCAAAGCCTTCCCAGAGGAGATTGTGGTGTGCCAATAAAACTTTATTGACAAAAGCAGACAGTGGGCCGGATGTGGCACTCAAGCTTTATTTGTCAAACTCTGCTCTGGTCCATTCTCTTTCTATGCCTCTGTCCTCATTTTTCTTTCATCCTGACACGTGTTTGCCTAACGTTACCATGTCTTTCTGTCCTTTCTCTCTCTTCCTTTTTCATCTGATCATTCCTTCATACGTATGAAGTCTCTGCTTCATCAACACCCTTTTTATAAACTGTGTCTTGACCTCGAGAAGCATTGGCCATTCCGTCTTTTGGGGTCCCATTGTGGCTCTCACTGTCATAGGATGTGTCACCTGCAGTGACACTTGTGTACATTTCTGCCTCTGGTTCAGATGGTGAGTGCCTGGTGGTGAGAATCATACTCATCTGTGGCCTCCAGGCCATTTTCTAACACACACACACGTCTGGTGCACAGTAGAAACTCAGTACGTGTCTGCTGCATTGACTGCCTGGAGTCACTGATTGTCACCTGGGACACAGAGCACAGGTTACAGAGACAGGTTATGGACCTGTCATTTCCAAGGGGGTTTCCCTGTGTTCTTCTCTACTGGCTATAATTTCAAAGCCAACAACTTGCCCATAATGTAAGCAGTTAAGTCACTAAACAGCTGACATCTCAGTCTCATCCACAGAAATGTCATCCTTTCATCAAAAAATTATGTGCTTGACCAGGTGCTAGTGCAGTGGATAGGGTGTTGGACTGGGATGCGGAGGACCCAGGTTTGAAATCTCGAGGTTGCCGGCTTGAGCATAGGCTCATCTGGATTGAGCAAGGGGTCATTCATTCTGCTGTACCCCCCTGGTCAAGGCACATATGAGAAAGCAATCAGTAAACGACTAAGGAACCGCAACAAAAGATTGATGCTTCTTATCTCTCTCCCTTCCTGTCTGTCTGTCCCTCTCTCTGTCTCTCTCTGTCTCTCTGTCACACACACACACACACACACACACACACACACACACACACACACACAAATTCACACACAAAAACTATGCAAATGGAACAAAAGTGAATTCCAAGCCCGAGAATCGGCACTGAGCGAAGTCATTGTCTCGATCCCTTCCTTCTGCTATGTCTGAGCTGCTTTGTGCAGAATCACCCACTGGAGCAAGCTGAGGGACCGACCACAGCACAGCATACCCCGCGTCGGCTGGAGTCGTGCCCCAGGCTGCGTGTGCTGGCTCCTGGTGGCCAGCACCCTTCCATACCCTGCTCTCCACCTCTGTGACCTGACCTCTGAGAAGCAGAGAGGAACACGCATGGCTCATGTTCCCCAGAAAGGCCTCCGTTCAGCGGTGTCTGGCCTGCACATCTTGACACCCTTGAGTCTGTGAGAACGTGTTGAGCCTCTCACTTAGTGTTTCCTTAAGTGCCGATGAGAAATTATGGTGCAGTTCCAGCCGGGCCTTTCCTACGGGCACGAATCGGACTTGGGAAGCTCTGCTAAGGACCAGCGGCTCCGCACTGCGTGGGGAGGACCTGGCAGGATCTCTCAGGTCTGATGGAAGCCACTGCCCACCATGGGCTTAAGACAGTAACTCCACTCTTCAGAGAAGACATTCATTTCTAGTTCTCGCCACCCCTTGCAATCAGGTGACTCTCCGCATCTGGTCCTAATTACTCTCTGAGCACTGGACCCTAAATTTGGACAGTATCATAAAAAAAACAAACAACACACATAAAAACATACACACCACTAGGGCAGAGCTGACTGAATCTTCTCCTCCCCAAATCAAACCACATCGTGAAGATGTTCCAGGGCGGTGGAAGGAACCAATTCTGCTCCTCAATTTATAGATTGTCACTTACAAGGTAGAAAACACCCCCCCTGGGCCCTGTGAAACTCTCCGTTCCTGTAAAGGCAATGTCACCTGTTCTTCCAAGAGAGAGGAGGAACAGCACTTAAGGGCAGACGCCGGAGCCAGTTGGATTGTGTGGCGGGGTGTGAGATAAAGCACAGGATGCCCGGTTACATTTAAATTTTAAGGAAACAATTAGGAACATTTTAGCACGTGGCTGTCCAAAATATCGCATGGGAACAGACATACTTATATGAAGAAATCATTGTATCTCTCTGACACTCAGATTAAACGAAGTATCCTAAATTTTTATTTTATTATTATTTTTAAAATTAAACTTACGTGGGTAACGTTGGTTAATGACATCATATCCACTTTCAGGCGTACGACTTGGTGATACGACGCACGCCCCTGTGTGCTCAGCACCCGTGCCGAGCCTCCTTCGCCATGATGTGGCTGGTGTCTCGTTATTTAATTTACTAACTAAGGCAACCCTTGGGTTCTGCCGCTAACGCTAACCTTGGCAGGTTACTCGGCCCTGCTGTGAAGTGGGGAGTAAGAGCGACAGCTCCCTACACCGGGGCCGTTGGAGGGCTTACACCGTGTAACACGTTAGCACAGTGCCTGCTGGGTGGTAAGTGTTTAGTAAGCGTTCGCTGATTGTATTATTCTGCTCATCTAGCGCGGGGACCAGTCACCTTTTCTTTTCATAGAGGGCAGGAGAGTCCATATTTTAGGCTTTGCAGGCTGTCCCATCTCTGTTACAATTACTAGACATCGTGGTGTAAGAGCAGCCTCAGACAGTCGTGTTCCAATAAAAGTCTATGAAACGGGGAGTGGGTGGGTTTGACCCACAGACGATCATTCGCGCTGATCTAGGCTTAACCTCCGGACCAATCCTCTATGACAGGGGTCGGGAACCTATGGCTCGCGAGCCAGATGTGGCTCTTTTGATGGCTGCATCTGGCTTGCAGACAAATCTTTAATAAAAAAATAATAACATTAAAAATATCAAACATTCTCATGTATTACAATCCATTCATTTCCTACCGCTCATGTTCATGGTTGCGGGTGGCTGGAGCCAATCACAACTGTCCTCCGGGACAACACCAGATTTTTATTGGATAATGCCTAACATACACGGGTCGTTGTATGGCTCTCATGGAATTACATTTTAAAATATGTGGCGTTTATGGCTCTCTCAGCCAAAAAGGTTCCCGACCCCTGCCCTAGGGCATCTATTGTTGTAACCGCCATCTTTTATTAAATACTGGTTACTACACCAGCCCTTTCTTGCAGCATCTCCTGTTCTAAAGACACATCTGATGGGGCACTATTGCTCACATGCTTCATAATTCTCATACCACCTCAGATTTATAGTGTCTCATTTTTCAAGCGCTCCCTACAAATAGATACCGTGTTATTTTAATCACATATGTAAATCTCCACAACGGCGTCGTGACGAAGGTTAGTAAAGCCTTTCCCCTGAGAGTGCACTCTCTTCTCTGCACTGTCTTCCACTTCCTCCCATGGTGCCTTGCAAGGCTCCTGGCTCGCAAACTACTACTTGGACACCTTGCTCTTCCTTGAATCCTTCCCTGCCTTTCATCTTGATGGGTTTCTGCATGTTCTTCCCTTATTTAGGCTAGATTCTAGATGTTTGGTCTCCTCTCTCCTTGTCATCAGATGGTGCATATATATATATATATAATTAGTATAAATTTAGAAAAATCCAGTTTTTTTTTAATCCCTACAAGTTGTCTCTACTCTGGTCCTTTTATAATTAACTATGCGATGTCCATATATGGGTATATATGTGTGTTTGTGTTTGTGTAACTAGTTTGTGCCCTTCACTTTACTCACTTTGAAGTCATAACATTTTTTCCAATGCTTGGGACAACAAGGGATCAACGTGGCTAAGACCCGGCTGATTCTCCGCTGATTGCGTTGGTCAACAAGTGACTTGTGGCTCCGCTCACTGATAGCTCTTCTACAAAGGTTTGAACCCAGAAGAGGGTTGGGGGTGAAGGGGGGAGGGCTCTGAACAGACAGAAATGACCACAGCTGAGAAAGCGGAAGCCTTCTCTCGTTACTGTATGACTCTCCTTCCATCTCCTTCCTTTTCCTGTCTTCCCTGATGCCCTGCACGCATCCCCAGGCGTTTTAATGAGACGTGGCTAGGCCCAGCCCTGGCCAGTAGCTGACTCCTTCCCCTCTGGCAGACTATTATTATTAGCCTTTTATAGCGTTTCTCACGTCTGCGGGGTGGGGGTGGGGAGGTGGAGTTTAAGAAAGTGTGTATCACCCTCGCGATGTCTAGGATAGGTTGCTTCTAAGAAGTCAGCCTTGGATCGACTCAGGGAAACTGGAGGAGCAGAGAGACAGGGTTTCCAGATCAAAGGCCATTTGGAGGCCAGCTCGGAAGAAATACGGTGTGACTGAAGGAGAAGGTGAGGCCGAGGAGGAGAGGGCCGCGCCGGAGCCTGGGGGACACGCGACATCGGGTTCCGACGTCTCAAGGGAGATGAGCGCTGGGGACTGTCACCTGTCACCCTCCACGTCACAACGCAAATTCCCCACCACGGGCTGCGGAGCGGATCAGGTTCATGCTTCCACACAGAGGTCCCGTTTCTCCACCGGAAACCCGGGTGAAGAGGTGGACAAGCTTCGCCGGACGTGTGCTCGTCTGCTGTGTCCCCACCCCGCCCAGGAAGCCTTGTTGAGGTGACATTCTGAACTGGTTCAGTTGGGCAGCTCCAAACGCCGACAATATCGATGATCCGACCAGTGTGGCCGCGGGAGCCTCCGCTCTGGGGTGAAGGCCTGGCCAGCAACGTCCCTTTTCCTCCTTCCAACGGCAGTTCTTCTGCGTGAAGAGCGTGTTACTCTTCTTCCTAAGCGCACCGAGATGAAATCTTCACAGCGTCTGCCATTGCCCACGTCTTCCATCCCCGGGTCTTGAACCGTTTCTGCAGGGAGGAGCCCGCTGTCTTCACCTGCCCCAGGGAAGGTGCAGGACAGGAGCTGTCCTGTCCATGAGGTGACAGCCCAGGAAGTCTCCACCGAACACACAGACCGCTGGACTGTGGGGCTGAGCAATGCACAAGAAGCTTAACAGTCCCCAAGGGCCCCAAATAAAAGGTGTCCCTACAAGAGACAAGCACTGCGCTGGGAGAGCCACTCGCCCCGGCAGCAGACATGGCTCATCTGGGGCCATGAGGTGCCTGTGGGTCATTCGGCCCCGTCCCCCACCCCTGCTGCTCCTCTCGGCTGTGTGCTGCCTCAGTTTCCTGGCTCCCCTGTCCCCTTCCTATCAGCACCGTCCCTTCTTGCATGGGGACTAACCTGTTTCCATCGCACAGATTCCCGGGCGGCTGCATGTCTTACCCAGTCGTGCCTTCACCTACGGACAGTCACTCAACCCCGACCCAAGCGAGGTCAGTCAGATGGTTCTGGCTTAGAATATGAAGCCCGAGGACTGGTCGCGTGAGCAGAGATGATGGTGACGTGCCTGCGTCCCAGCCACCAGCAGCCGGCAGTCCAGGAGCATACAGCTCTGCCGGGTGACTGTGGTCACAATCACAGCGTCACCCACTCCAGAAACGCCACAGAGCCCATCCACTCCCACCCCTGGTGTCTGGCCTTTCCAAAGAGACCCCGAGCTTCTGGTCTGGTCCTCCAGAATATTCCCTCTGGCTGAAGACAGCCAGAGTCCGTTTCTGCCACCAGAACCGAGGGGACCTGCTGGGCGTACGGTCAGGGAAGGCACGTGTGTGTTCGCGGGAGACTGTGCGTGTGGTGAGGAGAGAAACGGGCACAGGGACCGTCTCACCAAGTGAGTACTGGGGGGCGCTGACACGTGTGTGTTCCCGGGAGGCTGTGCGTGTGGTGAGGAGAGAAACGGGCACAGGGACCGTCTCACCAAGTGAGTACTGGGGGGCGCTGACACGTGTGTGTTCGCCGGAGACTGTGCGTGTGGTGAGGAGAGAAACGGGCACAGGGACCGTCTCACCGAGTGAGTCCTGGGGGGCGCTGACACGTGTGTGTTCGCGGGAGACTGTGCGTGTGGTGAGGAGAGAAATGGGCACAGGGACCGTCTCACCGAGTGAGTACTGGGGAGCACTGACATGCGGAGGCGGG
Source organism: Saccopteryx leptura (assembly GCF_036850995.1). Taxonomy (NCBI): domain Eukaryota; kingdom Metazoa; phylum Chordata; class Mammalia; order Chiroptera; family Emballonuridae; genus Saccopteryx; species Saccopteryx leptura. The sequence continues at coordinate 76,693,470 of NC_089513.1, forward strand.
TTCTGTTTCCTGCCGTTCTCCACTCGGGGGGCCGGCTGCCTCCGCACTCTCCTCTGCTTCCCCAGCAGATTACCAGGAGAAACTTCTCGGGAGATGTTCCCCGCTGTGTAAATGCCCCTTCTCTCTTGACGTGCCACTGTCACAGTCTTGCTTCTCAGCAAGGCACGCCACAGGAGGGACTTCTGCCAAAGTCGAGGTTGTTGTCTGGCCCTGAGGTCAGGGAAGATGCCATCGCATTGGTGGGCACTGCTCTGTTTACACTGTTGGGGGCATTGGGGATACTGACCTCCAGGGGAGCCCTAAACTTGAACCTATGTGAGCTGTGGTAGAAAACATAAGGAATGGGGAAGAGAATGGTCACCGAACGTGGACAGAGAAGTGTCCACCATCCAGGTCCCCGTCCTCCGAACCCAGGCCCTGGTGGTCACCGAACGTGGACAGAGAAGTGTCCACCATCCAGGACCCCGTCCTCTGAACCCAGACCCTGGTGGTCACCGAACATGGACAGAGAAGTGTCCGCCATCCAGGTCCCCGTCCTCCGACCCCAGGCCCTGGTGGTCACCGAGTGTGGACAGAGAAGTGTCCACCATCCAGGTCCCCGTCCTCCGAGCCCAGACCCTGGTAGGAAGCACGCCTCCGTAGCAGCACGGGGGTGGCCCCCTGGTCAGACAGGAGCACACTGCATGTCCAGGAGCCCAGAGAGCCACGGCGAGCACCGCGTGTCCAGGAGCCCCAGAGAGCCCAGGCGAGCACCGCGTGTCCAGGAGCCCAGAGGGCCACGGCGAGCACCGCGTGTCCAGGAGCCCAGAGGGCCACGGTGAGCACCGCGTGTCCAAGAGCCCCAGAGGGCCACGGCGAGCACCGTGTGTCCAGGAGCCCCGAGGGCCACGGCGAGCACCGCGTGTCCAGGAGCCCCAGAGGGCCACGGCGAGCACCGCGTGTCCAGGAGCCCCAGAGAGCCCAGGCGAGCACCGCGTGCCCAGGAGCCCCAGAGAGCCCAGGCGAGCACCGCGTGTCCAGGAGCCCAGAGTGCCACGGCGAGCACCGCGTGTCCAGGAGCCCCAGAGACCTAGGCGAGCACCGCGTGTCCAGGAGCCCAGAGGGCCACGGCGAGCACCGCGTGTCCAGGAGCCCCAGAGGGCCACGGCGAGCACCGCGTGTCCAGGAGCCCCGAGGGCCACGGCGAGCACCGCGTGTCCAGGAGCCCAGAGGGCCACGGCGAGCACCGCGTGTCCAGGAGCCCAGAGGGCCACGGCGAGCACCGCGTGTCCAGGAGCCCCAGAGGGCCACGGCGAGCACTGCGTGTCCAGGAGCCCAGAGAGCCACGGCGAGCACTGCTGCCGAAGGACGTCACACAAGCAAGACATTTCCTACAATGTCCTTCTCGTAACTGTGGTCAGGGAACGCATTTGGGGCATTGATTACTCTTGCTCAACCATTTTCACTTGAAGGAAATGTTAAAAATGAATCTTGCTGCATGTTTACAGATGGTGGGCACAAAAAAGGAGCAGCACTGTATTCTTATTTTCAGGAATTTAATCCACACACATACATGCACACACACAGTCACACACAAGCATACACATGCACGCACACAAGTCCACATGTGAGTGCACAAACATGCACACATGTGTGCACACACATGCACACAAGTGCACGGTGCACACACAGACTCACAGATGTGCACATACACAGACTACACATGTGCACACATACACATACATGAGTACATGCATGTACAAGCACACAACATACGTAGGTGTGCAGTAACACATGGACACATATGCTCACATGTGCACCCACATGTGCACAAAGCACACACGTGCACACACACTCATGTGTGCACACATGCACCACACCTAAACTCTCGAAAGCAATGAGCCTCTTCCACGTGCTCCTTCTCTGCCCCACCCCGTTCCCTGCCCAAGGAAAGGTGCAGGACAGGAGCTGTCCTGTCGTCGGGACACTTGTCCATGAGGTGACAGCCCAGGAAGTCTCCACCAAACACACAGACCGCTGGACTGTGGGGCTGAGCAGTGGACAAGAAGCTTCACAGTCCCCAAGGGCCCCAAATAAAAGGCTCCCTGCTCTCCCTTCCTTGAACCTTAGTAGGACTTGAGCTGAGCCCGTTTCCTGATCTCCTTTTAAATCAGCAGTGGTCAGGTGACCAACCGCCTCCTCTTCCCCCTTATTCCCCTCCTTCCTCTTCTTTCTCTCGCTTAATCTCCGTGTCTCCTTCCACACCGAATGCCTTATAATTAACAGCTGTAAATTGGGGTGGGGCGATGAGAGAGCAAGGCAGCTGACAGAAGATACAATCTGAGTTCCTGGGGGACACCAGCAACGCCCTCCCTGCGTCTCGCGAGGACTACTGCACACGCTGCGAGTCCTACGCCTTCTGCGCACAGCGCCACCGTCCCTAAGTTCCCTTTCCTGGCGAGTCTTGGCTGCCGAGTTCAACCGTAAATTAATTACACTAGTAAACCACTGCATAGGTAACTTCTGTATATATTTTTTTAACATTTAGAAAAACTGATCCTAAAAAAGAACCTGCTGAACTCACACTTGATGGTTGACTGGTCCTATCAGTGGACCAGGAGAAAGGCTAATAGATTTACGGTTCAGACAGAGAAATTTATTAAAGAGGGTCAGAGTTCAAGAAGACTGTAGTTTAGAAGAACCAACATCTGCTTCCCGCCCACGTTGCAATCGCCAGGACTTAGCACACTGGGAGCTCCTTCTCCTGCGCTTTTCAGCTGTGTCAGCTGGCCTCTGGAAGGGTGACAGCCAATTTGTTATGGATAAAGAAAAGAAAAAAAAAGACAGGAAATGGTGAGAGGCATCTGAGAGACCTCAGGACGGTGCACAGTGTTTGTATGGAACTCGGTGCGGCAAGAACGCTAATGCCACGTCTCCGTGCCTGCTGTCTGCGGTCAGGTCCGCGGGGAAGGGTTTCCCGCAGGGTCCCCGTTTCTGCCTTTCTGTCTGTGTTCTCTCACTGACTCGTGCCCAGGCAAAGAGGTGTGACTTATCTGACAGGTAAATGCGGCAGGAGGAATGGGGCCGGTGCAGCTCGGGTTGGTTGTGGCCCACGGAGAGCGTGTTCTCTGGTCTGCGTGTCCCAGGTAGTGAGCCGGGTGGTGGAGGCCCTGCCCGCCAGAGACGCCGGCAGGCCAGCAGGTGCCTGGTACTCGCTGCAACCTGGCGGGAATGGCAGCCGCGTCCTGAGGCTGAGTCCTGGGAGCTCCAGCGTTGCCCTGAAACACCACCGCCCTCTCCAGGACCTGCTCTATCTGCAGTACAGTGCTCACTGCAACCTGGCGGGAATAGCAGCCGTGCCCCGAGGCTGAGTCCTGGGAGCTCCAGCGTGGCCCTGACACAGCACCACCCTCTCCAGGACCTGCTCTATCCGCAGTACAGTGCTCGCTGCAACCTGGCGGGAATAGCAGCCGTGTCCTGAGGCTGAGTCCTGGGAGCTCTTGCGGGAATAGCAGCCGCGTCCTGAGGCTGAGTCCTGGGAGCTCTTGCGGGAATAGCAGCCGCGTCCTGAGGCTGAGTCCTGGGAGTTCTCGCGGGAATAGCAGCCGCGTCCTGAGGCTGAGTCCTGGGAACTCTCGCGGAAATGGCAGCCGTGCCCCGAGGCTGAGTCCCGGGAGCTCCAGCGTTGCCCTGACACACCACCGCCCTCTCCAGGACCTGCTCTATCCGCAGTACAGTGCTCGCTGCAACCTCGCGGGAATAGCAGCCGCGTCCCGAGGCTGAGTCCTGGGAGCTCCAGCGTTGCCCTGACACACCACCGCCCTCTCCAGGACCTGCTCTATCCGCAGTACAGCGGGTAAGCTCCTTTCCACCTGCCTCCCCCTCTGTCGGCCTCAGAACACTTACAGGATAAAAGGCAGTTCATCTATCTATTCGCACACTAAACATTCAACGGAAAGAACAGATCGTTGTCTCTATGGACTGGCTCCTTGCTACTGTTTTTTAAGAGAAAATGATATGCAGTTCATCTTACTTTTATTATTACTGTGGCTTACAATTTTTTAAGATAGAAGGTATCTCAGGAAGAGTGTTTAATCACTTTACGAATACTATTTTATTTCATCCTGGTAACAGAATTGAGGAGCTGGAAGAATTGAGCAGAGAGGCAAACAGACTCATCTGAAGATTCATTCATTCATTGAAATCTATTGGGTACTTACCTGCCAGGTGCCGTACTAAATGAAGAATTAGGTAGGATTTACCCTCACGTAACATGGAACTTAACTGGGAGAATACAGTAGGCGACTGTTCACATGAAAAAGTGTGGAATTGAACTGTGCCTGGTGGGACACAAGCGATACTGCGTGGTGTTTGCAATGGAAAGGCCGTGACCAACCGGGGGTGCTGAGGCCTGAGTGAGAAGCCATTAAAGGGAGTTGTGCGTATTGGGCTCGGCTGGGGGTGAGAGTGGCAGCGGGAGCAGAATCCCAGGCAGAGATGACAGCATGCACAAAGGCCCTGTGGTAGAAGGGTATGTGGGGAGTGCAAAGGGCCCTTTGACTCGACCAACGTGGCTGGCATCAAGGGAGAGAGAGGAGGACTGGGGGGGGCGGGGGCCACACTGTCATTTTAGGTTCATGACAGCATTGCCCCTTTATTCTAAATGCGACCAAGAGCGGCTGAGTGGCTTAGAAACAGGTTGTGACGCAATGATGCTTGTTTCGACTTAGACTATCGTTTGGAGCACAGACCAGAGGAACATTGAGAGGATGCTTCTGATCCACCAAGAAGCTTTCACCAGCGTCCAGGTGAGGCAGCTAGCGACTGTGGTAGAAACAGGCGTATAGACTGGAAAACTGTGTAAGGGATAGAACAGGTTACATAGGTGGCCCGAGGCAAGAAACCAAGGTGTCAAGGATGGCACCTAAGGGTCAGGATAGGGTGACTCTTCAGGGTCGAGAAGCTGGTACGTCCATTTACAAACCCAGACTCTTTCCACTGTGAGATCACCATAACCATTTCTGCTTCAGAACTGTGTCACCAAGAGAGAGAGAGAGAGAGAGAGAGAATCCAGACATTTGCTGGACCAGCTTTTACAAGGAGACCTTCTTCCTTCCTTGCCTGTTTGCAATACGTGTCTATTTTTAAAAGTCATTAACCAGAGCATTTTCCTTCAAGACTTTTCCAGAGTGTGTGTTATGGAGATAGAAACCAATGCAAAGTTGCCCTGTCTTATTTCAGACAACTTGTCAAAATCTTACTACTACTCCGAGTCTCAGATACAACCACCCTGCCTGCGGTAATTAAATATTTCTATGAGGCCCAGATTTAATTTGTAGAGTTGGTAGAACTATTTAATCAGACGATTGTTTCGAATATTGGGTGAGATTTTTCACATCAACCACAGTGCCAATAGGTTATTAGCCTGCAAAAGGTAAGTAAGAAAACAAAAATGTGTGGTTACTCAACGGCTGGTTTTTATTTAGTCGACCCTATTTTTGTCTCTTTTTTTTTCTCTCACTCTGCAGATCCTCAAGACAGATATAACTTCACCAAAATACCTATTGTGCTTTGCAGCTGTGTGGAGGATGCTTTCTTAGTGACTGATTCGCAGACACCATGTCTTAGCTAACAAGGCTTTTTTTTTTTTTTTTCTTAAATGAGGCAGAGTAGTTAAGTGAAAGCCCCTTAATTTGGGCATGAGTGTTCCATTCCAATTAAGCCTGAAGAATCAAAGAAGAGAGTTGATTTCATTTTTTTTTCCCCTGAAGTAAAAAGTAGGCAACACACTCAGAGATCTGCATCTGCAAATCATGCATTCTTATTTAGAACTTAGGTCAAAGGTGAAAGAGGTACCTATGGAAAAAATAAAACCGATACAAAACATAAATATAAATATATCGATGTAATAAGCAGACAAGGCAGATGCAAGTGTTTCAAAGCTATCCACGGCAACTTTCTTTATTGCAACAATGTGCTGTTCATGGCCACTAATACCTAAAAATTGTGTACAATTGCCATCCCTTGTTTCACTGTTTCTTCTGACTCTGTTGATAATGAAAGCCACCGCTTTCTAGAAACGATTTTACTATTTAAGGCAGGGGTCCCCAAACTACGGCGCAGGCCGCATGTGGCCCCCTGAGGCCATTTATCTGGCCCCCGCCGCACTTCCGGAAGGGGCACCTCTTTTATTGGTGGTCAGTGAGAGGAGCACATTGACCATCTCATTAGCCAAAAGCAGGCCCATAAGTTCTCATTGAAATACTGGTCAGTTTGTTGATTTAAATTTACTTGTTCTTTATTTTAAATATTGTATTTGTTCCTGTTTTGTTTTTTACTTTAAAATAAGATATGTGCAGTGTGCATAGGGATTTTGTTCATAGTTGTTGTTTTTTTTATAGTCCGGCCTTCCAACGGTCTGAGGGACAGTGAACTGGCCCCCTGTGTAAAAAGTTTGGGGACCCCTGACTTAAGGAATGGAGGCTATCCCCAGTTAGTCTGGGGTAACATCTCCATTGCTGGCTTAGTCCTATTGAGTTCATTACTACTTGGTCTAATTAGCCAAGGACATTACTCATAGGTGGACTGAGATATCCTGGGGAAATCTATTTACCCAGAGAGCTCAACCACTTTACAGAAAAGCATTTATTTATTTGAGACTCAATGCTGTATGTACAAGCTCTGGTTGGGGGTGGGTAGGCAGGGGACCCTGAGGAACTCAGGCTGACTTTAATGTAATTATCTTGTGATGCTGTCGTCCCGACAGGTGGGTTCCAGAGCCTACCTTGGAGTACCCCAGAACCCTGACACTCCTACTCTCAGCCAGAGCTCAACTCCTCATCCAGCTTCAACCGCACTTCAGACGATGCAGTGTAAGAAACGGTTTCACTAGAGTACTGTTATGAAGGTTCAGCAGTAAGAAGAGATTCTGTCTGGGCTGGAGGGGGCCCAGTGGGCATGGTTATTACAGAAGGTTGACAGAAAGGACTAGAAGAAAATGAAGTAATTAAGGAAGGAAAGAAAAAAAAACAAAACAAACAATCTGAGGTCCCACACATGTGGAAGCAAGCACAAGACACTGGTCAACTGTGACCTTGATAGAAAGAAGAAAAAAAAATGCAAACTCAATATAACATCCTGAGAACCTTGGCGTGTTTGTTTGTTTGTTTGTTTTTTGAGAAATTTTGACTTCACACGATGAGTCATCAGGTAATTCTGAATGAAGAGACGACTTAGCTGTAGGGAATCCGAGGCAATTCCATCTATGACATCTTAAATTGAGTAAGAGAAAAGATCAAGGAGATCAATTTTCAGAAATGTGTTAAGATTTGAAAATAGAGAAGACATGTATCAGAAAGATGGGATCCCAATTGGGCAACGTAATGGACTCGTGCGCAACTACGAAGAGCGGGAACGAGCGGCCCTAATTGCTGCACGATCGTGGCAGCTGGGAGTTTGGGGGAAAAGAAGTGGGAGGCGGGCTGAATGCAGACGGCGCAGGAGAAAGGAGGACACGATCATCTGCGGCGCAGGAGAAAGAAGGACACGATCATCGGCGGCTGTGTACAAACGGTGCGAAACAGTTTTCTCTTTCCGGACTTTTCACCAGAATAAGGGCGGAACGCGCAATGATTTAAACTGACCGCAAAGCTCGAGAACAAGTCCTGACCACGTGTTCTCATTGCGTGCTCACCGCCTATCCCAGTCCAGTGCGTGGGGACACACGATGGGCTCCGTAGGGCACGTCCCTGCCCCCAGCCCACCAACCAGCTCATGGACCCGGGTGGGTCTCGCTTGATCTGAAGTCAGGCTGTCGGTGAAACCCTGCCCCTCAACCTCGCCATTCCTCTTTCTTCATTTTACCACCATTTCCTTTCTCCCCTCCTTTTTTTTCATCTATACTGTATCTGCTACACTCTACAGTTTCAAAAGCAACCTCCCCTCGAAAAGAAGAAAAAAAAAACTTATCAGAAAATAAATGTCTGATTTTTTTTTAATTTTAATTTTTTATTTTATTTATTCATTTTAGAAAGGAGAGGGGAGGAGAGAGAGAGAGAGAGAGAGAGAGAGAGAGGAGAGAAACAGAGAGAAGGGGGGAAGAGCAGGAAGCATCAACTCCCATATGTGCCTTGACCAGGCAAGCCCAGGGTTTCAAAACGGCGACCTCAGCATTTCCAGGTTGACGCTTTATCCACTGCGCCACCACAGGCCAGGTGGTCTATCAGAAATTAAATTTGAGGGCAACGATCTGATTAACCAGGGAGTAAAATATTGAGGTCCTAATTTTTTCCTAGCTCAGATCCAATGGTAAAAGCTTCTGGGGTTTTACTAGGGAAGGGAAGCAAAGACTGCAGGAAAGACAGACAGACTTCCACGGTCGATTTAGACATCAGACAGTGTCTTTCTTCACAGTTACTAAACAGCTAGCCGGAAAAAAAAGGGGAGGGGGAGGCAATCTATCCATTATGTAGAAATGGCTAGGACTGCGTGATCCCGACACCGTTATCCATTCTGGGAAACAAATAATAATAAAAAAAATAGTCATAAGATTTAACTATAGAGAAATTGCTTAGTACTTGTACTTACTTTTTTCTTTTTTTTTTCAAAGTCTTGTTCAAGCTTTTCTATTTTGAGACAATTGACTTGTATGTTAACTTTTCATCTCATAAATTAAGCGCAATGGAAAACATTTTATGGCATTCTTCCATTGCTGACTGTTATAAAAAAGACATTACGAGCCAGAGGATTTCAACTGCCCGATCAACTTCTGGTCGGAGCCTCCTGGATGTTACTTTCCAATGACTAAAAATGACTTGCAGGCGTAGTTGAAATCTTTGCAATTCTTGCTTTTCCCTTTCTTCATTCCTTGAACCTCAAAAATCGATAGTAGCCTTGACCGACATCACAGCACAAGCGACGGTCAGAGGCTCTGACGAAGGCGGTCGTCGGTGTGTTTCATCCGGCCGGGGAGGACAGCAAAGTGTCTGCGAGCCCCAAAGAGGAGCAGTGATTTTATTGTACAAACAGGTTACGGCTTGAACTGACTTGCGTCCCGAGTCCAGTATCTCCGTTTGAACGAGTGGAACTCGCCCCTTATAAACGAAAATCTCTCCCCGTTAGGAGTCCCAGCTGCCTGGTTTTCCCCCAGCTAAGTTCTGCGTACAACCTAAAGGGAGTTCTTCCTCAGCTCTGCTGGGATACAGGGTTGCTACGGTGACTGCCAAAGAAAGCGAGCCCGAGACCACCGGAGATCAATAAGAAAAGGGAGGCACTTGGGGCTACAGTGAGAAATATTAAACCCTCGGACAGGACCTTTATTCTCGAAAGCCTAGAGATCGAATTGATTTTCCTGGCTTTATCTCTCAGCCACGGTTACCTAACACACAGACACCTCTTCTCAGATCACACGCTTGTTATCGCTCTTCTTTTTTCTGTGTTTCTTCATGGCAGACATGGGGCCAGTGAAGAGCTTCAAGCGATCCTATTCTGTACATCCCGTGACCTCAGACACGGTCCTACCATGTCTCTTCTTTGCTTAACCCTTTTCCGCGACCTCTCCAAGGAGATGATAAACGCCCCTCAGCATCCAACGGAGACCTCCCCACGCTATACAGAGCCCTCCCCAGTGGCCTAACTAACGATGAACAGAAACGGAACACGCCCAACGCCCTAACACTGTTGTGAGCGGGCAGGTCTCATTCTGCGCAGTGCTCCTGTGGAGGAGGAGGAGGGAAAAGAGAGGGAGGGAGAAGGCATGCCTGCGCCCTAATGTCTCGGGCTTCCAGAAATGAGACGTGCTAATGCCACTGATAGAAACTGAGCACGCGGCCATCCCTAGAAACCAGGGGGCGGAGAGCTGTCGTCCCTGCTTGGGCGACTGCATTTCAACAACTGTCATGTAGGGTCTAGAGCAGTGGTCCCCAACCTTTTTTGAGCCACGGACCGGTTTAATGTCAGAAAATATTTTCATGCACCGGCCTTTAGGGTGGGAATGGATAAATGTATCACGTCACCGAGACAAGTGTCAAGAGTGAGTCTTAGATGGATGTAACAGAGGGAATCTGGTCATTTTTTAAAAATAAAACATCGTTCAGACTTAAATATAAATAAAATGGAAATAATGTAAGTTATTTATTCTTTCTCTGCGGATAGGTGCGAAATGGCCCACGGACTGGTACCAGTCCACGGCCCGGGGGTTGGGGACCACTAGTCTAGAGTATAGATTCTGTACCATGAACAGGAAAACTGAGACTCAGGTGGACCGTGGACTGTTGATAATATTATGTAAATATTCACACCAATATATTATAACACACGATAAACGTGCCGTTCACTCCACGCGGCCATGCTGCTGGGCTGAGTTCTTTTCCTCGGCTGATTAAACCTAGGGCTTATATATTGAACGCTTATCGTGTGTCTATTGGAGAGACAGTGGTGAATAAGGTGGATAAAAATCACATCCTCACAAAGCTTACGTCTCCATAAAAGTAGAACAGAAACTAGGCACAATCAATGGCAAATTCTGAATGGTAATCAGAAGCGGTAAGTACCACGGAGAAAAAAAATTAAGTCTGTGGGTGGGGAGAAAGGGTGGCGGAGCGATGGGAGACGTGGAAGTGACTTCACTTGCTGGTCAGGTAGGACTACTGACAGGGGGCCATTTGGATAGATGTAAAGAGAATTAGGACCAGAGCCACGCGCTATCCAAGCAAGAGCGTCTCGGCGGACGGTGGAGGTGCGGGTGGTCGGTAGGAGAAGCAACGAGGTCTTGCAGAGCTGGAGTCCACAGGAAAGAGGTTTCCAGGAACTAAGCTCACGACTGGCCGCTCGTGCCGATCTAGGGGCTTTGGCTCTGACTCGAGAGTAGAAAGTTCGCTGGGAGGTTTCGAGCAGAAAAGTGGCATGTCCCGCCTTACTTTTTAACAGTCGCTCTGGCTGCAGAGTTGAAAATAAACTAAACCCAGACGAGGTGGGAGCCCGTCGACCAGCTTCTTAACAAGAGGCTGTTAAACGAACTCAGGCGGAGGGTAACGGTAACGAGATCAGGGTGCCAGCACCGGTAGTCGTGAGAGGGGGCAGAATCTGGACACCCGGTCAAGGGGAGGCAGGTGACTTGCTGAGGGTGTACACGTGGGAATGAAGGAGGTAAGAGAGTCGAATGACTGTAAAACTTTTGGTCTCAGCCGCTGAAAGACACTGTTGCCACTGAAGGGCGGGGTGGGGGACCACACACAATGTATCTATCTGGTTTGAGGGGTGATCTAAAGAGTTCTGTTTGGAGCCCATTAAGTCAAGATACTTACCAGCCATCAAAGGGAAGATGTACGTTCACAAACGGGATATAAGTCTGAAGTTCAGGGAGAACAGCAGGAGGTTAAATTGGGGGACCGCCAAGGTGTAGAAGGTATTTACCCCCACAGGACTAGATGAGATTGCCCCGGGCGTGAGTGCGGGCAGGGAGGGCTCAGAGCTAAGCGGTGCCCTGAGCATCAGTGTGACCAGACGGGGGCAGAGGAGATGTGTGTCTCATCTACCTCATGCTGCACATCTGGAGAAACGGACATCGAGTCAGCTATGTGTGACCAGACGGGGGCAGAGGAGACGTGTGTCTCATCTACCTCATGCTGCACATCTGGAGAAACGGACATAGAGTCAGCTAAGGTTGCTACCATCATCACAACTGGTCCAGCCTTGACAAGAGTATTCAGAACAACTGCAGTGAAGGAAAATTAAGAAATTTGTGCTTTACTTGCACAAACCCGTTAAGTGCAAACCGGTAAATGCTAAAACACGTGCAATTAATTACAGACACAGATTTTCTTGGACTTCGTACCACTAAAGCGATGACTGAAGTTCAGAGAGCGATGATTTTCAGGGGACTTCCTGTTGATTTATCCTTATACAGAGTAACAGGGAGTTTCCCCAACCCTAGCCTCCCACCGTAACCCTGACAAATTCTCACCAGGCGGCAACTATGGACCGGTCATTTTCTATGACCCCATTATCTGGATCAAGAAACAGAACATATTTTCCGGGAAGAGATAATAGAATAAAATCACTGTCTGTAAAATTTAGTGGATTCCAATCTAGAAACTTCAAGCTTAAAGAATCCAATTAACGATGCAGCTTATCAAATTCCGTGTTCCCTTCCTAAACATGACCTATCTTTCTGGCTTCCTCTCTATCTCTAATTAATGGAATTTTAAGCCAGCAATGCCCTGTGGAAAATACTGTGGAAATTTAATCACAAGCAAGGGATACTCATGATGCCTACAGAGATTTTTTAAAACGGGGTGGGGGAGAGGATGCAATCCTAATAGCATTATTATTACAGACTTACATAAGGCTTTCTGGTGCTAGGTACCTTTTCTATCGGGAAGAGTATTATTATTATTATTATTGTTGTTATTATTAGAGCTAAGACTCACATTGCATTTTCTATATCAGCCCCTCTCCTTAGCACTTTATATCTATTTCGTATGATCTTCACAATAATCACCCCGCGTAGCAGGCATGATTATCATCTGCGTTTTATGGAAGAAGAAGAGGTTCTGTTGCAAAGAGGTTGAGTAACCTGCCTGAGGTCACAGGGCTAGTGAGAGACCAGAACCGAGACGTCAGGCAGACAGACCCACCTGCTATTCCCGCCAGGCTGTGACCTCAGACATCAGCCTCCTCAGGTTTCTCCAACATTTCATTTACTGCCTTGTGTTTAATGCGACTCTTGGACCTCTGTCTTTCCGTGGATGGACACACACAATTCCTTGGAAGAGTTCTAGCATGTTTGTTGTTCCTGGTCACTAAAGATGGGTCCACTGACGGTGATTCATTAACTTCTTTCACTCACTCAGATATCTATAGCTATCTATATCTATCTCTATATCGGTATCTATTATCTATTATCTACCTCTACTATATCTATATCTATATCTATATCTGTATCTATATCTATATCTTTATCTGTATCTGTATCTGTATCTATATCTATATCTATATCTATATCTATCTATATCTATATACAATATCCAATATGTGGCAGAAAGTAAATTAGTTACTAGGATATTTTTCAGTCAAAAGACTAAGAAGGGGTCTTCGGCCTGTAGACTTGGTCAGAATTTAGTTGGATAGGTGGTCAAGCTCCGCCCTGGGTCCCGAGGGAGCAGAGAGGAGGGACAGGAGGGACTTAATCCAGCCCCAGCCTTGGAAGGGGGGCAGACGGCGGACAGTAGGTGTAGGAAGGAACGGAGGCAGAGCCGACGGGGTGACAGCGGACAGTAGGTGTAGGAAGGAACGGGGGCAGAGCCGACGGGGTGAGCAGAGACGCAGAGGCACAAGTGAGGACAGTGGCGTGGGGAAACCCCAAGCTGTTCAGCTTTATTCATGTTTCAACATCATCGCACACACCACGCGTCTGATCCGTGCTAAGGCCCGGGGGTTTTAAGAAGAATGAGACACAGGTCCCCAACCCTCAATTCATTTACAATCAAGGCACGCAGGACCCTTTGAAGGGACATGGTGTCTTTGGGGACAAATTGCTTAGGATGTTTTCAGCCATCCCTGTTCGATTCTAGCTTCTCATGATTGTAAACATCTGTACACGATCACACTCAGGGATGTGGTCCTTGTGTTAGGGACCTCCCATTTCCACTTAGTGGTCTTCCCAGGATGAGAAGAAGGAGATGGGGACTTAACCTGCGGATCCCGGTGACCCTGGATGTGGGGGTTTGATCTCATCCTAATGGCCCAGGGAGACTCTGAAGGACTTAGGTCCGGGGCTGATGTGAAGGAGAAATGTCCCACACTGTAGGCATTTGCATGGGGTGCACCTTCCGCTCTCAAATCTCTTCCAAAAAAGAGTTTAAGTTCTGCAAAGTAGATATCCGACTCATAAAACCACAGATTTTATACGGCAATTTACTATAAAACGGAAACTTAGATATAAAATGACAAAAAGACACAGTCAGCATGTGAGTTACCCTGCACATCTGTGCGGAACACACTTAGAGCGCGGGTTTGGGGTGCTGAGGACAACATGGGCGGTGGCCGCCCGCCCGCTCCGGCTCGCTTGAGAGAAATCTGTCAGGGCCTCTCCGTGGACCCTGTGACCTCGCCCCTCGGCTCTGTCCAGACTCGTGTGATCATCACGTGGGAATTCCCCAGGGTTTCGCCGGAAACCACGGGACGCCCTGCTATCCCGAACGGGATTCAGGGAACTCCTGAATAAAGTGACACATGGAAATGCCCTTTCTAGAATCGTGTCCCTGGGGTGGACAAGGGTCAGCAGCAGACTCCAGGGGCACCGAGGGAAGGCTGCTGTCGAACTTGACGGCGACCCCAGAACGTCTCAGAACTGGGGTTCCGCACCGATGGACGGCGAGGGTGCGGGTGGGAGTGGGCGGCGCGGGAGGTCTGCGCGGGAGGCCTGCGCGGGAGGGCTGCGTGGGAGGTCTGCGCTGTGAGGTCTGCGCGGGAGGTCTGCGCTGTGAGGTCTGCGCGGGAGGTCTGCGCTGTGAGGTCTGCGCGGGAGGTCTGCGGTCTGCGCGGGAGGTCTGTGCGGGAGGTCTGCGGTCTGCGCGGGAGGCCTGCGTGGGAGGTCTGCGGTCTGCGCTGTGAGGTCTGCGCGGGAGGGCTGCGCGGGAGGTCTGCGGTCTGCGCGGGAGGTCTGCGCCGTGAGGTCTGCGTGGGAGGTCTGCGCGGGAGGGCTGCGCGGGAGGGCTGTGCGGGAGGTCTGCGGTCTGCGCGGGAGGGCTGCGCGGGAGGTCTGCGCTGTGAGGTCTGCGCGGGAGGGCTGCGTGGGAGGTCTGCGCCGTGAGGTCTGCGCGGGAGGGATGCGCGGGAGGCCTGCGCGGGAGGGATGCGCCGTGAGCACTCCATTGGGGGGGTGAGAACTGTGGGGCCTGGGTACCACTGGCTCCCAAAGAACCCGCGGAACAGGGGTCCCAAGAGCATCCGCCCGTACTGGCTAGCGATCACCTGACAATTACCAACCACGGAAGGGGCGTTTCCCTAAAGCTACTGTGAATGTCACTGAATGTGTTCCTGCAGACACCTGGACCTTTATCCACAGGTGACGGCGTCCTAGGGGGAGCCGGAGAGAGAGCTGCCACCATCTGTCCACTCTTCCCCCCTCCTCCCCGGGGACACAGCGACCACAGGAGCCACACCTGTGCTGCTCCTGTCCTTGACCAACTGCCTGCCCACCACAGGGAACGTGGGCACCGGCCTGACTCCAGGGAACAGTGAGGTTTTTGGTCACAAGGCTCTGCACACCTTGGGGAGACACGGTGTCCCGCGCTGTTACATGTAGTTCCCGTGCACGGACATGGCAGCTGAAAATCCAAACGGCCTATGGAGATACGAAGACGGCAAATCAGTGTGCACTCAAACCTTACTGTCAAGTACAATCATCCATTTAAAGAAAACAACAACTGGATATTCCATTTAGCTTCTCAGAAGACATTGGCCAGCAGAGTAATGCTCTGCCTGCTTGCGTTTCTGGAGCTTGCTTCATTACTCCACAAAATAGCCCTCCGTCCTTCTGTGAGTACACTCTTATCATAAATAATTAAACCCAAACGGCGCTGGTCAAAATAAATAACCGAAGGACATTTTGTACTTTAATCATCTTGTTTTGACTGAAAGTTTTTGAAGATTTTTTTTTAATTTTTTTTTTTTGGTTTGTTTCACTTGATTCTTATTTACTGAAATGCTAATTCCCTTAAATTCGTAACCCATTTTTTTTCTCTTGTCAATTAAGTTTAATAAGGACATATTGTGTAGACAAAGGCTCTTATGTAAAATACAGTTAGTGCAGCAGTAAAAGAAATTTACTAGGAATCGCCGGTTTGACAAATTCAATTTTAAAAACATTTTAGCCTGTGTGTGCACGTGCATGATGCGTGCGTGTGTTTTTCTATTATTTATCAATATGCCTCGAAGACTCAGTCAATTTAAGTCAAGGTCTCAAGGCTTCCATCTAAGCTTTTAAAAGCTTATATTGTATTTTTTCTACCAGAAAGAAATAAAAAATAATGTGCTTAATTTCAATGATCTATCTATAGAAAACACAGCGATTTAAAAAAAAAAAAAACGGCAAGAGGACAAAGATTCAGCATTAATATCACATGTCTCTCTGAAGTTCTGAATGGTTAGATTGGCAGGTGGGTAGGTGGAAGCATGGCAGGACAGGCAGACAGACAGACAGATAGATAGATGCTCCTAGTGCATAAAAATGAAAATAATCCCCCCCCACACACACACACACAAAAAGAGAAACTACCATTTTTTTGGAGGGAGGGGCATTTATTGGGTCAAGATCCGAGCTATGTGTATTTCATCTATATTCTTTAATCTTTATATAACCACACATCAGGTGAATTTCTGCGCACAGGCAAACTGAGGTTCAGAGAAACAACCCGTGATCTCTCTAAGCTCATGTGACTCCGACAAATCAGAGCCAGGATTGAACTGGAGGGTTCTCTTGCGACGAAGCGTGCTGTGTCTCTGCCCCACACCACTCTTCCCATCAGATGTGGGAAAGGGAGCCCATGGCCTCTCTCGGAATAGAGCAGATTCTCTCAGCGATGAACCAGGAGGGGTCTGGTCCCAGGGACTGGAGGGCAGACAGGGAAGTTTATGCTCTACGCGGCCGGCCAGCTGCTATAATACAATTAGGTGGGAAACGGGGGTGCTGTGGTTACTGGGGGCTACTGTTTAATGGCTTCCTCCCAGCAGGAGGCTGGCGGTGCAGGAGGGGAACAAACAAACATGCCAGAAACAAAAGAGGTCCAAGAAGAACGGCAACACGTCTGAAGAGATTTCCTAGGCTGGAGAAAGACTTTCTGGTTCAAGTATGATTAAAATATGTTTCCCCCCTTTCTTTTTGGTTGTGCATTTAGAGTATGTAGCTTCTCTGTATTCAGATTCCGATGGCTCTCTTATCCGTGCGGCTCGGGGTGAGACGATAGGAGGAAAACGATGAAATGGAAGAAATTGTTTCCTTAACTGTTCAAGTTTCCATGTTGTTAACTTATCCACATTCACAGCAAATCTCTCCTTGCAAAGCACCACTAATTCAAAAACAGCTGTCATCAGACCTCCCTGGGACTAGCCTAGAATCCAATGGGGTCCCTCCCTCCCTCCCTCCCTCCCTTCCTTCCTTCCTTCCTTCCTCTTAGCCATCTCTGGAATCTGGAAAAGAAGGCTAGTAGATTTTCTTTTTCTTTTTCATCTGATCGCTGTCCCCACTGTAGATGTATAAGCTGAGCGTCAGCCTCACAGCCTCGATGATGTCTGGCCACCAAAGGAGTCGTCACATCACTTCTAGATCTGGGCCAATGAGGCAGGAGTCCCGGCTACCAGGACAGGTAGCAGGAGGTGACAAGAGGACACGACCCTTGTCTTCCCTAACTTTAGGAATCGGGTCCCGGGAGCAGATTCAGTGGTCGGTGCTTTGAAATACGCTGTGTCTCCAAGGGCAGACTGATGCAGTAAGTCAACCGAAGGACGTCCCCTTGACAATGTCAAGCGGTTGTGTTATGTCCCTTTTGATGGAACATATGGACCCGATGCTCTCAGGGGGAGGAGCAGCGGGGTCTGGAGAATGCCGGGACCCTCTGCATGGGTCCCGAGGCTGGGTGCAGAAGGCAGAAAGGGAAGCCAGTGACAAGAGCGGGGCCGACAAGCACAGTTTTGGGCGCTCCGTGTCCAAAGACGATCAAGTTTTCAGCTAGATATGTACCCCGCCCCCAAGGATGCTCTGGGAAGAACATTAGCCAGGAAGTGTTAAAGGTTCAAATTTCTCTTCCAAGCCTAAGTGCTTGCACGTTGCCATCGTAGTATCACCGGAAATCAGCCATCTGCCAGGCCACTCTCCTGCCTTGAAATCTCTCAGGCTTCTGTCACTTAAGGAGACCACGGCCACGTGCTCCCGTCCGGCACTCAGAGCTTTTCACTTGCAGGCCTGGATCTGCACGTGGGGCTTTCCGTTGGCCCCTGGGCTGCCCCCCTCCTCCACGGCACCTAGCTTCAGCTCCTCACTGTCCCTGCAGGCACCCAGCTTTGTCCGTCGCTGTGCCTCTGCTCACGCCATTTCTTGCTCCTCACCTGTCCTTCCTCCTCATCTGGGCTTCTTTCAAAGGTGCGAAGACTCCACAAAGCCTTGTCTGAACTCGCCACCCCTCAGTGTGGCTCCTGCATTGAGTTCCTGTAACTGTTCATGTCTGGGACCCTCATTCAGTCCTTGGGTCCTTGTGCCTTTTGCTGTGGATCTTTATGTAAACGGTCATGTTCTTTTCTAAGATTTTGGCAAGCACCTTTTCTACTTGCAACAGTCACTTTTTCATTTTTCGTTAATTCCCTCACCTCCACTGCCTACAATTAGCGTCCTACATTTTATGGATCCTCTATAAGTTTTCCTGATTTGAAAACTCAGGTGGGCCCTGGCCAGTAACTCAGTAGATAGAGCATCGTCCTGGCATATGGATGTACCGGGTTTGATTCCCAGTCAGGGCACACAGGAGAAGTGAACATTTGCTTCTCACACCCCGTCTGCTCCTCCTCTTCCTCTTCCCCTCCTGCAGCCAGTGGTTCGAGCTTCAGTCTGGGTGCTGAGGATAGCTCAACTGGTCCAAGTACATCAGCCTCAGGTGCTAAAAATAGCTCAGTACTTGAGCATCAGCTCCAGATGGCATTGCTGAGAAGATCCTGATCAGGGTGCATATGGGAGTCTGCCTTACTATCTCCCCTCCTCTCACAAAATAAAATAAAATAAAATAAAATAATCAGGCTAAATTTTAAAAAAGAATGCTAAGGAAGTTAATTTAAACATGTTTAATAATTATTAACATCCATCTTCAAATCCACTTTGCCATGTAATTTCCAAAGCACCCCTGAAATGCGGGCAACATGACCTCAAGGTCACATGTGAGGAAAGTGAAGATCAGAGAGATGGAAAATGGCACCCTAATGTTTACAGAACCCAAAGGAGGCTCTGTCTGCCTCGTTCACCTCCGGATATCCCAGGTCTGACACATTCCCTCGCATCTACCTTAACTCCTTTGCAATAAGTTCACAGTAACCGGTTTCTTAGACAAAACAATGCTTCAATGTTGGCACTGTGTCTAGCTCTACATCCCACACTCTGTGTTGACGACAGATCAAAAAAGTTTATGGATTGGTCGCGCAGAGGTAGCTTCCGGCTGGTCTGCTCCTCGTGAACCTTGACAGAAGGAACTCTGAACAGCAGGGAAGTGCGTGCTAGAACAGCGGTCGGCAAACAGCGGCTCGCGAGCCACACGTGGCTCTTTGGCCCCCTGA
This sequence comes from Saccopteryx leptura, assembly GCF_036850995.1. Taxonomy (NCBI): domain Eukaryota; kingdom Metazoa; phylum Chordata; class Mammalia; order Chiroptera; family Emballonuridae; genus Saccopteryx; species Saccopteryx leptura. Next base: position 76,712,766 of record NC_089513.1, read on the forward strand.
GTGAGGCTCTTCCACAACATACCACGTGCAGGCGCCGCCTCGATAAGGAATGTACCTGCCTGTATAGTTTAAGTTTAAAAATTTGGCTCTCAAAAGAAATTTCAATCATTGTACTGTTGATATTTGGCTCTGTTGACTAATGAGTTTGCCGACCACTGTGCTAGAACATTCTCTCCCAACGGGGAATGGAAGATGAACCCACATAGCTTCCATGATGACTTCAGTAATGACTGAGATTCAATCCAAAGAACTTCCACAGGATATCCCTGTTGTTCAAGTTTCTTCCCTTTTTTCCTTTGGGGTGTGTGTGTGTGTGTGTGTGTGTGTGTGTGTGTGGCTGGGAAATGAGGATTTTACCAGTCTGTTCACTGTGACTTGAAATACGCTGCTCCCTCACGATTCTCTAGGGACGGGTAGAATAAAAGGCAATTCCCCAACAAAATTTAGCCACGGAGCTCTTTTTACTCACAACTCCAACACGACGCGTCCCTAAAACGGGCTTTGGCAAACCCTCCGATGAGCATGTATATGTATAAGATGCTTCTTACGGGTTCCTAAAGGAAGTATGCATATGTTGTGATCCATGCCTAAAATGAAGAATGTCGTCAGGAACGGATTGCCTCCGCGCGCGGTTTGAGCGCGTGGGAGGGATGGGGCGTGACCCAGGAGGACGGCGGGTCTAACGCGTGAGGTTTGTCCTCTCGCCTCTCGGAGCTGAGCACGCGGGGCTTCATTACCAAGTCCTCCTGCCTTCGTCTGGGAGCGTGCTCGCCAGCGAGACAGCTCGGGGTGGGGGTGGGGGTGTCGCCTGCGTGCGGCGCTCGTTTCCTGTGCTTTTCTCACCAGCGTCCTTCCCCGTCCTTCTGGGAACGGCGTCCTCCTCCCGTGGGGTGCTGCCTCTCCTCCCCCTTGTGTCATTCTCGTGGGTCTGTCCAGTAGACAGCCACCGGGCTGAGCTATTGACATGGGTCTGGTAAGCCACAGTGGACATTCACCTGGCCTGGGGGTTAGTCCAAGGCAGAGCAGTGGTCCGAGCCAGGCCACCGCCCTTCCCAAAGCCCTTCTGACCCGGACGTGGAGGGGAGGAGGTCTTCACACCATGTCCTGGCAGCTGGAAGGATGGGTCTCAAGCTACCAGTGACCACATTCCCCATAGAGCAACAAATTATTTTTTAAACAATGTTACCGTGGGAAAGAGTAAAGCTGTTCAGATCAAATAGGAATGAGTAGAAAGAAAAGAAAGACAGGACAAGAAAGAGAGAGAGAAAGCGAGAGCATTCTCTGAATCCCTGCGCTTGGTCGTGGCTGAAGCAGAAGTCACTTTGGACTTCTCCGTGACGTGACTCAATGCAGCTCCCCTCCCTGGGCTAACTAATGTAAGTCTCTGGCACTAACCACAAAACAAAACTGGCCAGTATAATGCCGGGGGGGGGGGGTAGATAATGTCCCAAGGAAGATGCATTCTGTGACCTAATTTGGTAGGTATCTGGGGGCTGGGGTCAGGCTAAATGGCAAGATACGGTAAGTGTTTAAATTTATAAAGCAGCATCATTAAGATGAGACCTTGAGGAAAAAAATATAATCCAGCTCTCTGATGACGTTGCCGGTGGGAAAAAGAAAAAAAGAAAAAACAAAAAACAAACAGAAAACAAAAAAACAAAAGCAGGCACAGAAAGCTGAGGTGACTCGCCCGGAAATGCAACTTACAATAGCACAACCTAAAATCAACTCCAGGAGACAGCCAGGGCTCACCCACACCCGGAGCACAACCTAAAATCAACTGCAGGAGACAGCCAGGGCTCACCTCCACCCATAGCACAACCTAAAATCAACTCCAGGAGACAGCCAGGGCTCACCTCCACCCGGAGCACAGCCTGAAATCAACTCCAGGAGACAGCCAGGGCTCACCTCCACCCGGAGCACAGCCTGAAATCAACTCCAGGAGACAGCCAGGGCTCACCTCCACCCGGGGCACAACCTAAAATCAACTCCAGGAGACAGCCAGGGCTCACCTCCACCCATAGCACAGCCTGAAATCAACTCCAGGAGACAGCCAGGGCTCACCTCGGCCTGGAGCACAACCTGAAATCAACTCCAGGAGACAGCCAGGGCTCACCTCCACCCGTGTTCTTTTCCGCTATAACCTATTTTCCAATTTCATCCTCGTTTTTAATTTTTCCACGAAGGAAGGAAGGAGGATATGCCGCGTGAATTGGGAGGCAGTTTATACCAGTGCAGAGACACTGGACTCCGGGCTGGAGCCCGAGCCGGGGTCCCCGGTCGGCCGTTTTCTGTGGGTGAGTTACTTAACCTCGCCGAAGGGGAGGGACCCCGGAGTTCCCGAGCACAGGAAATGAGACTGATGGCGGACGCCCCGCACACAAGGCAGAGGACGACCTGTGTGAACGCACTCGGCCAACTCCACAACGCGGTTCGAGAGATCTTCTGAAAAGTATTCCCTGTCATCATAAAGATGAGTTATTTCCGTATTTTGTAAAAAGGAAGGTTGTAGGACTTGTTTCTGGGGCCAGCTAGCCCTTTATCCATATAGGGCAATGACCTTGTATTTCGCAGTTACCCTCACACTGGGAAGTGCAGCCCACCTCATAGCCACAGGGCGTGCTCAGTTCTGGGAGTGCGTGGGGGGGTGGTGGTGGTATAAGCACATGCTATGATTGACAAGCACGGGCTATGATTGACAGCACCTCTCTGATCTTTTTGATCGGAGCTCCTGAGGGTCACGTTGGCGGACAGAATTCTGTGTTCTCAGCAAACCCAGGACATGGATTGAGGCTTGATGTTTCCAAACAACAGCAACAGGTCATTGTCACTGAATACTTTCCTACTCTGAAATCAGCATGACAGTCCTCTTTCTGAGACCATCAGGGGAGGCAGGGAGCACGTGGCCAACCTGAATCCCCTCGGAAACCCTTCACTCGTGGATCTCCGATGATGCGGGGAAATTTCAGGATCTGTGGATGCGACGAGGAGGCGCATTTTACTACAGTTTTCACAGCCAAAGATTCCTGTTTCCACCAAGAATGCCGTGCCTGACCTTGTTTGTAACTTGCTTTGACCAATGCCATTTGAGCAGAAGTGGCACAGGATACGTTTAAGCAGAAGCCTGGAGACCCACCCAGGGATTCAGCCCCTCCTACGTCTCCCCTCTGCCATGGTCCCCTCTAACCAGATGCCAGGCGGGGGTTCTCCTTCAGCCCGAGCCCCGGGATGACCAGGCAGAACCAGCACTCCAAGCAGGTGAGCCACAGCTGAGACACACCGCTTCACGGATGGGAGGGTGTGGGGTTGGAAGCTTGTCTTGGCCTGAGCTCACGGGCACAGTGCGCGACATGTTAACACAGGGAGCTACCGCCCACCGGGGATAGTTCTTTCTCGGCATAGATGGACAAGATAAGAAACTCAAACTAGAGGAAAGTAAGAAAGAATGATGCGCTGAGGAGACCGTGTGTCTGTTCGCCTTCACTCTTCAGTTGATTTTTAAATAGATGAAGGTTCGAAGTTGATTCAGGATGCTCCTGTGTCTTTCACAATTCCCAGTCGTGGAATCAAGGGACCCAAACCCTGCTCCACCGAGAACTCGAATACCAATCCATGTTCTTTAAAGTGAAAAATAAGTCATGATCACACCGTGATCGGCACTGTCAGCTTCCACCGTATTTTACCAGAAAGAGCAACAGAAACTGCCCTTTGGAATTTCCTGCCAGCATCCCTTCCTTCCTCTCTCTTTCCAGGTGCATCGTGCAGAATGCCTCCGACATCTCACTCACCAAACAGCACGTCGTTTCTAATAAGCAGGAGATTCAAAATCCAATCTGAGGCCCTAGCCTCAGAGGTCACGGGTTTGACCCTAGATCAGGGCACCTATCAGAAGCAATCAATGAGCACACAACTGGATGGAACAACTAAGTGGAACAGCAAGTTGCTGCTTCTCTCTCTCTCTTTCTCTTCTCCTCATCTCTTTCTCCCTTCTCTCCCTCTCTCTCTCTCTCTCTCTCTCTCTCTCTCTCTCTCTCAAGTCAATGGAAATATCAAAATCCAATTTGAACAGCTATCAATTTCACGCAGAAGCCTGGACCATGCACATTTGACCAGATCGCTATCTGTTCTTCCTCTGTCATTAAAAGGCAGAAGATGGACATGCTTTCCCCCCTGCCCCAGTAGAAGATCGATTTAAAACATAAACCACAAAGGTCACCTTGAATGCCCTTTAGATTGCGTGTCTGCAAGACAATTCTCAAATCAAAATAATGAGGATGACGGGAAACAATTTCCACCAGGACCGAGCTGATTTCCTCATCTGTCCGTCCAGTGGTGGGACGTCAGCTCCCCGCAAACCAGGCCTGCCTTACACAAATTAGACACCCTTCCTTCTCATCTGCGCCCGGAGGACCTCAAGGGGAAAACACGGACTCATTAACAGGAAAAGAAGCACCCGCCCTCTGAGCTCCTCTGTTGTCTTTCTATCTGAAGAAGTCGTAGCTTTGGTTGCAAATTAAAGCTGAGTTGTCAGGGTCCCCTTAATAATTCATGTTTGAAAAGCACAACTGTTTCAAGTACAACACACTCCATTTCGCGTTCAACAGCGTCGTATTTACTGTAATCCCGCCTTCCGTCCTGACGGCCACCTTTAAATCTTTAATGCTTTAATCACACTTCATCTCCCGAGATCCCTGGCGAGCTCCCCAACGCCGAAGCCCACGCCTTGGCGAGAAGCTGGGCAGCTCGGGCGGCCGCGGTTAGTCGGCAGTGATGGTTAATTATCAAGGACGACAGAATGCGGCAGCTGCCGGAAACACCACCGTTCCGTGCGTGTTCCCAGCAGGGCGTGTTACCTTTCATCTCCGCTGACACAGAGGCAGGTGAAGTCATACAAGGTTGGGGGGGGGGTCGGGGGTCGGGGGATAATGCATCTCAAGAACAGGGGGGCCCCGTAGAAAATGAAAGAATTTCCTCTAACATAAATGAGCCTCATTAACCAGAAGACGTCAGCATCGGCCGTTCAGTAAGTTCTCAGCTGGCTGGAGAGGGAAGTGATAGGGTGAGTTCCAAGAGGTGGAGCTGGTGGCTGGGCGGAGTCCGGAACAATGAGGAGAGAGGGGACCTGTCCCACCGGCCTCCACTCCCAGGCCAAGGGCTCTGTCCGTTGAGAGGGCCCCGTCGGCAGTGTCATGTACTGGCCGTGACATCTCAGCCCTGTCATTTTCAGTAGGGGGCGGGGCTTAAGCCTCTTCCAGCTGAGACTTCATCTCCTCCCCTTTCCTGTGGGCTATTTGGAGGACTCGTTTAAGCTGGTTTATGCAAAGCTCTTAGATCGAGGCTTGGAGCCAGAAGTTGGTGCATCAAATATTACCAAATAGTTATCTGATCATCACGGTCATTCTGAGAATTCAATACCATTCTCTCCACAGTCATTATATTGTCATTCAAGCAGCTGGTGTGTGGGGGACCCAAGATGTGAATGTGGGTCTCCCAGGCCACAAAAGCCATGCCATGTCTTAGATGTGTAAAATGGACCATCCTATCCCCACCATCCCTCAAAACAAACAGATAGATAGTAAGTGAGTAAAGGTAAACTCCCCTTCTTCACAGGTAATTTTTCTTGTTTCTAACATCATGTTTACAGCAACTCAAGCAGGGAAGATGGCCTCAGAGAATGGCTGCTCAAAGCAGCCTGATTTTCCATAGACTTCATCCAGGAGTCAAAAGCTACAACAACCAACTGTCAGTGAATCTGGGGGGGGGGGTGCAACTATAGTGAACACATGTGCTCAGAGCCTAACGACGCTGTGAAAGGTTTGCAGAATAAATTGGGTTTCACGGTGTCTCCGGGAGGAAGGGATCTTATTTGAGCCAGACACTGTGAGACCCAGGCATTGGTAAGAGTCCTCAGTCTACCTCCAAGGGAAAATGCTTCTAATCATTATCGGTTCACAAACTGTTTTGAAAATCTGTGGAACCCTATGGTAGTCCACAGAGGAAAAAGAAAGTGGGCATCTGGACTGAGGTTAGGAATCCTATATGGATTTTGCTTTGGACTCCGTGAATTTTAAGAGTTGAAAGTCTTGGAAACCTGAATCCATGATTGCAATAGCCAGAGAAAGTCATGTTATACCCGCCCTGAGGCAGGCAGGCAGGCATGAGCCCAGTAGGGACAGCGGTATAGAAGGTCACTAAGCAAGGACAATGGGTCAGATGCAGAAGGTCACCAGAGCAAGGACAATGGGTCAGGTACAGAAGGTCACCAGAGCAAGGACAATGGGTCAGGTGCAGAAGGTCACCAGAGCAAGGACGATGGCTCCAGTGCAGAAGGTCACCAGAGCAAGGACGATGGTCAGGTACAGAAGGTCACCAGAGCAAGGACAATGGGTCAGGTGCAGAAGGTCACCAGAGCAAGGACGATGGCTCCAGTGCAGAAGGTCACCAGAGCAAGGACGATGGTCAGGTACAGAAGGTCACCAGAGCAAGGACAATGGGTCAGGTGCAGAAGGTCACCAGAGCAAGGACGATGGCTCCAGTACAGAAGGTCACCAGAGCAAGGACGATGGCTCCAGTACAGAAGGTCACCAGAGCAAGGACAATGGGTCAGGTACAGAAGGTCACCAGAGCAAGGACAATGGGTCAGGTACAGAAGGTCACCAGAGCAAGGACGATGGTCAGGTGCAGAAGGTCACCAGAGCAAGGACAATGGGTCAGGTACAGAAGGTCACCAGAGCAAGGACAATGGGTCCAGTACAGCAGGTCACCAGAGCAAGGACAATGGGTCAGGTACAGAAGGTCACCAGAGCAAGGACAATGGGTCAGGTACAGAAGGTCACCAGAGCAAGGACAATGGGTCAGGTACAGAAGGTCACCAGAGCAAGGACAATGGGTCAGGTACAGAAGGTCACCAGAGCAAGGACGATGGGTCAGGTGCAGAAGGTCACCAGAGCAAGGACAATGGGTCAGGTACAGAAGGTCACCAGAGCAAGGACAATGGGTCCAGTACAGCAGGTCACCAGAGCAAGGACAATGGGTCAGGTACAGAAGGTCACCAGAGCAAGGACAATGGGTCCAGTACAGAAGGTCACCAGGGCAGAAACACCCAGGGACCTAGCAACGGGCAAAACTGGGAACCCCAGGACCTGTGCAAAGGGTGACCTCCCCTCCCCTAGCATATTCCTGGTCACTTAACAGGAGACAAACAAAGGGGCTGGAGAACAGCCTGCAAGCATTGAGCCCCCAGGACACTGAGGTTCTGACCCGCATCAAATACATCTAGGCCTCAGCTGTGTTGCAGCTCCCGGCCCAGAAAGGCAGCAGAACCAGACGAGTGGCACCAGGGCTGACCTCAGGACCGGCTGCACGACTGATGACCCCTGTCCTGGTGCTGGCCGATCAGTGGAGACCACAGCTTGAAAGGACACACCTGGAAAGCTGATGGATGTTCTACTGGGACCCTCCCGCGAGACCTCCGGTAAACACCCTCAAGAGGGGGCACCTGGGGCGCTTTTGCTGTGGAACACGCCTGCGCCTCCCCGGGCCCGGTTTCCTGGCCTCTCTCTCTCTCTCTCTCTCTCTCTCTCTCTCTCTCTCCTGAGCTCCGAGGGCCCTTCTCTCACCTCTGAAACTTGTTTCCTGAGCCCGTTTCTTCTACGACTCACTTCTACCTCTGTGACTTTGTAAATAAACTGTCTCCGATACCCTGAGTCTTGATTCTGAATTCTTTCTTAGCCAGAACTCAAGAACCACGGTTGCTGAACAGAGATGCCATCTTCCTTCTTGTCCCCCCCCCAGCCCATGAGGCTGCCCGGAGGATTGAGGTGGGCCCTGACGTGCTCAGTGGTCCACAGCTGGTGGCTGAGTGGTCACCGGGTGGCTGGGAGGTATCCAGAGCACAGTGTCTGCTCAGAATCGGTGGCCTGGCCCCTACCACCCTGAGGTACCTGGCCCAGCCTCATGGTGAGAACCGCTTAGAAACTGTATCTCTTCAAATGAGTTACTACTGATGTATCTCACATAAAGTAGATCGGACCAGGAAATTTTTACCCATATGAGATTATGTAGATATAAAGGCATTTTTTAAAATACATTATAAGGTACTATATGCATGCAGGCCATCATTAAAATTCCTTGAACCCTTTATTTCAAGAGAAAGATGGAAAAAAAGACCAAGAAGTCCACGTTTTTTTGTGTTTGTTTTTTTCATTATTTCATGTACCATATTTTTTGCTCCGTAAGATGCACCTGATCATAAGACACACCTAGGGTTTTAAGGAGGAAAATAAGAAAAAAAAAATATTCTGAACCAAATGGTGTGTTAAAACATTTAATAAAATACCATATTTTTTGCTCCATAGACAAATGGGCATTTCCCCCTCCACTTTTGTGGGGAAATAGTGCATCTTATGGAGTGAAAAATACAGTAATTCTTCTAGCAGCCCTCAATCCTAACTGTTTTACACTTAAGGAAATAAACTTCATAAATGTTTAAAAGCTTCTCCTGGCCTGACCTGTGGTGGCGCAGTGGATCAAGCGTCAACCTGGAACCCTGAGGTCACCGGTTCGAAACCCCAGGCTTGCCTGGTCAAGGCACATATGGGAGTTGATGCTTCCTGCCCCTCCCCTCTTTCTCTCTCTCTCTCTCTCTTTCCCCCCTCTATAAAATGAATAAATAAAATCTTAAAAAAAAAAAAAAAAAAGCTTCTTCTAAAATCCCTAAAAATGTTGACCCCACTTCTCACTGATGCCAACATGAACTGCATAGCTGAGGTCTGACGTGGGGGCACAACGCCCCCTAACGATGACATCCCTCACCGGCTCCGTCAGCTGCCCGCCCGTGTCAGCGGTCCGGCAGTCTCCCTCCGGGATCGGACCCTGTGCGACACAACAGGACCACCTCAGTCGTGACAGTCGTGGCCTTCAGAGTCAGACACGACCGGGTTCAAATCCCACTGCTGCTGCCTGCTCGGTGTGTGACCTTGGAGGGTTCACCCCAGGTCTCAGAGCCCCGTCGGCACCCTAAATAAAACCTCCTTCTCGTCAGGCTGGCGTGCCGTCGACATGAGAGAGGCGGGGTGAGACTCGGCAGAGGTCCGACCCGGCGAGCCCACCGCGTGCGTCCCCACGGCCTCTGCGGTGGAGCGTGCGTGGGCGCCACCTGCCTGTCCGCGGCAAAGTGAATTTCCGGGAGGGCTGAAGCAACCCTTCTCCAGAGGCTGCTACTCTGTCTTTCTTGGGTTTATTTCCTTTTATTGACTTATTTATTTTTTTGAGTTTTATCCCCCTGTCTCTACTTCTACCCTGACTGCGTTTCTCGCATCCGGCTAAGCATTAAGGGAAAAACGGATCAATCAGGGACCGTGCCCGCCCTGCTGACCTCCGTGCCTAGTGGACAGAGCAGAGCACGGTGGTGATTTCCGGACACGGGAGCTGTCACCTCCGGGGCAGGAACAGAGGGGTCAAGCCCTTAGCTGGGGGGTGGGTGCGAAACTCCAGGACCTGTGACATAGACACGATCCGGGTAGCCCGAGGGCGAAGCATGAAGGCCCGGTAAGCCTCCAGACCCTGACCTCCCTCCGCCGGGAGCGAAGAGTTAGCCATGTGGGGAGATGATGTCTGTGAGAAGGAACTGCAGAATATGAGTTTCCAGGGTGAGGCTGGGGTCCTGGGGGGTGTGGGGACACAGGCCCAGATTTAGACGTCCACATGGAGAAGGGGACTCAGGGAACAGAAGTCTTCAGGGAGCTGGATACTGTGTGTGTGTGTGTGTGTGTGTGTGTGTGGGCGGGCATTGGCTTTATTTTTCTAAAAGGCAGTTTGAGATGCAGACCCATCACCTGCTAATAACAGAGGAAACCACATCGGGTGTCCTGAAACAACAGAAATTCGTTCTCTCGTAGCTTCTGAGTGTATGGGTCAGCTGCGCTCCCCAGCAAATGTTCCAGGGGAGAATCCGTCTTCGTCTTCCCGGCTTCTGGAACTTGCCAGAGATCCTTGGTGTGCCTGGGCCTGTAGGGGCATCGCCCCCGGCTCTGTCCCCACTTCCACACGGCCTTCTCCTCACCTGCGTCTCCGTGTCCGAAGTTCCTCTTCTCACCGGGTCGCCAGTCCCTGGGTCAGGACCGACACTAACCCGGGAGGACCTCATCTTAACTTGGTTACATTTGCCAAGAGCAGATTTCCAAACGAGGTCACATGGGTAGGTTCTAGCAGACATAAATTTTGGGGGAAGGGGACGCTATTCAACCCTGTACAATTCCTGCACCTCAGTGCTGAGGGTGTCCTCAGTGGGGGGGGGGAAGGGGACGCTATTCAACCCTGTACAATTCCTGCACCTCCTTGCCGAGGGCGTCCTCAGTGGGGGGGGGGGAAGGGGGGCGCTATTCAACCCTGTACAATTCCTGCACCTCCTTGCCGAGGGCGTCCTCAGTGGGGGAGGGGGGAAGGGGGCGCTATTCAGCCCTGTACAATTCCTGCACCTCCTTGCTGAGGGCGTCCTCAGTGGGGGGGGGGGGAAGGGGGCGCTATTCAACCCTGTACAATTCCTGCACCTCAGTGCCAAGGGCGTCCTCAGTGGGGGGGGGAAGGGGGCGCTATTCAACCCTGTACAATTCCTGCACCTCAGTGCTGAGGGTGTCCTCAGTGGTTGATGGGCCCCAGAGACCCAGAAACTTGCACGCCGTCTGGGCACAACCAGCCGTGGACCGTGGCCCAGCAGGGGCACAGGGTGCAAACTGAATAAAAGTCTGCCCAGCGCTTCAAGAAAATCTCAGCTGTCCCTGCCTGCCCTCCTGCCCAGACCCGACAGGCCTGTGGGAAATGGGTGCAAACTGAATAAAAGTCTGCCCAGCGGTTCAAGAAAATCTCAGCCGTCCCTGCCTGCCCTCCTGCCCAGACCCGACAGGCCTGCGGGAAAGAGGTGTCCCGGGGGTCTCCACACACCCTTGGAACAGGAGAAGACCAGAGCGTGGACTAAAGTCACCCACCTCACTTCAATGGTGGAAGGGGGAGTTTGGAATTCAAGAAGAAATTCAGGTTATCAACCATACCGGACTAAGTTTTCATAATTGACGATGGCTAAAAAGTTATAGAATCTTCCCCCAAAGTGAGATTTGACCTAGTCAAATGGAAGTCGGATACTGGAAAATAAAATTCACATCTATACCCAGAAATACGGATAGAGGGCTCTTCTGATTACGGGCATCTGGGCGATGTCTAATTAGGACGAGGTGTTGACAATGGAGACCTGGTCAAGGGCTGTAACTAGACCCCGCAGAGAGAGAGACAGACCTCAGCAACGTGAGGGAGTCCACCAGGTCTGTGAGGCCGGACCCACCCCGCAGAGAGAGAGAGAGACCTCAGCAACGTGAGGGAGTCCACCAGGTCTGCGAGGCCGGACCCACCCCGCAGAGAGAGAGAGAGAGAGAGACCTCAGCAACGTGAGGGAGTCCACCAGGTCTGTGAGGCCGGACCCACCCCGCAGAGAGAGAGACAGACCTCAGCAACGTGAGGGAGTCCACCAGGTCTGCGAGGCCGGACCCACCCCGCAGAGAGAGAGAGAGAGAGAGACCTCAGCAACGTGAGGGAGTCCACCAGGTCTGCGAGGCCGGACCCACCCCGCAGAGAGAGAGACAGACCTCAGCAACGTGAGGGAGTCCACCAGGTCTGCGAGGCCGGACCCACCCCGCAGAGAGAGAGAGAGAGAGAGAGAGAGACCTCAGCAACGTGAGGGAGTCCACCAGGTCTGCGAGGCCGGACCCACCCCGCAGAGAGAGAGACAGACCTCAGCAACGTGAGGGAGTCCACCAGGTCTGCGAGGCCGGACCCACCCCGCAGAGAGAGAGAGAGAGAGAGAGAGAGACCTCAGCAACGTGAGGGAGTCCACCAGGTCTGCGAGGGCCGGACCCACCCCGCAGAGAGAGAGAGAGAGAGAGAGAGAGAGAGACCTCAGCAACGTGAGGGAGTCCACCAGGTCTGCGAGGCCAGACCCACCCCGCAGAGAGAGAGACAGACCTCAGCAACGTGAGGGAGTCCACCAGGTCTGCGAGGCCAGACCCACCCCGCAGAGAGAGAGAGAGAGAGAGAGAGACCTCAGCAACGTGAGGGAGTCCACCAGGTCTGCGAGGCCAGATCCACCCCGCAGAGAGAGAGAGAGAGAGAGACAGACCTCAGCAACGTGAGGGAGTCCACCAGGTCTGCGAGGCCAGATCCACCCCGCAGAGAGAGAGACAGACCTCAGCAACGTGAGGGAGTCCACCAGGTCTGCGAGGCCAGATCCACCCCACAGAGAGAGAGAGAGAGAGAGAGACCTCAGCAACGTGAGGGAGTCCACCAGGTCTGCGAGGCCGGACCCACCCCGCAGAGAGAGAGAGAGAGAGAGAGAGAGACCTCAGCAACGTGAGGGAGTCCACCAGGTCTGCGAGGCCGGACCCACCCCGCAGAGAGAGAGAGAGAGAGAGAGAGACCTCAGCAACGTGAGGGAGTCCACCAGGTCTGCGAGGCCGGACCCACCCCGCAGAGAGAGAGACAGACCTCAGCAACGTGAGGGAGTCCACCAGGTCTGCGAGGCCAGACCCACCCCGCAGAGAGAGAGAGAGAGAGAGAGAGACCTCAGCAACGTGAGGGAGTCCACCAGGTCTGCGAGGCCAGATCCACCCCGCAGAGAGAGAGAGAGAGAGAGACAGACCTCAGCAACGTGAGGGAGTCCACCAGGTCTGCGAGGCCAGATCCACCCCGCAGAGAGAGAGACAGACCTCAGCAACGTGAGGGAGTCCACCAGGTCTGCGAGGCCGGACCCACCCCGCAGAGAGAGAGAGAGAGACCTCAGCAACGTGAGGGAGTCCACCAGGTCGGCGAGGCCGGACCCGCACGGAGGCACCGCCAGGATTTCACTCCGAACGAACACAAGGCAAGTTCCCGCGCTCAGGAAGCCGACGCGAGTCCCCGGGGACGTGTAGCGCCCTGACCTCTTCCTCCGGGTCTGCCTCTCCCTTCGCCTTTCCACCGCCTGCGAAGTGATTTAAGTTTTACACAATGATACTCTGTCTTTCTCCTCCAAGTCCTCCCGCCCCCGACTCAGTTGGGATAGTTCCTAGCAGGGACCATTCGATGTATTTAAAAAGAGTCGGTGCCACTTTTCTGAGAGCTCCCCACCCACCCTGCCCGGCCACCCCCTACTCCCACCTGTCAACCCGGTTCCATGAAGACACACACACACACACACACACACACACACACCGTGTGCAGGACAGAGTGCTGAGAGCCAAACGAGGGAACTGAAAAGAGCAGAGAAAGAACACTATGACGCAAAGGAAGGACCGGGGCTTGGCCCTGGGTCTCCGCCCGCTCTGGCCACCCGGGTGGGTATTCTAAGCACACCGTTCCCAGGGGTGTTCACCGGGAGCTACGTCTTCAAGATTCTGTTCTCCCAGGATTTACCATGCCCGGGGGAGTTCTTACTTCCCTGGAGCTCAGGAGGGATCCACAGGCTGAATAAAATATATATATTTAGGAATAGTTATAAGATGGTAGACAGGACCGAACGAATGGGGAGGAGGAATACTGTGTACACTGTTCATTACAAACATGATTCTTGTGTTGTGTGTGTAACGGACGGGTTGTTAAGGCACGGTGGGTTATTTGAAGTGTACAAGTTTGTTATTGGATTGATTTATTCATGAAATGCTTTGTTTCTATGACAACTTTATTGGCCTGCCCGTGGTCTAAATACTTATAGGCATGCCAGGAATCTCATGGTACAAAACAAATGATAACCCACCCCCCTCACACCCCCCAATCCGGCCGCCCCAAATCACTTGCTGCCTTTAGGACATGTAGCGAAAGGATTTCCAACCAGGGCCGACATCACCATACACGGGGGCCAGCATTAGAGAAATCACATAGCAAAGGGGCGGGGGGGAGGCTGTCTATAAAAAGAACAACTTAAAAGTCTCCAACGGCCTCCAACTCCGTCACGTAAGGAAGGACGGAAATGAGCAACGGAATGCTCCACAGGAGAGAAGAGAAAATGGTCTACCCACGATCCACAAGGTTTCTTATTTAAGAGAAAGCTCTGATCAAAGACCCATATTCCCTGCTCTAAATAACACCCCTTGAAGGATGCCGTTAATATTCACAATAGTTGTTGGAACTACAAAAGCAGAGGGAGAATGGTTGCTGAGAGGAAATAATAATGGTTGTTTTGTTTTGAAAGATAAAAGGGAAAAGGTGGAAGGGAAAAAAGAAAGAGAAAAAGCAAGTTCTTGACTGCGGACCCAGGATGGTCCGGAGGGCGTGGTCGGAGGGCGTGGTCTTAGTTATCCCGGGAAACGTTCTGTCAGGGAAGCCACGCCTGGGCGCGCAGGGGCCTCGGAAGGCTGGAAGAGACAGAGCAGGGTCAAATCACTGTTCCTCCCGTCACCCCAGAAACGCACTCCTGGGTACACCGGGGAGGAGATATTACAATTGAGGAGGCTTCCTCAGAATCAAACTGTTCTTCCTAAATTCAAAGAATGCCATGTTACATAACACAGCGAGGAGTCTTCTATGTGGAGTTAGTGTGACTTCGGATGAAAAGATAGACACGTACAGGAAGGCAGATGCGTTTCCTCCAAATGATTATTTTATGTTTTTTGTAAAAGTGCCATCCCATTTTCTGCTCTTCTTTTCATTCCCACGGACGTTTCTAGGCACGCGTCCACGCGGAAGATTGATGTTGAGGACTACGGCTGCCCACGCAAACTTCCCCCGGTTTCTCCCCCCTCCCCACAGCTGGGAAGGGGCCAGACTAGGAGCCTGCACACCCACGACCCGACTCTGCCATCGTGGCTGCTACAGCCTGTCAGAGAGCTGAACAGCTGACCCGAGGGAACCGGTCCACTCCTGCGCCTGCAAGTAATTAGTTGCTCTCAATAAATGGCACACCAGGAAAATCATGGGGAGAGGGGGGAGAACGTCCAGTAAATGGTCACATCCGGTGAGATGTGGGGTGGCCACGAGCAGCAGCCCTGAGCCAGTGCCGTTCTCCAGAGAACAGGGACCACAGAGAGGGGAGAGGCCTCCGCCCCGAGGCCTCCCGTTCCCCAAAAAACCCGGTCACAGCTTTAGTTCTCCAAGGATACAGTGCTTTTCCAGTAAATTGTTTCTTTGAGTGAACTTGAGGCAGTTTCTTTTCCCTGCGACTGGAGAGCCTGGGATAAGGTGTGTAGTCTTATGGGGTCATTCGTAACAGTGGTTAGTTCATCTTTTGTGTGTGTGTGTGTGTGTGGAAATATGCTACTTGTGGAGGGCAATGCCGACTACCAACACCACAGGGCTCAGCATCCTGGGAACGAACGTGATGTGACAGCTGCAGCGGTGCAGACGTTATCAGTGTATTGCTCAGCTGTAACGAGCTGCCTGCGTTGTGGACGACCCAGTTGGTCCGAACATCCATCCAGAGTGGTCAAATTTCCAGCCAGGTTAAGAGACATTGACCTTGGTGGCAGCAGAGGCAAACTGTTTACATTTTATACACGACACAGGGCGTAACAGTCTTATTTGTTGTCCGGTTGAACGGAATTGGTAGATGAGCCTCCCCAAAGGCCACGTCTTCCTCACAGAGGAGAGCGTGTACATTTATATGAGAGTTCACAAAGGCCGCACCTGTGTGACTGAACCGGGAATATGTTGACACACAGTAACTGAACATCCCGTTTTCTGAAGTCTGGACTCGGAGGAGTTGGCTGTGACAGCCCGGGGCACCTGCATGTCAGCCTTCAGAAGCTACTACTCCAATGAGCTATTAGGAAACAGCCACTAACCTAACATAGCAGCATGTTTCCCTTATTCAAGCCAAACCCCTCCCAGGTTTGAAAGGAAACCAGTAAACATACCACCAACTGTATACCATCAAAAATCAGTTTCACAGCTTGACTCAAGACCACAGGAAAAAAATACGTGAGCCGACTTCCAGGTGAACCGAACACTGAATTTTTCTCGGGAAAATTCAGGTGCGGTGGTCAGTCGGTCATTCACTTTTCCCTTTGACGAAGACAGCGTGAGGTCCTACTACGTGCACATACTTTCTGACCTGTACAGCGCCCGTCACTGGGGTGAGCCGGACGGTAAGAGAGTCAATACGTCACTGAGGTCCTGACAGATGGTGGGAAGTGCTGTGTGGGAGGCCCGTGTGGGGCTGAGGGAGGTAAAAACAGAGAGAGGGGAGAGAATGGACTTCAGATGGAATATATATAGTTAGAGAGTGATTTTTAAGCTAAGACCCAGAGGATAAGAAGAATTTAGCTATGGGGTCAAGGTTTGGAGAGCAGGGAAAAGCATTCGAAAACAGGGAAAGTAGGTAAAAATAAATAAATAAATAAAAAGGTCATGGGGCAAGATAGAACTTGGAGTGTTTGGGGAATAACAATATAGTGGTCACAGCTCACCCCTCCCCCCCCCCTAAGCGCTTTCCTTCGATTGCGTAAAGTGGACCAGTGAGGCTGACCCACAGAAAGTTCTTGATATGTATCTATTGAGCAAATGGATTTGTATACTAACTGTCTACATCCTATAAAGGTCTACTTACTTATCCATCCGATGCAAAATGTAGGAGTAGAAAGGGACCTGGCATGTCAATATTAAAAAAAAAAAAATAGGTTGTTAACTCGAAGTATTGTGGTGATCGTTTTCCAACATCGCCAAGCATCGCATTGTTACAGTGTACACCTCACGTAATGGTACACTGCTCACACGAACCAGGGGGTCTGGGAACGTGCAGGTCCTCAAGGACTTCCAGTCTTCTGGAGGGTGCCTTCTCCACCAATGAGATCAAAGTTGGTTTTGCACCTCATTTGCATAACCGAATAACTAACTTTCTTTGACTCGTCGTTTGCTTTGCTGATGATCTTGTTTAATAATAATAATTAAAAAAAAAGTAAAATGCTTTTTTCTTTATTGCTTCATATTCATTTTGAAATATCCCCTACTTTCTGTGAGCAGTGTATATTGTCAATTATACCTTGATTGATAAAGAGTAAGGAAAAGGTACTCCGATTACACTGATGTGCGCCCCCCGGGGGCCCCTGCTCTGAGTAACGAGTGTGTGACGAGGGTGCAGTCTTTCTGGATGGCATATTCACAGTCACCACAAGAGCGTCTAGCCGGACACCAGACCACCACCACATCGCATAATTCCGGGGGGGCACCAGTCACCTCGCAGCCTTTGTCAGTGGGGTCCCCCAGAATTCTGTCACGCAGTGGCCTGGCTGATTTAAGCCCGACTTCCACCAGAGGTCACGGGGATACTGAGGATGTGTCTGGCTGACATAAAAACACGCTGACCCCCCGAAGATAAAAGGCAAAGAGAAGAAAAGTCGCCTCTCCTTAGAAGAGGCTCACAGAGAATCCTTCCGGGGGACACATCACCCTCTGAACATTTTATCTCCGCACCGGAGGGCCTGAACCATTTTGCTAATTTGACACGGGGAAGCGCTAATAAGATAAAAAAGCTCAGGCCTCCTTATCCCATTAGCGCTTTCTCTATAGTTCTTCCGACCCACATTCTGACCCGGTGGCTCCCGTATTCCCATGGCTTGTATTGTACTGATTAAAACCGCCGTCCTTTTTAAAAGATGTTGGGGAAGGGGGGGGGGGTGAGGGGGGCACTGACAGGATTGAACTAAAATTTCCAGCTTAAATGACTGTGTGATTTTTTTTTTAGCTGATCAGAAACCCACTTAGCATAGGCAGCGGTGGCCAAGTCAGGGGATGGAAGACCGAGAAGGAGAAAGATATAAACAGAAGGAACCCGTTAATAGGCAATTAAAGCCTTCCTGGCTTCCCTCCGCCACAAAGCTCCTTATCGGGACACACAAGCCCGAGGAAGGAAAGCCAGCCCAGTGGAGAGCGCTGTTTATTTTGCGCACCCTTTCCAGAGTTTTCTCTTGGCTTTTCTTTTCCTCTTTTTTCCAGATTCATCCGCATTCATTCAGAACGCCTCTTTTTCAATTCCCCCCCCCCCCCGCCCCCCGCCTCCTCTGGACTCTTTCTGAACTTCTCTGATTAGAAACACTGGGATTTCTCCCCGTTAGAGACACGCGGGTTTCTGGGAGAGAAGCAGAGAAGCGCGGTGCGCGGACGGATATACACGGCTGTGCCCGTCGTCACTCCGCGTGAAGCGTAATCCCTGCTGTCCCCCCGCCAGGGCACGCAGCCGGGCTCCAGCTCTCTCCTGTGCTCATTACCGCAGCCACCCACTTCTTGGCCTTTGTCGCCGGTGCTGCCTCTGTCTTGTTCTGTTTGGATAGCCCCTTGCCAAGTCAATTTCCCCTGCACGCCAGGGACCGTGGCGACGTGTGCCTCGGATCGCGACGCAAGCCCTTCGAGGACGTTGGCTCCAACTGGCGGGGCACTGTCCCCTTCACGGCTCATTGCTTCGGCTGGCTTCTCGTGTTCTGTCTCTCCGTGCAATGCAGGCACAGGTCCCCTGCCACCCGGGCTGTCGTCCCTTCCTGTTCCCCAGGGACGGTGTCCACGGAGGCAGGAGGCCTGCCCGCCTTTGTTCTGTAAGCCGAGTGGAGCCCAGCAGCACCGCAGACTGGAGGCCTGGGCACCTGGGCACCGTGCTTGTGACACACACACACACACACACACACACACACACACACACACACGCGAAGTTCAGAGGGTTCTTCTGCAGTCATCCTGCTGGTTCTGGCAGGGGCGTGCAGAGCCTCGGCCTCCACATACCACCCCCACCCCACTCCCCAACCCCACCGTCCATCCCCTCACCCCCAACCCTCCCCAACCCCCCAACCCCCACGCCCAACTTCACCCCCATCCGGGGGCTGCTCCTGCTCTTCCCCAGTGGTTCCTAACGCTGCCACGCAGTGGGACCCCTTCTGGACATGAGCATTTCAGAAAAGGGACTTCGGTTAAAAGCGGTGGCCTGAGAACATGAGTTTATTATCTTTTTCCTAACGGAAGTCCATCTGAAACAATGGTAAAGCGTACAACGGCCTCCATCAGCAATTCTTCCAGGGGAGAAAGGAGGGGTCAGCCCGGCAGGATTTCACCAGGTTCTGGAAAGCAGAGAGTGGGTTGAAGAACTGGAAGCAGAGAAAAAAAAAACATCACAGCCTAGGGTTGTGGGTCCCTACACATTTTTGAATATTTAAAATAAACAGTGTACAGATCACGGTGGATTTCTAGATTGTTTTCACGGTCGTGACTTCATCCGTCGCTCACAATGAACAGGAAGATTCTAGGTGTACGTGTAACTAACTAACGAGGAAGAAGGTAAGAACGCACACCAACCTCTCCTTGTCCAATTTAAAAACAAGGGCGTTCAAAGTCAAATGACCAGATACAAGATAAAAGCAAACAACGCCACGGGCTAGAATTTTCCAAAAGAGTTCCTGTTTTCGTAAACACGTTCTCTTGTACAAGGCAGTGGTGGGCGCGCCCTGAGTGTGATACCATGAGGAGAGGACCGCTGTTTTGCAAAATTTTGGAAATACTGTGCTGCTGTTCTTTCAATCACTAAAGATAGACTATGGTGAAAAAATAAAATAAAAAAGCAAAAGAAATTATTTCCCTTTCCTGCACAAACGCAGCGGGGGTCTGTGGACTGTGGTTGGAAGATACAGGCCCCATTCACCAGAGAGTGATCAGAGACCCAGGCTGTTGGAGGCTCTAGGTCCACACACACGTCTAGTTCACATCAGTATACCGGCCAAGAAGGTTCTCCCTGGAAATGGCACATAACACTGCCATTCAGGGGCATTCTACAAGATGTTCATCAGCTGGATCTTTGGGGAGGGGGGGGGGGGGAACACACACACACAAAAGCACTCATTTGCTGTGTTTGCAAATATCTGAGTAAATGCTCCTGCTATGACTGATTTCCAATGGCCAACTTGATACCTGGCGAAACTCAGACCATCTGATAGTGTTTTCGGCACAGAGAGACAGCAGACAGGAATGTCCTCAAGACCGTGCAGGATAGGAAAGTGCAGTGAATCGTTAGGAAGCGCTGCTTTTCGTGTATTTATTATCCTTGTTCTAAATTTAATTTCTGTCTTTCTTTTTATTTTATTTATTCATTTTAGAGAGGAGAGAGAGAGGGAGAGAGAGAGAGAGAGAGATGGGGGGGGAGGAGCAGGAAGCATCAACTCCCATATGTGCCTTGACCAGGCAAGCCCAGGGTTTCGAACCGGCGACCTCAGCATTTCCAGGTTGACGCTTTATCCACTGCGCCACCACAGGTCAGGCCAATTTCTGTCTTTATTCACATAATTCGGCTGTTAATAATGGCTACTTACAACTGCCGGCTCCCACGTCTGTGCTGGCTGGAGCCGGTCCGAGTCACTCCGGGACCCTCTGGGCCAGGGGTCGGGAACCTTTTTGGCTGAGAGAGCCATGAACGCCACATCTTTTAAAATGTAATTCCGTGAGAGCCATACAACGACCCGTGTACGTGACGCACTATCCAATAAAGATTTGGTGTTGTCCCGGAGGACAGCTGTGATTGGCTCCAGCCACCCGCAACCATGAACATGAGCGGCAGGAAATGAATGGATTGTAATACATGAGAATGTTTTATATTTTTAACGTTATTTTTTTTTTTTTTTTTAAGATTTGTCTGAGAGCCAGATGCAGCTATCCAAAGAGCCACATCTGGCTCGTGAGCCGTAGGTTCCCAACCTGAGTAAGACACTGTGATATGAGCAGTAGACGGCGAAGGTGCCTTTGGACAGGAGTTTGTTGCGAGGGCGTGGGGCCTTCTCAGTAAAGAGAGACCAGGGCTGCAGCACATGGGGGTGCGGCAGAGACAGACTGACCTTCCAGCGCCTTCCCGGGGCAGCGAAACCGCAGGTGTTATTTTAAAGTGGAGCCATGTAAAGCCAGAAGCCACGGTCACCATCACAGCCGCCAGGCTCTTGCAGGTTCGCATTGCATTCGGACAGTCGATAAAGAAACAACGGAGCCAAGAACTGATAGGCCATTTTCTTTAGTTCTAGCTTGTACCCGGCGGGCAAGTAAAAACACACACGGGGCTCCAAAACCCACTCACATTCAGTGCTCACAAAGCCACTGACTTATCCGAGTTTCCTAGAATCAAAGGTTTCTAGCTCACCAGCCTTATTCACCTCTGTTCCCCATCTCCTTCCTTATCCCAGATACAAACTCTGCACAAACTGGCATCTCACTCAGCACTCCGCCATCTTGGCTGCTTCTCCTGGTCACATGACCTCTTTCTGCTCTCTGCTCTGCTCCCTCTGCTCTCTCATGCTAATCATCCCAGGAACCAAGAGAGCAAGCTCCCATTCTGCCCCCATTTTATACTGTAGCTTCACAACCTCTAATCCAATATACAAAATAGGGAAGTCTCTAATACAAAGTCACTTCTCTGAGGTATGATTGGACTGTACCACCCCACATCAAAAAGGGTGGGAAAGGCTTAATCCCAAAACCAAGCCCCAGGCTACAAGGATTCTCAACACACATTAATATCACCTGGGCGACGGCCTCATGTGGGCAGCGCCATTTTTAACAAAGTGAGCATAATACATTTTATCTGCCCAACAAGCCACACCATTAGAAGGCCCCGGTCCTCATGCAGGACATCTTCCAGCTGCACCTGTCTCTTCCGTCTGTCACAAAAGGGGGTGGGGTGCACTGTACCATCTTAGAAACCGGAGGGCACTCGTATATAAAAAGGACTCGGGGCCATGGTAATTCTGTCACCGCGGAAACAGATGCAAGGTCGTACAGTGTCCTGGGAGGCTCAGGGAACTCCTGCTTGGAATGAATTCGTTAGCGTGGTCGCTACAATCCGGAAGAGGCAGAGGAGTTTCTGGGTCGTGTGTCCGTCCGAGGACACGAACCCTCTCTTGCGTTCAGAGGAGGTGGCCGCCAGAAGTGGGGAGCTGGGCTGTTCGCAGGGTGACCGTCTTGGAATGGAGGGGGGACAGCTGATGAATGGTGTGGCCTCTTGTGGGGGACACAGAGGAACTGACGGGACCCCAACATGGGGACACCCGCCCAGTCTCTCTCCTAAGTGCTGACGTAGTCGACAGACTTCTCTTTCTCTCTTGAAAGCTCGGGCTTCCGTTCCAAGTCTCACCAGCATGGAAGTTACCGTAAAAACCCAGCAAAATGCAGATCAATCTATGCGAGGAGAAACCAGGGGGAAAACAAAAACAAAAACAAACAAAAAAGAAACATTTTCTTTCTGGTTGAGGCTTCTCTTGGGTTCCCATTTGGTCAGTGATCATTTTAGAGATTCACTTCCATCTCTGCTGTTTTCATCCCTCCTGAGCTTTCAAAGCATTTCATCTATGGAGCGCTTGTTCCGAAAATTTTTAATTTAGAAAGTCTGGCTCACTTTAGTTAAGTTCTGCCTTGGTTTTTTTTCCTCTGGAAATGAAAACGAGATTGTTTGGGTTTCTGTCTCAGAATAAAGACAAACACGCAAGGGTGTGGTCCGCAGACGAGCGACGACTTCGGTCTGGTAACGGGCCCGCTGCCCTGGGCTGGTGAGTCACGTCTGCAGCGGCGGAGTTCAGAGAGGCTTTTACCAGAAACACAGCCAACCTTATTCTACTGTGAATGTCTTAAAAAGCCACTGATCTACAAGAGGAGGGGAAAGAGGCAGGGCGACTCGACGTGGCCATGCGGTGAGGCGGCTGGCCTCTCCTGGCGTTCCTCCTGAACAGGTGGGACAGGGACCCGTGGGTCCGAGAGCCTCCCTCGCGGGTGGTCAGCGCTAGGTTAGGTCTTCAAGGCCGTCCTGACGCATTGCCATTGATTTCGGACGGGATGGAGAGGATACAGGAGGCGTCCTGTAAATGACTTTAGGATCAAAGAGAGGGAGAAAAGTATCGGTGTCCACATTACATTTTTTTTTGGAAGTGGAAATGTACAGAGTGCGTTTTCCTTCCAACGACATGGAACTCGGAGAATTAAAATGAAATGCCGTCCGGTGTAAAGCTCCGGACGGAAGGGTTAGCTCGATGCCCAGTCCAACGTGACGCCGGAGTTTCCTTTTAATCTGCTCGTCCTGAACAGGAGGCCCCGAGGGGTTTGGTGAGTGACCGGCAGCTCCAGGGTGAACTAGAAGGCGGAGACGTCCACGCGTGTCCTGTCACACCACTGAGACCACGACCTGCCACGTCACCAATGACCACGACTGGCTGCAGGGTCCGCCTACCGCTCAGCTTGGAAATGGGAGCTGGAGGCTGAAACGAAGGGCTGGATTGACCTTCACCATCACCCATGACCTTGACCCTACAACTCTCACGGGCACTGAGTATGTACACGGGTCCTGGAAAGGTATTTCTGGGGCTTAAATTCACATTGCCGGGACGTGCAATCTATGTGCTTATAAGCATCGGCATGGGCCGACCTTGTTGTATATAAATACGAGTGTGTGTAGACATGACGTTGGGTGTGACTGAGAAAAGGGTTTTACACCTTCTCTTTTCCCTTAGGTTACGCTGTCGATGTGGTTTCTAAAGCCAGGCGGGTGGGCGTAGCTGCTGTTTCTCCGGATTCTCACACAGAGAGGGTCTCACCTCAGGGATGCCAAGCCCAGGAATCTTTTGCGTTGCCTGTCCGTGCAGACCTAGAAATTCAGGAGCTGGGGAGCTGTCCTCAGCTGGTGAGGAGACCTGGGAGGGGAGGGGCGGGTGTTCACACGGAGGCTGCTGCCGGGAGAAGCTGGGGGAATGCCCCGATCGATGAAGACACTCGGCCGAGGGAACGAAAAGAGGAAACTGTAAGAGGGGTGGACGGCATCCCAGCAGGCACCTGCCACCAGGTGGGAAAGTCATTCTGAAGCTCTTCTGCTCTGCCTGTCTCGCAGAGAAAAATGGTCCTAGTGACATGACCTCCGAGAAGAATAACTTTTTTTTTGTTTGTTTGTTTTTTTAGAGGATCCTCAAACGAAGAGCAAAGTTCATGGTGATACTGTAAAAAAAAAGGTCAAGTGTTTCATTTTGATTCCTTTTCTATCCGTGGAATTGAAATCTTTGCAAATCGGGATCTCGAAAGAGTTACCGCTATGGGAAATGTCCGCCACTCCGATCGTGTACAGAGGGGAACAGCACAGTACAAAACAGGTAAGCCGAGACGTCTACCCAGTGATTCGGGAAGTTTTCTTCCCACGGAGGGTTTTGGCCCCAAGGCATTTTAAAGTTAATGGGCTTGGTCAAGGGCAGGGTCCCTTACAGCCTGGACAGGCTAACATGGTCCGTAAACACGTCCATGATGGCACAACAAGCTTGGACTCCAAGCCACCGGCCCGAGTAACTGGGTTGTCAGAGCTGCCTCATTGCACATGCGTCTCAAGTTCACGAGCACATAACACGCGCTGTGGGCGTGACACCCCAGCGAGATCCTCCACCCTGGTCTCCGTGGATGTGGGGAAGGTATGCGTGAGGGGAGTCGAGGCTCTCGTTATGCTGGATTGGGGGAATCAAGTCGTAGTCAAAAGCGGTCCATTTCTTTCTGAAGAGTTACCGTGGTGAATACGGTACATCGTCAGCTGCTAAAAGGAATGACTGAATGTGGAATCCACAGCCTGAGCTACGGGGTATGTGATGTGGTCTCCGTTCAGAGGGATCGTCCGCGCCCACCTCCCAACCCTGCCACTGTCATTCTGAAGAGGGCACCACGCATTTACAAGAGTCGTGTGCGTTTAGACAAAAGGAGATAAAAACCCACAGTGGGCATGCACGCCTGTCCTGGACAGAGCGGTCTGAAAGAGAGCAAGAAACCGGAGGTGTTATCCCCGCGTCCTCACCTTTCCCCGCACAGGCTGGCCAGTGGTCGGGTGTGGGCTCTCGCCCGACACCGGGCTGGGAGCTCTCTCATTAGTGACTGTTACAGGGTTAGGAAATTGCCTTGCGGTCCCCACGATTTTCATGCCCAGGATTGCACGGAGCTTTCGTGGTCCTGAACTATTTGACTGTGGTCTCCAGACCAGTACCCATGACGGTTTTGTGGTCCATCTAACATCTTCTGCGAGGCCTCGAGCTTCTGGAAATCAAGCCAGTCCTCACGAGGAGAGACGTCTGGCCTTAGCTCCTCCTCTCAACCTGGTGTTTGTTTCTGGCGCTCATGGGGCTGTTAGGGAGCAAAGGTAAGGCTGAAATCCACCGTCTGTCAGGAGCCGACCTGTTGTGGCTCCCGGCCATCAGACTGACCTCCGGTGGAGAACATCTGTAGCCTAGACATTTTTAAAGTTCACCGTCACCCTTGTTCAGGCATCGGCTCAGGGTATTTTTAACCCTCTGAGCAGGACGAACGTTCATGTACGTCCTCGTGCCTCCTGACCATCCAGAGGACGATCGCTTTACTTTAAAAAAGTGTAAGGCCACATTAAATAAAGACAAAGATATGTTCTTCTTGTTTCCATATATTGGTTATCCAACACACATGGTTTTAAGTTAATAAAACTGGAACTGGAACTAATTTCATTTCTTGAAAAAAGAAAACAAAAAAAAAACTCATTCCCGGGGGTCAGTGAGCATGAAAAAAAAAAACTCAGTACTCAAAGGGTTAACTTCTTACTGAGACAAGGAATCAACTTTCTCCATCCACTCCCTTGGAACTCTCCCAGACATTCTGGAAACAGAACCCACCCAGCTCTACCACATTGAAAGTCAGTACTGCTTGGCTTTGATCAACAACCCTGCTGCCCACTTGGGCAATCTAAGACAATTTCCATATAACTCCCGGGGTCCAACCTCCCCATCCGTATAAGCACTGCCTTCCCAATGAGGTTTGTTCGCATTTCTAAGGCTCTCTGCTTTTCCTGATGGCATGCCAAAGGTTAAGATTAGTCACAAGAACGGAAACGGTGAGAGAAAAGTTTGTTGGAATAGGTGTTCCTGAGAGGTGAACAGAAACATCAAAGGAGGTTTCCTCGGAGTGTGTACAAGTCAAACAAAGCTCAGCACGACCTGACATTTTTAGAAACATGAGGACAGCCATCGCTAGCCTTGGGATTTGAGGAGAGCACTACAGCTGAGTGACGGCGCTGTCTCTGGATGGGAAGCCACAGTCGTCCTATCAAACACGCAGGCAGGAGAGCCGTGTTTGCAGAGCTTAGCACTGAAGGGAACTTTTGCGAACGTTATGAACCACTTTGCCTTCTAAAACACACCACCAAGTAAATCTGTCTGAAGCTATTATTTGCAAATGTCCAAAACTGCCATCATTATAGACAGGTTTTGAATGTGTCCTAAAGAGATTTTTTTTTATATATAATTTTTCCGAAGTTAGAAATGGGGAGGCAGTCAGACAAACTCCTGCATGCACCCTACCAGGATCCACCTGGCATGCTCACCAGGGGGCCATGCTCTGCCCATCTGGGGTGTCGCTGTATTGTGGCCAGAGCCATTCTAGCACCTGAGGTGGAGGCCATGGAGCCATCCTCAGTGCCCGGGCCAACTTTGCTCCAATGGAGCCTTGGCTGCGGGAGGGGAAGAGAGAGACAGAGAGGAAGGAGAGGGAGAAGGCTGAAGAAGCAGATGGGTGCTTTTCCTGTGTGCCCTGGCCGGGAATCGAACCTGGGACTTCCACACGCCAGGCTGATGCACTACCACTGAGCCAACTTGCCAGGGCCCCAAGGAGATAAAAAAATTTTTTCTTTTTATTAGAGAAGTTACAGTAATCTTATTAATAATAGCATAATAATGATTTATATTCAACTGTCCTATTTCTGGTCATTGATAATTTTAGGCATCACTAAAGCAGAGGTTTAAGCCAAAATAAGTAAGAGAATTATTTGAAATGTACCAGCTGCAAAGATACCACTGAACAAAATTACCCATAAAGCGTTAGGAGTGGTTTCGAAAATGATCAAAACTGAGGTGCTGAGTGCCAGGCTCTCACAGAATTAGCAACAATTCTTCCATTTCCACAGACTTCCCTCACCCTCCCAAACCACTGAAATAACTTTAAATTTTTCTCTTTTGTTCCTATGAATGGGGAAGGCCTACCCATTGGCTCAGCTTTCCTGACTCAATCTTTCTATCCACTGTTTCTTTCAGCAACAAGGAAACTGAGTCTCAGGGTAAGGAATGTGCCTCAGGTCACACAGCTAAAAACGTGAGGTGTTTTTGTTTTGTTTTGTTTTGTTTTGTTCTGTTTTCTGACGGAAGCCTACCTCATTCCACCCTTCAATGTACAGGCATTGCTACCATCTGTTACTCATTCTTTCACTTAATAATAGTCCCGTCGAATCACAGGTTGTGAAGTAGGAAGACAAGCAGGACAGATTCCCCGACTCCAGGAGGTCACAGCCCAGAGGAGGAGACGCTGGGCAGAAACAATGTCACCTCAGTGTGACAAGGGTGACGAGAGAGACCCTCACTCAGACAGGAGGGATGAAGGGGGCACCCGCCACCTTCAGCGCCTGGGCAGAGGGTGGCATGAGGTCTTGGAGGCCCCCCTGATCACAGTGCTGTCTGTGTCAGAAGAGCAGTGAGTAGAAGTGGGGGGCACACGACATGGCCGGCCGTCGATGCCGAAGAGCGTTTTATACGGCGGGGGGGGGGGTAGATGCTGGGTGCTGGTGGGAGGTCAGTGATGAGCTGTCAATGGGTTTTAATCAGTCGTGACATCATGGAGAAGAGTCTCCGAGGAAAGAGCTGAAAAACAAGACCCGCTGAGCAGCCGACCGATGTCCACTGGTTAAACGATTAGATCCTGAATTCAGTAAGCGGCCATGAGGTTCAGCTAAGCCACAAGGGTTAGGAGAGTGGATCTGTTTGACGAATATTTAAAAATGTACAAAACAAAGGGGATTTGGAGGCTGCGTGGATATTCGCCGGAGAAAAGAGAGCGATGGGAGACACTGAAGCACATTCTCGGGTTCAGGCTCGTCAGGTGGGGAACAGAGGAGGACAGCACGTGGAGGTGGCTAGCGGGACGTCGCATCGCCTCTCATGGTGACGTTGTGGTGCCGCGGGGCCCCAGAGAGAACTAAATCTTTGTGAGCCCGGGAACGAGTCTACACCAAGCGCTGGCACACCAGCGTCTGGCGCAGATACAGTCCTGGGAATGACTGGCCTGTGGGTGCAGAGGGGTGGGTAGAGAATCCAGAGCCAACTGTCAGTGAGACAAGACTGGGTACATGGCCTGGGGGACAGGAAGGTGTGGGTCAGCTAGAGAAAAGGGACAGCTGATGGCCAGCAATGGCAAGAGTGTGCCCCTCCAACGTCTGCAGTCTGTATAAGACCCTGCCTCTTCCTCCCCCAGTCCTGGGCGTCACCTGCTGTTGGTGCCAGTGTGTGGGCAGCAGACACCCCAGCCTGCAAATCCAAACTCCACCCGAAGCTCCTCCTCGGCCAGTGCCACTGTTGAGACCCAGGGGCTTCCAGGCAGCACCTTCCCGGGGGGAGGGACAGACCCAGGGAGAGGCCTCGATTCAGTCCTCAAGGCGGGCTCAGAGCCGTCTGGGCACAGAAACAGCCGAGCAAGGACCCAGAGCCTGTTAAGCCGGGAGCAAGTTCCCCTTGGACGTGCGTGCCCCTTGGATCTGAGACGTTCACTCAGCTGAGAGGGACGCATCAGAAGAGGCACAAAGAGTGACCTCTGCTATACAAACCCAGGGGCAGGAAATCCCACCTCCCGACGCAGGGGCAGGACCGGGTGAAAGAAGCACGCTGAGCACACAGAAGGGTCTGTTCACAGAAAGGGGTCAGGGGAGTTTTAGCAACCATGCCAGCTTGGCCAGATGAATTGATCTGTTCTCTCTTCCAAGACAGAAAATAACGGGAAAAAAATTTTTTAAATTTATTTTAAGTAAGCATCATCTCACGGGGATGCAGGGAAAAAAAATATTTCAGAAAAGTTGGAGAGTGAAAGCGCTTGGAGAAGTGACCCCTCCGCCCGCGGAGATGCAGAGGGGCCGGTCGTACCCGCAGAGCGCCCGAGGAGAGGCGGCGCGTGCGCATGCGCGAGCCCCGGAGGTGCAGCACCTGGAGGCGCCAGGTAAGGGGCTGGGACAGCCAGACAGCAAGTCGCCTTCCCCGTGCGCGCGCACCCCGCTGAGTGATGGATTAGCGCGCTCCCCGGCCCCCAACACTGCCCCCTCCAGGACGCAAATTTGAGCCAAGATGTTCAGGATGTAGGGACCGTGGTGGTGGTGGGGGGGCCTAGGAGTGACCCTTCAGGCCGGCAGAAGGATCACAGGATAGTCTGCGTGTCCACGGGAGACACCCTGAATGCCCCTCCACCACCTCCAGAAACGCGCTGGTCTTGCGGTCCGGCATCAGGCTAGAATAAAGAAGTTTTCTTTATTTATGCGCAGGGACTCAGCAGGTTTGCCGGCCACACACCCTTCCTTCGAAACGAACTGGAGCGTGGGCACCAGCAAAATGCCTCTTTCTCTTAGAAAACGGGGAATACGGGATGCAGGGAGCCGTCGATGCAACAGTGGACAAGGATGGAGACAGGCCAGGGTACTTACCGGCTGCGGAAGCAGGGCCTGAAACTTAACCAGCACAGAGCTGGGTAAAAATAAACACTTAAAAAAAAAAAAAAAAGAAAGAAAGGGAGAAAAACTGGCATGATAGATTTGACGTTTTGACATTTGGAAAAAAATAACTCCGCAATATGTGTATGATAGATCTGACACAGAAATTTAAAATGTTCGACTATATATTTATAGTATAGTACACATGTAAAAAAAAAAAAAAAAAAGAAGAAGAAGAAGGCTTTTAGAAATCTCAGGGAAAAATAAAACTGAAAGGAGATATGGAATGTAGACCTTAAGACACAACTCTTCGGCGGCGAGCACCGTTGACACAGTCAACATAACAGAAACACTATTGTTTCAACTCAAAAACGGCTCGAGGGCAGACTTTAGAGACATGAGTGACGTGTGTAGGAATTCTCCGTCCCCTGACTGGTAGTCACAGAAGCACAGACAGTATCCAGAGTGAGGAAGCAGGTATGACTGTGAGTACAAAGTCCCTTCTGGAACTTACAGCGTCGGTGCAGAGAGACCCCAGCAGAGGGAAGAGAGGTGGTCAGCTCTGGGGGGCTGGGCACCAGGGAGCATGCCCACCCGGGGAGGAGGGACCCTGGGTGGCACCAGGCTGCAGAGGATAGTGCCTGGCAGAGAAGTCAACTCTCGGAGGGACTTTTATTTCAAGCATGTGAAAGATTCTCATTGTAATCCTAGGAGTATCCAGTAAGTATCCATCAAATCACTCATGCAAAGAGTAGTCTGAGGACCCGGAAGTTCCTCGAGATTCTTTATGGGGGACCCAGGGGTCAAAACCACCTTCCTAGAATGCAGTTTGGCTTTGACACGCCCTTGATCCCACAGGGTATGGTGGAGGGTTCCAGAGGCTACGTAGTCTGTGATGATGCCACACTTCTCCGAGGGCTGTGTGTATCTTTGTGTTTTCTTAAGTCCTAACTATGTGCACTTTCAGAGACTGCGTTTGTTACCTGTATTTCTATTGTCTCTGACAAGCTCCTTTTGGCTAAACTTGCTATAATTTTGTAACCTCGTTATCTTCCGACAAATTATTATTTTTTAAGCCTGAAGTTTTCCCTGCACCTGTGCAGACACACACGCAGAGAACGAAGAATACTTTCAGGTCTTGTTTTGCCACATTTATAGATTTTGAAAACGTTTCTCTTGATTTTTTTTTTTCCCCAAGAAGGTTTCAATTTTACAGTTACATATTTTATTCTAAAATAAAACGAGCTGAGCAATCATGTATTTTTATTATCTTTTGGGATGGATCGCCAACCTTAAAGAGAGACCGGAACACCCGTTTTCTTCCCCGCCATTGCGCCGACCAGGTCTAAAAAATGCAGGAAAAGACGAACCTGACGCATCGGAGCGCGCCGAGTCACAGAAGAATAAATAAGAAATAAAAATACGACCAGAGCTGCCTTTCCCCCGGCTTTACAGATGTTACATCTCCCCTCACGGCGTCTTCTGCAACAGAACTTCCAGAATTAGTGCGACGGGAACGGCCAAGTCGGGGCAACATGCTGAGTCCCATCACTCAGCCTTGAAAGGAAAAGGAATGGGCTATTGTATACGTAAGAAAAATCATCTTTCGACCCTGGCTGGTTGGCTCAGCGGTAGACGTCGGCCTGGCGTGCGGGGGGCCCGGGTTCGATTCCCGGCCAGGGCACATAGGAGAAGCGCCCATTTGCTTCTCCACCCCCACCCCTCCTTCCTCTCTGTCTCTCTCTTCCCCTTCCGCAGCCAAGGCTCCATTGGAGCAAAGATGGCCCGGGCGCTGGGGATGGCTCCTTGGCCTCTGCCCCAGGCGCTGGAGTGGCTCTGGTCGCGGTGGAGCGATGCCCCAGAGGGGCAGAGCATCGCCCCCTGGTGGGCAGAGCGTTGCCCCTGGTGGGCGTGCCGGGTGGATCCCGGTCGGGTGCATGCGGGAGTCTGTCTGACTGTCTCTCCCCGTTTCCAGCTTCAGAAAAATACAAAAAAAGAAAAATCATCTTTCAAAGGCAAAAATGGTTCGCCCCTTTGCAGCCCAGCAACGGGCTGGAGCACGCGTCCCGGAAGCTCTGCACAGGGAGAGGGGTGCTTTGGCAACACGCACACAGACGACGCTCTTGGAGAGGTCACATCACCGAGCGCGTGCTGGATGAGAAGGCAGGACAAGTCACGGCACCGTCGGTTTCTACCCCCAGGGTCATTTGTTGGGCTAGCAAGTAAACTGCAGCCCTGGAGGCTGGGTTGGCACCTCCCCCACCGAGCCAGCTGCCTGTCTGCCTTCGACGGGAGTCAGCATGCAGATGTGTCTCTGCATGGCTGGGCTGCGTCCGTGTGTCCGGTCTCGACACCAGTGCGTCGTCAAAGAAAACGTATGTGACTTGCTGTTTATATCGTGTAAAAGCAGTGGTGGGAAAGACCGCCGGTTCCTAAGCAGGAATCGAGGCTGCGTCCTCTGGCTCTGTGGTCACTGCGTCCTCCAGCGTACTCTGGGGAGGGGCGGGGTGGGAGGAGGCAGTGTCACTGAGCAATGTCCTGGTCAAGTAGTGGAAAGGATCATTTACTTCTGCTCAATATCAACGTGGGATCATTGTCTCAAGAAACAGCATCGGTGTAGTCATTTGCGTGGCAATCTGATCTTGTCACAGAATACCATTTTATTTGGAAAGAAAAGAAAGGTTTGTGGACAAACTATGTTTTTTCCGACTGGGTATGTGGCAGTCACTTGATCAAAAATGACCAAAGTGAGCCTGTCACTCCCAGCAAAATACTGATTGTTATCAATAATAAAGCTAGAGGTTTTAAGCGAATTTTGAAAAACGTATATCCACTAAGAGCTTGACAGCTTCTTCATACATAAAGACTTCTGATACATATATAGTCGGGATAGTGACAAATGCGATATCTAGATATTGTATAATGAAATGTGGCAACAGTTGGGAGATCTCTATAACTCAGTGAACTAATATTTTCCAAATGAATGCATAATGTTCCAAGTCACTCACGGGTAAAAAGATCCACTCACAATACCAGCGAGATCAATGCATTTTAATGCAACAGAGTAGAGAGGTGCATTGATATGATTTCAGATCAAGTCACCTTGAAGGGACACTTTGCTGTAGCAGAAGGTTTTTTAAAAATAAGTACCGTTTTCCATTTAAAAAGTTTACTGAAGAAAAGTTGTGGTGTTGTATCAGAAAAGAGCATCTGTAAAGGCTTAAGGTATGCCTCCCCTTCCAAACTACCTATCTCTCCACGGCTGGCTTTTCTGCAAAGTGCTTCCACGGAAACATATTGCAGGAGACCAAATGCGGGAACAGATAGGAGGATCTAGCTCTAAGACCCTCGCAGAGATGTGCAAACCTGTAAGATCGTGCTGCTTGCCTCATTTCTTGGTTTGGAAAAATACAGTCTTTTTCTTTTTTCTTTTTCTTCCATTAATAATGTTATAATGTGTGATGTGCTCCTTGTTGTTTTGAAATGAACCAATCAATAAATATATTTTTGACTTCTCCGTGTTAATGTCTCACATGGTGAATGCTAATAGAATACTCCCCCTAAACAGAACGGTTTGGGGATGCCAAGTACATTTAAGAGGAGGGCCCCTGAGCCACGATCGTTTAAGAGCCGCTGTGTGAAACGTTTTCCGTAAGAGAGAGAGAGAGAGAGAGAGAGTCAGGACGAGGTTTCCTCATGAAGGACAGTTTGCGGGAGACAGAGAGGCATTCAGGGGTACCCCGTACGAGGCCCCTGCAGCATCCGGTGTAGGGATGATGGTGAGTTAGGCTGGCGTCGTTGGAGACTGAGAGTCATGCACAGACTGGAGCTCTAGGAACCGATCCCTCGAGGACTTGGGGAAGACGCGGGTATCGAGTGATAAGAGGTGTGAACGATGGCAAGGTCCAGGGACACTCCCAGGGTTTGGATTTTGCGAGAGAACGGGTCATCTCCCAATCTACGAGACACCAAACGATAAGAGGGACGGGGAACGAGAGATTATGGCCTTTTTTCTGTTTTGGGGGTCTTTTTTTTTTGTCATATTGAGTTTGAATTTCCCGTGTTAAACTCAGCTGAATTGTATGCTATTCCCCCCCCACACACACACACAATATATTTCAAATTACAATTCACTTGGAAATGGTCTCGAGTGAACAGATAGATCAAAGCAATGTGTAATTCTGGAGGTCTTTTTATAAGATGGTATTTGAGCACCGAGGCTAGGAAGTGGCAAAGCGTGATGGCTGGACTTGCTTAACCACCACATACCCTCTCCTTATTGATAAGGTGTCTGTAGTTGTCAATGACGGGTGAGAGGAGGCCCTTTTCAAGTTGCTGAATGCTTCCCAGGGGCAGTGCCCTAGGTATGACGGTGGGTGAGGTGGGATGAAGTTAGCTTTGGTAATACATCCTGTTAACCTGACACATTAAAAAGCCGTTGACAAATGCATACCCCTAGTAACTTTTCTTGGCTGTTTTTCAGATTATATTGATACAAACCATGCTAACAAGCAAATGCGTTCTTGCTACATGACTAGGGCCAAGAGCATGCGTTGGCATCGGAAGGGTCGTGCCAACAAATATCGATGAGGTTTTCATCTGCAGCACACATTTTCTTATGAGTTCAAAACCTACTTCCGATAATGTTTTGTTTACCCCTGAGAACGAACCGCAACTTTGTATTTATCTGTACATATTAGCTCGCTGACTCTCTCACCCTTCCAAGCTGATGGTGAACGCCTTCCACCTTACGGAGAGACACGACCAGACACGACGTGGAACCCACAGCCTGCCTAGCACATCCCAGACACCTGTGCTGGGCCAGTGGACGTGAGCGGAATGGAAAAACAAGGCGAATGTGTCCCCCTTGATTTCCAGGGACTAATCTACTAATCTCTACCCATCCCTCCCCTTCCTCTGTGTGTGTGTGTGCGTGTGTGTATGCCGTGCGCGCATGCACACACACACACACAGGAGTTAGAAGCGGGGACCTTTCTCATCCCGGGTGCGGTATTTTTCATGCTAACGCAGCACCTATCCGTCTTCTTTCTGGCCGGGGCTGTCTGCTTTTCGGTCAGCATCTGACTGAAGATCAATGAGAGAAAGCTTTTTGAAGGTGCTTTCAGGTCCCGTGGCAAGGGAGATGATCAGAAAGCTGCCACCAGCTTCAGACCCTCTTGACAAATTAGGAACTATTTTGGTGCTCTGCAAACTGCCGCCACATTGGTTACACACACTAATGAGAGGTGCACTATTTGGGCAGTGAGAGTGCCCAGTGCATTAAATACCACTTTTGCTGGCTGT
This sequence comes from Saccopteryx leptura, assembly GCF_036850995.1. Classification (NCBI taxonomy): domain Eukaryota; kingdom Metazoa; phylum Chordata; class Mammalia; order Chiroptera; family Emballonuridae; genus Saccopteryx; species Saccopteryx leptura. The sequence goes on from NC_089513.1 coordinate 76,747,537, forward strand.
AATTATGTTACACCTCGGCTCACGCTTTGTCGTGCATCGGAGACTAAAATGCATCAAGCGTTATTAAAAAAAAAAATTCATAAGGTAAATACAAGCCCACTGTCAGTTTTTTCCTCCCCTGTTCCTCCTTGACCCTTCCAGTTCTTACATTTCAACGCTTTTGTACACATTGTTTTTCAACCAAGGTTCATGCATCTGGTTGAAATGTCAGGGCCTGATGATAGTCCACCGCCCAGCGTCAATTAACAATTAATCAAATTCTGCATTCTGAGGAGGAGGCGTGGAAGGAATACAGCCCCCGGGTTTTTATAGAGCAATTAGCCACGGGGCCCTCTCAGCATCCGGCGGTCCCAGACAAATAGAATTGGATGCTTTTTCAGTGTCGTCCTGGGGATGGGATATTATTGATGAACAAACATTTAAAAATCCATCATGTTGATTTTTGAAAAACTACTTTAAAGTTTTTTTTTTTTTTTAATGGCATTTCCATTTTGGTAGAAGGATAAGTCTGCATTTGAAAAAAAAATTATATATATATATATATATATATATATATATATATATATATATATGGCAATAACTGACAGAAGTGGAATGTTTTTAACACAAGAAAGGAGTGGGGAAAATGTCAGGATTTTGGTGCTGATTATCTCCTGAGATCCAAGAAAGCTTTTTTTACTTTCACTTTGTGTGTGTGTGTGTGTGTGTGTGTATTTATGATGGGAAGATTTATTTAAAATCCTTTCAAAAATGAAAAAGTGTGTGAGATGGAAACCACAAATTATTTACGATACATTCTTGAGATGGCATACAAAGTATTGTTTTAAAGTATATACTGGCTTCCAAAATCAATCAATCAATCACCTCTGCCCACCGCACCCCTATCTCCCGAATGTACTGTGTGGCGTGGAGTTGTTCCAACCAGGTGCGTTGACGGACAGATGGCTACGATATAATTGAATCGCCATCTGAGTATCAAGTCAAGGTAGCACAAACAAATTCACCCAAAAGTAAAAAAAATAAATAAATAATAAAGTAAGAGAGTCAAAATATAAAGACACTTTCAGAAAACCGAACCTTATCATCACAGGCTCAACAGACTTCCAAGGATGCCTTGAAAACAATTTGGGGTGGTACCCAGACCTCACCAAGAAGAAACTTAAGTCACCCCTGTTGAAATGCCTGCACAGCCAGCCTGACTTCATGTTATGGGAACCAGCTCTGGCATCCAAGACTCCCTTCTCCCCTCCCCCACCCCACTGCAGTTCACACCAGGGACGCAGCATATGGGCAGGGGGGCACAGCCCAAGGCCTGTGAGTCCCCTCTGCGGAGAGACGGTTTCAATGGCAACGCTCTGAAGTCCCCTCTGGAAAATGGCTGCGCTCATTCTCAGCGCTTCTCCCCTGGAAAAGAGGGCGGAAAGGATTCGAGGGGAGAGTGCTCCAAAACTCAGATGCACAGCTCCCCCCGGACCGGACCGCAGCAGAATTCCTCGTCCTCCCCACGGAGCGGAGCAAAGCGGATGATCTTGGCAAGAAGAGCCATTAAGGGAGTGGGAGCCCGCTCAGCAGGGCTCCCGGGGGACTCAGGAGAGCTCGGGCTCCGCATCCGGGCTGGAGGGGAACGCTTCTGCGCTCCGAAAGCACGCTGGAATTCTCAAGCGAGGAGGCAGGACGTGGGCCCACACATCATTCTTCATTTAAGAGATAAACGTGCCATCTCCGGAACTAATAAGGAAGGGACCGGAATCCGTGCAAGACAGTCGTGATTAGAATCATTCACCCCTAGGTCTGGCTTCGTCCCGCGGTGACAACTGGAAATACTGGGACAGTCCTCTGCCCTGTGCGGCACAACGGCGGTGATTGTTCAAGGTCTCTGCTGTTGCTCAGATTGTTTGCTAAAACCAAACAGACGGAGCAAGACAGAGCGGTCGCCATGGCCCAACCCTGACTCAGCACCCACAGAAACACAGAGGCCCGGTTGACCAAAGCATCACGTATTTCCTCAGCTAGACAGTCAAGAGGGAAACAGTCAGCCAGACATCACAGCTCCTGTACCTTTGAAAATAATGAAATCTGCAAGGAGGGAAAAAATCCCAATCTACTTTCTGACAATTTTGCCATCTATTTTTTAAATGTTTTAACTGATTTTAGAAAGAGAAGAAGGGAGAGAGAGAAACATCAGCTTGTGGTTTTACTTATTCATGCATTCATTGGTTGATTCTTGCATGTGCCCTGAGCAGGGATTGAACCCACAACCTTGGTGTATTGGGACAATGCTCTTACCAACTGAGCTATCTGGCTAGGATCTCCATCTAATATTTTTTTTTAAAGAAAATATTATTTCCCCTAAAACAACTTGCTGTTATAGGACACATCTGTCAAATATTTATTCATCAGGCTAAGGTTGAAAATACAAAGTGTTTTAGGGAGCAACATCACTTCCACCCACAAGTTGGACCCCCATTAGGAAACTGTAACATCGCTTACCTAAGCTAACTTCTTTGTTCTCTGCATTAATGGGAATTGTGTGGAAGTAGCTACAGCATGAGGTTACAAAGCATTGGTATTGGTTCTGAGTTATATCAACTTGTTGATCAATAGTGTGGAGGTAGTCCACTTCCCACGTTTGAACCCATCTGTTCCATACTGCTATTCCATTGTTACCATTTCCTTCTTTTCTACAAGTCTGGCTGGGGACCTGAGGAAATGTAGACACTCTGGCCTACAGAATTTTTATGTCTACATATTTAGTCATCCGAGCCAACAGGAATGTGCTGAGTCTAATCCAGGTTATTTTCAGCTCTTCAGCTAGACTGTGCTGGTTCACAGTGTGCTATTTGCTGGAAAGTTATTTGTTTTTGTTTTTTATTCAGTGAAAGGAGGGGAGGCAGAGACAGACTCCCTCATTGCGCCCCAACCAGGATCCACCAGACAAGCCCACGAGGAGACAATGCTTTGCCCACGTGGGACATTGTTCAGCAACCAAGCTCTTCTTAGTGCCTGAGGTGGAGGCCATGGAGCCATACTGACCACCCGGGGCCAACTTGCTCCAATTGAGCCTTGGCTGAGGGAGGGGAAGAGAGAGAGAGATAGAGAGAAGAAAGAGGGAGAGGTGTGGAGAAGCAGATAGGTGCTTCTCCTATGTGCCCTGACTGGGAATCAAACCCAGGACATCCACAGCTGGGCCAATGCGCTACCACTGAGCCAATTGGACAAGGTGAGTTATTTGTTTTTTTATGTTTGTTTATTCATTCTGAAATCTGTTGGCCATTGATAGTGGATTTAGGTCTGACAAGGTGAACGGCTTTCCTTTTTGTTGAATATGAATCGTTTTCACCGTTAAAATCACAGATCCCCATATATTGTCAGTGAAATGTACTGAATTAAAATCATTTCATTTTATATCCAGGAGACTCTTTGCTATAATGTAATCTGAGTGTGTTAGGTTTCCCAGGTTTGAATGGGCTGGGAGTCTCCCCCTCTCTGGTTGGGACATGCTCTTACCTCGAATGAGAGGAAGGACCGTGGCTGAAGAGCCACTGGTCAGTGAGCACTGGCCTCCGCCTCTCACCGCTGGAACGACTTCCAGCTTGGTACTTAAATATTATGATGCTTCCTCTCTTAATCTTTTCCAAGGAGAGCTATAAATATAAATATATACCTATTTGAATACAAATATATACAATATATTCAAATAGACTGCAATCTATTGAATATGGAAGGGTTTTTCTGTTTTGTTTGTGTACATGTGTGTACAGACACACATACACATATTAAATATAAAAATATAGTGCATAAAACTATATGTTAGCTTCTTTCTGCTTCATTCTTCCCAAAGTCACCTTCACTTCGGTTTCAATAAATACTTTCTCATTGTTCATAAAGGATTGTGTCTTGATTAGAATTTCCATCCATCACAATGACGGGGAAATTATAAAATGATATGTTTCATCAAATGGTCATCACACTAATTTTTGATAAAAACTACCTATATGATCTCAGAGTAGTAAGACCTGTCCATCAAATCTGACTGGTTACTTTCCACTGATTTTCTTTTTTTTAGGCAAAGCTTCTTTGATTTGCATGAGGTTCACCAAGAAGTAACAGAAATCTGCAAATAACATTGACCTTCTTAATCTCTTAAGAAGAGAGAACTGTATTCCTCTCTCATCCAAAGTCAGAGGGAAGCTACGGAGAGCTATCCCCCGGCTTTGAGACCCATGCTGCTTCTAACTCTCCTCTCGGTGGTCCAGGTACCCACGGCTCAGGATGGACTTCAGCATCATGACCGTGTTCCAAGAGTCAGAAATGGAGAGAGGGGCAGAAAAGGGGCAACCGCACAGGCAAGTGTTCTCTTCCATGACCTTGCCAAGCACTGCTTAAGCACCTACTATGTGTGAGACATTCTTCCAGGTTCTGGTGCTACCACAGGGCAGAGAACAAAAACAGATGCCCTCCATAAGGGACATCCTTGAGGCCTCCATCAGACGCTTCTTCAACTAAGAGTCTGTGGGGAGGGGGGGGGGTTGAGAAACAGAGGAGGGAATTTAGAAGTGTCTTTTACAAAATCCGTCATAAAAAATATAAATATTTCCACCATGGCAGTTATTTTCAAAATCTGCTCTTGAACACTCAAGATCCATTTATATACGCAGCTGCTGGTAGCCTTCTTTAAAATCTTAGAATATGGCTATAATGTGTTTATATACTACTTGTGAAGTAAGTTGTCAAGATCAGGGCAAAGAAAATTTTTCTTAAAAAAGAATTTTGTTAACAGGAAAAAACATCACTCACCCTCAACTGGAAATTAACAGTGGGACACTATCTGGATGAATTTTAGAAGGATGGAGATAGGGTGGCAGCTTCCTAAACAAAACAGGACACACTAAAGTAGATTATGAATAAAAATAAAAAAAACAAGGCAAATTTATTAAAACATGGACTTTTAGGTAAATATAGTATGACAGAGACCTCCCCCCATGCATTAGATGAATTTCTGAAATAAAATATTGCATCTGATGTCCATTTCCTCCCGACGCTTCCGACACTAGATTCTTTCCCCACCCTCCTCCCCTTCCTTCTCCTCTTCTCCCTCTCTCTCTCTCTCTCCCTCTCCCTCTCTCCTCCCCCCTCTCTCTCCCTCTCTCTCTCTCTCCAATCTTTCAATATAAAGTTAAAGCAGCTGTTAAATGCAGTAGATTCCTGTCTGAAATAAATTCCCACTTCACAAAGCGTGAGTAGCTTGGAGACTTTCTTCAGTAATTGACCTACCCTTACTTTATAGAGCTTTTCTTTCACCAGAACGGAATACATTAGGTAAGGAAACTGAGAAAACTAGAAGAAAATAAAGACACTTATGTCCCTCTTCTCTGAATCCTCATTTAAATTTTAAAAGCTGGCAGCCCGCCCGCCGTTTCCACAGGGTGACAGGCAGGCGGGGAGGGGCCTCGGTTCCAGGGAACGGTCTGCGCAGGTCTACGCATCCATCGAGGACCCCGGGGGACGCACAGGGCCTCCTTAGTCCACAGTTGTCGCATCTTCAAAAGGAAGGCGTTGGCTAGGATGGCCGTTATTATGGCTTATAATTCTACGGTTCTATTATTCTAATTCACTAGTTGCCTTGGAAATGTATTCTTTAATAAAGAACACTCTGTGGCTCTGGTCCCGGCAGAGCATCGCCCCCTGGTGGGCAGAGCACCGCCCCCTGGTGGGCGTGCCAGGTGGATCCCGGTCGGGCGCATGCGGGAGTCTGTCTGACTGTCTCTCCCCATTTCCAGCTTCAGAAAAATACAAAATACAAAAAAATAAAAAATAAAAAAAGAACACTCTGTATGCGTGTGTGTGAGACAGAGGAGATATCCCAGTCAAGCGCCCGGATGGCATTGCACGGAGAGTGACCGCTCAGACTGTCCACCACGTCTCGGCCCTCTTGGCCCGTTCGTTCGCAAGGAGCCAAACCGCCCGGCAGGGAAAAGTCAGGCGCGGTGGCTCCGGATACAGACAAGCAACAAGGACATGTGTATAAATCAGGGGGCTGACTTCGTAGCAGGAGACAGATAATTCACCATACATCATTTTCATGTCTTATTCTTTCGGTTCTAGAAAATAGTAGACATTTTCAGAATGTCCTATTCAGAATTATTACCTCTGCTGCTCCAATGCACAAGGAACAAGACCTTTATGACCCAAGTGTTGTACAGAAATGAAATACTTTGTTTCTTTTAAGGAAAGCTCAGTGGAATTGACCTGTTGGAGTTTTTTCATCACCTATTTTTTTAAAAAAATTATTATGCCAAAAAAAAGTATGCCTGAGAATTTTCATTATCATTTCATAATTTAATGTCTTATGAGTGTGTACCTCATATGCCTAGCATAGTGTATAACACATTACACACACACACATATATATATAATATATATATATATATTATATAGATGATTATTAAGTGAGAGGTAGGGAAGAAGAGAGATAGTCTTCCACATGTGCCCCAACAGGGATCTACCCTGCTAACTCCCTACCTGGCAATGCTCTGCCCATCTGACCATCTGAGGCATTGCTCTGTTGCTCAGCAACCGAGTTATTTTAGTGCCTGAGGTGAGGCCATGGAGCCATCCTCAGTGCCCAGGGCCAACTTGCTCGAACCAGTCGAGCCATGGCTGCGAGAGGAGAAGAAAGAAAAAGACATACAGAGAAGGAACACCGGGGCGGGGTAGGTGGGGCTGGGGGGTGTGGGGTGGGTCAAGAAGCATATGGTCGCTTCTCCTGTGTGCCCTGACTGGTAATCAAACTATAAGACATAATATTAAGAAAAAGTTGCTAAAAAAATGATTTCCAAAAACCATTGGTTTTTTTTCCTTTAAATACATGATGTATTATTTCTTGTACCAACAATCAAAGGAGTTAGTGAGAATATTCATCAATAACATACCAAATATTTCTCAAGTTGATGAACTTAAATTATTTCAGCATGAAGAAGACACACCTGTGTGTAATATCTGATTTGTTAAGGAGACAAGAGAACATTTCTAGTTTAGGTTGGAATTTGGGGAGTGGACAGAGAGGGTTGATTGGTTATATCTTAAAAATCCCAGTGAGTGGTAAGCACAAATTTTAATTTATTGATTCCTACCTGATCAAAGTAGTTTCCTAAACTACAAATTGAATGTGCACTGACGAGCTATGTTTCAGACCAAGACTTGCCACCAATGTAAAGAGAAGTAACAGAGGAATAATGCCCCCTGTCACTACAAACACCATTGTTGGAACGTTTCTCAACACTGCGTTAATGAAGAGAAACATGATGAAGTGTAAAGGTAGGAAAGAATGAAACAGAATTGTTCTATCTCTAAATGATACACCTTACCTAGACAAACCAAGAGTGTTAACTGAAAACTGCCCAGAAGTTAGAGCACGCAATGTAATGGCCAGCCATAAAGATTAAAGACAGCTTCTTCTTAACCTACGGCCAAACAACCATAATAAATAATAAAAAAGCAACGGAACAACAAAGTGTACGATTTTGTTGAGGAAAGTACTAAGATTTAGGATAAAATTTTAGAACGGATGAGAAAAATATTATGAGCAATGAATAAAACGAGAATAAATGCTTAAAGAGGTGACCTAATGGAAAAACCAGTTACTCATGGAAAAGAGGTCAGTTCCCCCCCCCGAAGTAATTTACAGCTGCAGAGCCACCCAGACGGCTAGGGAAGTTCTGCGCTCCGCTTTTACAGTTTCAGTCATGCATCTCTCTCTTTTTTTTTTTATGGGGTGACATTGATCAATCAGGGTACATAGGTTCAGAGAAACAGTCATTCATCTCAAATTTTTAAAAAAAGACATTTACCTATAGATACATGTATATTGGCTATTGTTAAAGATCTGATTAATAACCCTCTGCCACCTCCCTACAAACCAGTCTTCCTCATTGCCGCCTGCATGTCATTATCGTCTGTAATTTAGCTCTGTCTTGGTTTTGCTTTTTTTTTTCTTTCTTAGTTTTCCAACTGATTTCGAAAGAGAGAGAACTCGTTTCACTTAGTTGCTTCATAAATTGTGCACTCGTTGATTGCATCTCGTATGTGCCCTGACTGGGGGGTCAAACCTGCGACCTTGGTGCGCTGGGATGATGCTTCATCCACCGAGCTACCCGGCCAGGGCAGATCTTTCTTATTTTTTTTTAACCACCTGAATGAGTTATTATTAACATCACTATTTATATCATCAATACCCATTTAGATTTACCTACATACTGATCAGTTCTTTGCTCGTTATTACTTCTTGTCCTTGACTCCTTCGCCTGGGTTCAAGTTGTTTCTTAATGAAGGATGTGCTTTCTAATTCTCCTCCTCGGTCCCGTGGGTGATGCCGTGTCTTCCTTTCCTCGTAATGTCCTTTTGAGTTTATTCTTCAAGGGTGGATTACTATGTGGAGCTTCCCTGTTGACAGATTTATTTTTTCCACATTACAACTTTGAGGTTGTAACTCCACTGTTTTCCGACTTCCATGGCTGAGGTAGAAGGTCTACTTTTAGCCCAGTGGTTGGCCTTTGGCAACTGATTTACAGTTTCCTGATGGTTGTCAACATTTCTTCGTCTTTGGTGTTATTCACTTGATTATAACACGTAGATGGGAATTACGCTTTTATGGTTATTCCTGGAAGTCATGCATTTTAGGTTTGCAGATTTACATATGACTTTAATCAGTTCTAGAAAATTCTGAGTCATTCTTTTCCACTGGATGTCTTAACACTGCCTCACACTCCCAATGTCTTTGTCTTTCTGTGCAGTATCTAATCTCCCCCACTCCACCCACACCCCAAATTTCCCTTCTAGTTCACTTACTCCCCACACTTTGGGGATGTCTTCTTTTTCTTCCTTTTTTCTTTTTTTTTTTTTTTATTTTAGTGAGAGGAGGGGAGGCAGAGACAGACTCCTACATGTGACTCAACCGGGATCCACCCGCCAAGTTCACTAGGGGGCGATGTTCTGCTCATCTGGGGCTGTTGCTCCATTGCTTAGCAACCAAGCCATTTTTTTTAGCACCTGAGGTAGAGTTTATCCTTTCCTCAGCAATCAAGGCCAACTTGCTCAAACCAATGGAGCCATGGCTATGGGAGAGGAAGAGAGATTGAAAGAGAGGAGGAGGAGGTGAAGGGGTGAAGAAGCAAATGGTCACTTCTCCTGTGACCGGGAATCAAACCTGGGGCATCTATATGCCAGGCCAAGGCTCTGACACTGAACCAACTGGCCAGGGCGGAAATGTCTGTTTTTATATCGTCTGTTGAGTTTTAAATTTCAGCGACTATGTTTTTCTATTTCTAGAATTGGTATTTGATGTTTTTTCAAAACCGCACTTGGTCACTGGTTTGGTTTTAGTCAGTCTCTCCTCTCCTTTTGTTTTCTAGGACCTTTTAGCCATATTATTAATTTTAAATACATTTACTTATTTCATCATCTTTTTAATAGTATTCCTCTATTTTCTCAAGCTCTGTAGGTGTTGGTTAATTCTCCTGTTTGTTTAAATCTTATTCATGGTGGATTGTTTCATCTCGTGTTTTGCAATTTTTTGTGTGTGATATTAGCTGATCTTATGCAAAATATGTTGTGATTACAAGAAGTCCATGCACCCTGTCTTTTTTTGATGTCTCTCTCCAGAGAGCTTTCCATCAGCTTCTAACAGACTCCAGATTTGTATCCATGACCAGAGACCAGTTTCCACGTGCACTTCTTAGCGCGTGGATTCCTGAAATACATGAGTAGTGTGAAAATTGGACTCCAGTGAGTCAGAGGCACAGGCTTTAGTTTTTCAATACTCAGAAATGTCTTGTGCAAGCCCGAGTTAAAAGCAAAGGCTGTAGCTCAACTCGCCGTTCACAACCAGCCATTCCGGGCTGGCTGGAGGTGAAGCCGGGAGGTAACACTGTACCCTGTCCGGCGCCTCCATCACATCGGGTCTGCTGCGCCGTCAGCGGGCACGGCCACCGTGCTGCCTCCCAGCGACCTCTCTGCTTCTGGTGCTGGGGGGTTCCCCTGTCCTGCGTGCTTCTGGGGCTCAGTCATGTGTTTAATTCATTTAATTAATGAAGTTTTTCATTTAATCCTAAATATAACGGGAAAAGGTTTACAAAGCTAACACGGTCAACCACTTTAGGAAATAGAAGTCTGAGATCTAACCAATTAAATAAGGACACAGGGTGAAGGGCATTAATGGTCGGTCACTCACTGATGAACGGTAGAAACAACTTACAAAAATGGAAAGTTGTAATGCGTAGTTAAACAACAAAAGACAAAATAAAATGTATTTGTTCACTCACCAACGATAGAAAATGGCACGTATACACTGCACCACTCCTAAAGAACACTGGATCGTATATACAGGATGTTGAAAATATGAATAACCTTCAAACCAAGTCTTTCATTATTTCTACTTCTGGTATATATATTTTTTCATTAAGGAAATAATCAGTTATCCATAAAAGTTTCATGGGAATATTATTTATGCTAGCATTAAAAAAAAATCTTTAAATAACCAATTGTGAAGAACTAGCAAAATAAATAAATCATGGTATATCTAAATAATGGAGGAATAGCGGTTATTAAAAATAAAATTATGGCAGAATAAATGTGGGCATGGGAAAATATTTATACTAGAGTGTCAAGTAGAAAATAAAAAAGCTGGCACTATGCACTATGTACCTAAATGCGTAAAGTATTTATAATGTGAAAAAAAAAAGATGAAGTTTATACCCCAAAATACTAACTGTGAATTTCCCAAGTGGATATATCAGTTTATCATCAGAAAACAGAATTTAAAAAGGCTGTTTTTAAAACACATGTCCAAGCTGTCCAGGAAATGCGTCTGAAGCTACACACACTTACCCATCTCTGGCCATGGCTCAGTTCCCCTCCCTCCCCGTACCGACTCTGAGTTACCAGAAGGAGGCTTTACTTGATTCCCTCTTGTGGTCTTAGAAGCTCATAAGAAATGCTCAGTGGAAGTCTATGCAACTTAGTCAATAAAGAAATAAAATCAATGAGTAAAAAAAAAACAAAAAAAACTTTTCAAATGATGATGTGATCATCCACTTTCTATAGGCTAGCGAGCGTGATCATTTAAAAAAGCAGAATGAAAGGAATCCGTACATTAAAAGGCACTACCCTAGTTAACATCCTAAAAGGTAGATCCGCTATTTCAGGCATCGATCGTTTAAAATAAACAATATTTTGAAAGGCAACAGCTAGCGGCACGCACAGGTGTACTATCAATGAAACCAGACGGAAACACAGCAGCTGGCAGAGTTGAAGAAGACTTCCAGTTGATGGGGGACCGCGTCCTCAGCCCTCCCCCTGCCGTCCGTTTCCGCGGAAGAGCCTGACCTGCGTGGCCGCCACCGCTGCCGCTGCTGGCTCTGCGGTTGGTTCGGGCTTCTGGAAACACTTTACGGGAGAAGGAAGCCTGGAGCATTGTTGACGCATGCGACGCCCCACTTTCTCTCCCAGCCCGATTAAGCTCCGTCGTTAGTGCGAACACAGGGGGGGTTCTGAGTGATGGATCTCTGCTAAGGAGCTGGGTCCCTATAGAAATAGAGTCACAAAGGCCACCCAGAAAGAAAAAAAAAAATCTAAAGCAAAGTCAAGCAATACAAAGAATCCAATTATGCACCGTGGACATGGATGGCTTAGAGCCGTGGAAAGGACGCGTCTTCTGCTCCGTGGTTCTCAAATGTGGTCTCACTCCAGAAGTCGGACAAGTTACCCTGACGCATGCTGGTGCAGCCTTGCCCTCGTAGCTTAAAAACTAAATGAATATTCAACACTACATAGAGCCCTTGGGCAACTGGGAAGGGTAAGCTTTGGGGGTTTAAAAAGTATGAGTGACCTTGAAGAATACACAGAACTTGACTGGAATTCTATGTTCCGTGATCCCAAAGCCTTTTTTAAAAGCATCCTAATGGAGAGGTCCCACTTCAGCCCCAAAAACTACAATACAATAAAGATAATTATGCTATTAGGATCTGGTGTGAAATTCTGTTGTCTGAATGGTATGTCTTTTTCATCAATCCACAATCTCTGATTTGGGGATTTCCTATCAGTCATGTTAATTTCTTCAGCTTAGGACTCATCACAAAAAAGAAAAAAAAATCATCTTTGCCTATGAGTTTGTCTTCCCTTCATAAAATCTTAGCCCAAGACAGCTAAGAACCCTTCTGAGAGCACACATCGTCAAACCCAGGCTCATAACACAGAGATAAAACCCTCTTTATAGCCGCATTCATTAAGGCACCAGACAGAGTACAGAAAGCAGCAAGGAGAAGCTTTCCCCTAAAAGCTTTTAATACAACTCTTTCCAAGACCCATTAAATGGGCCCTGCACTAAAGCCTCCGGCCACCCTCATCTATCGATCCCCAGCATGACGGAGCCCTGCCTCTGTCCCGCTGAAGTCTGAGCTAATTTATCACTGATGCAGAGGCCACTCACTGAAAAACCACCAGGACAAGGGAGCAGCAGGTCAGAACGCCGACTCAAAGCCAGGCAGCAGCGGTGCACGGCTGTCGTACGCTCCCGAGCGGTCCCTGCCACCTGGGACGCTTTGCACACCTCTTGCCCTCGACTTCCATCCGACACACGCAGGCAGTCCTGGCGAACAGGCGACATTTTTGAGCACCTGCCACGCACGAGGCTGCACGGGAATGAGTGCTTTGAACGTTGTGTTCGTTGAACCCTTTCTTTATTTTTTCTTTCTTTTTTAGAGATTTTTTTTTTTTGTATTTTTCTGAAGCTAGAAACGGGGAGAGACAGTCAGACAGACTCCCGCATGCGCCCAACCGGGATCCACCTGGCACGCCCACCAGGGGGCGACGCTCTGCCCAGCAGGGGGGATGCTCTGCCCCTCGGGGGGTCGCTCTGTTGCAACCAGAGCCACTCTAGCGCCTGGGGCAGAGGCCAAGGAGCCACCCCCAGCGCCCGGGCCATCTTTGCTTCAATGGAGCCTCAACTGTGGGAGGGGAAAAGAGAGACAGAGAGGAAGGAGGGGGGGAGGGTGGAGAAGCAGATGGGCGCTTCTCCTGTGTGCCCTGGCCGGGACTCGAACCCGGGACTTCTGCACGCCAGGCCAACGCTCAACCACTGAGCCAACCGGCCAGGGCCTTCATTGAACCCTTTCTGATCGCATGATACGGGGCCGCTTCTCAGGCTGTCGAAGTGACTTTCCAGAATCCCAGAGCCCATGCGAGAGGCAGAAGAGCTGTCTGGAAAAGCCTTCTAGTGAAGCCTTGTCTTCACTGGACGGATGTTGCTTCCTGGGGCTGTGTCACCGGAGCCTGTGGCGGACATGATGGGGCAGTGGGGACCCATAGGGGACATGGCCTCTGGGCTCAGGGTACTTCCCAGCCCCGTGAAAGCAAAGACTACACACAAGTAAATTCAGAGTGAATCGCAGATGGTAATAATTACGGTGGAGAACAAAGTCAGTTAGGAGGAGGGTTATTCCTCCCGCAGCACAAATAACTCCGTCAACCCCTTTATTTCACATTTATTTGGCATCTTTTGATTACATTTTCAGTAAAGTGCACACATAAATCGATGGCTGCCATTGTCCTGCTCATTAACAGGGTGACTCATAGTATTATTCTTTATCTGGACCAGCTGAAGGCTCCGTGACTCGACTGTCCTTAATCCAAAGAGCAATATATCCATCACGGATCCAATGGTGTCAGTTAGTCTTCTGGTCTCAGTGTCCTCCCCCGGTCAGCAACTTGTGTTTTCAGAAGCACCACCAGGTGACAATAAATGTATGGGGTCGCTCTACTCACACAGTATTGAGAGCTGTTGTCAATGTGTTTTGGAGAGAACACTGGGGAGCTGACACTAATGATTGTGTTCTACGTGCTATAGAATGTTCCTCTTTTTTTTTATTTCTTTCTTTCTCTCTTTCTTTCTTTTTTTGTTTTAGGTACTTTATTTTCCAACTACAGTGGACACTCGATATTATTTCGTATTATTTCTGGTGTAGAACGTAGTGGTCAGCTGCTCTACAATGTGGTCCCCCTGATATTTCCAGTGCCCGAGTGTCTTTAGGTTTATGGTTTTTTAAATCTTCTTGAGAATGCCTTACCGAAGTAATGACCGCTACACTCACTTGACCCGTGAAGGAATTAAAAGGACAGGAAACACGTTCAAGGCCACAGAACTTATCTTAGCCCTGTGCTTCAAGGTCATCACACTGATCACGACACACACACACACACACACACACACACACACACACACACACACACACCAGAAATCGACAGGGTAAAGTCAAATTCTTTCTCTCCTTTTTCTGAAGCAGGACACAGAAATAGAATAGGGCCTGTTCTCTCCCTCCTGACGATGCCCTCCACTGGGAGAACAGAGACGGAAATGTCTTAAAGACATCATACACGATCTAGAAGGTTCGACTCTTAAAGAGCTCTCTCGACACCCCCCACCTCACACACTCATTCTTCAGGTACTGACTGTGTCCTTTCTCCGTGTCAGACACTGTGGAAGGTGACAGCGTGTTACAACTAGGGACAAGACAGACGGATTTCGCCCCCGTCTACATGGAGTCTGCGGTCCAGGATGAATAGTTATGCACACTGTATACATGTGCATGATAAGAGCAATTAGAAGGATAAAATAGAGATAAAGTAAACATTATCATCAAGTATTTTAGTCTATTTTCTCTTCAAAGTTACGAAAACCTCAATTTTACTAAATGTCCTTGAGATGTAGTAATATTTTTGTGATCATGCTGTGATAAAATATACTTCTTTTCAAATAATCTGGTTTTCAATCTCTGTGATACAAGGATTCCTAACTACCATTCTGACTTCAGTTCATTTTGATATTAAGCTTTTCAAAAAAATTGGATTAACCTTTGAAAGACAAGGAGAGGAAGGGAAGGGAAAAGAAGAGAGGGAAAGAGAGAGAGAGAGAAAGAGAGAGGAAGAGAGAGAGGCACATTCATTTGTTTTTTTCACTTATCTGTGGGTTCTTTGGTTGCTTCCCATATGTGCCCTCACTGGGGATTGAACCCACAACCTTGGTACCTGGCCAGGGACAGAGACTAGGTTTCTAATGGTTGTCATAGCTGATAGGATAGTTGAGCTGATTTACTCAAGTTCAAAAATCCTGATAATTATTTATATTTTTATTTTTTGTTAATTTGTCCTTTTTTTTTCTTCTTCTTTTTTGTTCCCAAAGGGAGGGGTGCAGATGCAGGAGTCCAGGTGCAGAAGCTTAAGTTAATTTTGCTCTTCCATTCATAGCATGCCATCAGTGTCAAGTCATTGAAAACCTCTCTCTTGTTTCATTTCTCTCCTCCCTTTTACCACCAAACCCTTGGCTCCTTCTCCTATCAATCTTCCCAAAGCAATATGTCAATGTTCACCTTCTGCTGTACTTACGCTCTTAGGAGTGAGTTCCTGTTTTGTGTGCACACATTTTAAATATACATGAGTGCTTCTGGGCTTACATATCTCATTCTGTTTCTCACTCTTCCCATTAAAAGTTATATTTTTAAGACCCACTCATCTTGCCAAATGTTCACTTAATTTTTTTTCCTTCTAATTGTTGCAGTATCTCCAAAGCATTTCTATGTATCTGATTTCCTAGTGATGGGCATTATTTTGACTCTTAACTCTCCATACCACAACTAAAAGTGCAATAATCACCGTAGAACGCATCTTGTCAAGAGCCCGTGAAAGAAATTTGGTGGGACCGATACCGGAAGTGGACCCATGGGGGACGAATGGTTCTAGAAAATAAAATTATCTTTATAATTTGTCAAGGAATCTTCTTTCATTCTTGATGTGAACCAGTTTTTCTTGGAAGCCAGTAGGAAGACATTCCATTTAAAAATACTTTTCATGGACTCAAAACTCACAGAAACTCTTCATTTGAGATATTGGTTAACATGGTAGAAAATTCTATGACAGAATGTCCTCGGTACGTCAATCAGAGAGGTTGTATAGGGTCCAGCTTTCTTTTCCCCCAAGAAAATCTTGTAAACTATTTTACAAGAAATATTACAGAAATAGCTTTAAACAAAATAGTCACAGGGATATAAAGTCCAGCAAAGGGAAAATAGTCAGTAATCCGGTAATCACTACATTCGGGAACAGTTGGGTCTTGGAAATATCAGGGGAACACTCTGTAGAGTATGTGGTTATCTAATCACTAATCTGCACACCTGAAACTCATACAAAATAATACTGAACGTCAATTGCAATTGAAATAAATTTCAAAATTAGAAAAAATTGGAAATTGTTTTAAACATCTATTTTTAAAATGTGCCCTTTGCTGCTTAAATTTCTGATTGAAAGCACTTACGTTCTTGCTTATTATTAATAAGTGGACCTTCCATAGAAAGAAAAGATGGAGTGTATATTTAATATCTGCTAACTCGCATGCAAAAATTGGCAATCAGTCATATAGAAAGGTTCAGTAAATTTGAGTGTTTCCCTTTTTAAAAAATCACATAGCTTTTCTGTAAATTTAATCATTCTATTGATTTTTATTTCTAATGAATCCTTACGAAGGTGCAACATATATACAGCTGAGTGGGATGGCATATATGTAGACAGCCAAGTCACCACGACCATTTCAGGATATAGAACATTTCTAGCATCCTCTAAGGCTTCCAGCTAATGAAATTTAAAACCAGGTGAAACTAACTGATGGTAATAAAAGTCAGCAGCTTTTCTAAATACTTTGACACAAGATAATCTATGGACTTCGGTGCTCCCTCTGTGTCTTATTACAAAATACGTACAAATAACTTCCCTTTCAGTTCATTTGATCCCCAAACCCACTACACCTGGTGCACACTAATGATGAACTATTGGAAGACATTAAGTGAGAATAAACAAGTGAGATGCAACCCTCAACTCTTCCATATTATAGAAGTCCCACTCTTCCTGAAGGAAAACTTATACCCGGGTGACATATCACCAGCTCGCCAAAACCACCAAGTTATGGCACCAATGACAATCCATATTTTTACCATCAGTAAATTAATACTTGTCTAAATGGTTAGATAAAACTATATGAAATTATTTACTTCTACTGGATGATTTAACATAACCTGTTGAGTATGCACACCCACTGAGAGACCCCCCCCCCCCAGTGCGTTTGCTTTTTCTATTAAACCGTAAAGCCCCCGGAAAGCTACAGCCATGCTTCACTGTGGTACCTCCCGTCCTTAATCACCTAGCAAGTTAGCTGGATGGAGCCCAAGGGTATCATTGTTTGCAGACTGACTGACTGAGTGAATGGAGGAAGGAAGAAAATCAGTCCGTTAAACCATCAACGTGTTTCCTTTTGAGAAACATCTTGCAAAGGCCCCTGGGGTCCTGTTTGAGGATACCCAGCAGTTCCTCAATGGACCCGGAGTAGCACCTGACTGTCATCTGTCCCCCATCCCCCACCCCATGAAACTGCCCAGGACCTACAGACCAACAAAACCAAAGAGGAACCAACATCTTTCTGGCATCTCTTGTCTTATTTAAATTCTTATTGAATTTATTGGGGTGACATTGGTTAATAAAATTATATCGTTTTCAAGGGTACAGTTCTATGATACAGCATCTGTATATCGCATTGTGTGTCCACCACCCCAAGTCAAGTCTCCTTCCATCACCATCGGTCCCTCCTTGACCTCCACCTCCCTTCCCCTCTGGTAATCACCACGGTGTTCTCTGTGTCTACGAGTTCTCTAAGCACAACACATTCCCACTACTGGAGCACTGTGGGGAAGGTAGATCCCCAACACTGACATCTCTCTTCAGTCATCAGCATTTGGGTGACTTTTAATAACTCTTTCATCAAAGACCAGATTTCCCACAATGCCCTTCCAGAACAGCGATTCCCCAGCAACTGGCTTTTCCAAGGGCAGGGTCAGAGATTAAGTTCACGTCCACCAGCTCTCAGGGCACACCATCCCACTAGGACAGATCGTGGCACCCTGGGCTAGCTTCCACGCGACTGAATGTCCCGGCTGCTTGCCCGATGGGGTCCTCTAACACCAGCCAAAGAGGAAGTAGTAACTGCATCTGCAGCTCCAGCCGCAAAAGAGGGGTCACCTTCTAAGGGTATTATTACACAGAATAAGGGCAGAAATGCTAAAATGGGAGAATGTATACTATTTAAAAACACATCCAGCCCTGGCCGGTTGGCTCAGCGGTAGAACGTCGGCCTGGCGTGCGGGGGACCCGGGTTCGATTCCTGGCCAGGGCACATAGGAGAAGTGCCCATTTGCTTCTCCACCCCCCCCCCTCCTTCCTCTCTGTCTCTCTCTTCCCCTCCCGCAGCCAAGGCTCCATTGGAGCAAAGATGGACCGGGTGCTGGGGATGGCTCCTTGGCCTTTGCCCCAGGCGCTAGAGTGGCTCTGGTCGTGGCAGAGCGACACCCCGGAGGGGCAGAGAGCATCGCCCCCTGGTGGGCAGAGCGTTGCCCCTGGTGGGCGTGCCGGGTGGATCCCGGTCGGGCACATGTGGGAGTCTGTCTGACTGTCTCTCCCCATTTCCAGCTTCAGAAAGATAAAAATAAATAAATAAATAAAAAATAAATAAAAATAAAAATAAAAACACATCCATGCAGCAAAAAGATGAGTGCGTTTTCCTGGAATCATTAGGCAAAAGCATTTTTTTGGCCTTTTCTTCAGAAAAGAACATATCTTTTAGGAAGTCATAAAAAGTAAAGAGTTACAGGGGATGGCGCCACGCCAGCCTGCGAGGCTGGGAAGGAGGAGTTACGCAAACAAGCCTCACGTTCAAGTCCGCATTTAATGTTTCTCACCGAGGGCTAGTCCGTGACTGCCGATGGCCTTTCACCGGCCTCCTTCCCCTGCAGCAAGGCCGGTGGGCGGGGGGGGGTGGGGAGCAGGGGTCCACAAAACGTGCAGGGACCTGTCGATTACTCGTGCTGCCCAGGGGATCCCCATCCCAGGTTTATTCCAGAATCCATGTGAATTTCACTCTCCTGTCTTTGCACATAAACCCGAAATATACATACATGGCACCGTCTGGAGTTCTGAATATTCTGCAACCTTAAACTAAGATGATAAAACAATACGATTATCTCTCAACTGGGGGGGGGGGAGCTGAAATACGGGGGCTCCTCCCCTGCTCAGCACCCGTCTCCCTCCACGCTCGCCCGGCACCGTGCCTGACCTACGGAAAACTTCCGTCTGGTGGACTGCGGGTCTCCTGGGTCAGGGCCAGGGTGTTGGGGCAGACTGAGTAGAGTCTTGTTATAGAATCTGAAGAGACTCGTAATATTTTTCACTCAGGAAAAAAGAAGTGTAGATGCTTCCTGTCCTTCTCCCGGTCTCTTGATTCACCCACTGAGAAGGGGTTGTGGAGGGAGAGCTAAGTTTTGACCGTATCTAGTACAGCTGCAATAATGTAAACATTTCTTTTACAGGCCATGGTGGACAGAGAAGGTACCAGGCAGTGTGCTTTGTAACCTCACTCGTCTCAGCTGGAGACAGGACGGTCCGGGTTCCTCACAGACCACACGCACCTACCACCGGGTAAGCCAAATTACTTCATTTTTTTTTTTAAGTGAGAGGAGGGAAGGCAGAGAGACAGACTCTTGCAAGCAACCCAACCGAGATCCACCCTGCAAGCCCAATACACCTTGCAAGCCCATCTGGGGCACTGCTCTGTTGTTCAGCAACCAAGCTATTTTTAGCACCTATGGCAGAGGTTATGAAGCCATCCTTAACCCCCCAGGGCCAACTCCCTCAAACCAATGGAGCCATGGCTGCAGGAGAGGAAAAGGAGGGAGAGAGAAAGAGAGAGTAAAGGGGGAGAGGGGAAGAAGCCGATGGTTGCTTCCCCTGTGTGCCCTGATCAGGAATCGAACCCGGAACATCCACACGCCCAGCTGCCACTCTACCACTGAGACAACCAGCCAGGGTGTAAGCCCAACTTCTGGTGCTGCTGTCTGCTGAGGTTACCTCTGTGACCATTTCTTTCTCTCTCAATTTGCTAGGATTCAGGTGTATTCCCCTTGACACAGCACTTTCGTTCTTACAGACTCTAAGGATTACCTGGGACTTCTGCAGTGGCCTCCCTCTATCTACGTCTTTGCTGAAACTTCTCATCTCAGACCCTGTAGCTTAGTGGTCCCCAACCCTCGGGCCGCAGACCGATACCTGCCCATGGGCCATTTGGTACCGGTCCGCAGAGAAAGAATAAATAACTTACATTATTTCCATTTTATTTATATTTAAGTCTGAACAATGTTTTATTTTTTAAAAATGACCAGATTCCTGTCTGGCCTGTGGTGGCGCAGTGGATAAAGCGTCGACCTGGAAATGCTGAGGTTGCCAGTTCGAAACCCTGGGCTTGCCTGGTCAAGGCACATATGGGAGTTGATGCTTCCAGCTCCTCCCCCCCTTCTCTCTGTCTCTCCTCTCTCCCTCTCTCTCTCTCTCTCTCTCTTTCTCTGTCTCTCCCTCTCCTCTCTAAAATGAATTAAAAAAATTTTTTTAGGCCCTGGCCGGTTGGCTCAGCAGTAGAGCATCGGCCTGGCATGCGGGGGACCCGGGTTCGATTCCCAGCCAGGGCACATAGGAGAAGCGCCCATTTGCTTCTCCACCCCCCCCCTCCTTCCTCTCTGTCTCTCTCTTCCCCTCCCGCAGCCAAGGCTCCATTGGAGCAGAGATGGCCTGGGCGCTGGGGATGGCTCCTTGGCCTCTGCCTCAGGTGCTGGAGTGGCTCTGGTCGGGGCAGAGCGTCGCCCCTGGTGGGCATGCCGGGTGGATCCCAGTCGGGCGCATGCGGGAGTCTGTCTGTCTCTCCCTGTTTCTAGCTTCAGAAAAAAAAAATTTTTTTAAATGACCAGATTCCCTCCGTTACATCCGTCTAAGACTCACTCTTGACGCTTGTCTCAGTCACGTGATACATTTATCCGTCCCAAAAGGCCAGTCCGTGAAAATATCTTCTGACATTAAACCATTCCGTGGCCCAAAAAAGGTTGGGCACCACTGCTGTAGCTGAATTACCTGCCGCGTCTCAGCAACGTGCAACGGGAAAGCCACAAACCCCTCAGCTGCCCCTTTTACATTTTTCCTGCAAAACCATCTGAGTTTGGTTCCTTTTCTACCAAGAACAGAAGACTGGGCCTGGCCCTCGTTCTGCCTGCTAACGCTGCGGGCAGAGTTTGCTTTGATCTTACTGTCTTTCAAGATGGTCCCAGGAAACCGGTGACGCCCTCCCTACCCAGAGCAAAAGCCAAGAACGGGCACTGGAGACCCGTGTGTCTCCCCGCGGGCCCCCCTGGTGCCTAGAGTCACAGCACCCAACGGTCCAGCGACACGAAGATCTCCCTTCCTTTTTCCCGCACACTTGGTAGCACGGGAGGCGTCCACCTGGCAGAACCTCCTTCTCATCCAGAACTTCTGCGGCGATAACATCTGGGAGCGATGGGCACAGTTTAATTCTCCAGCTCCGGCAGCTCAGGAAGGTGAACCAGAAGGCGGATGCGTGCCCCACGGCTCTTAGCGCAAGACAACAGCCGCTTCCACTCCTAGGAGGCATTGTAACAGTTCCTAAGCGAGGGTCACAGGTCCAGTAGGAGGACGCTGCTCCTTGCCAGTGTCCTCGAGACAATACCCCGTGTCCCAGTAGAGCAGCTTTGAAGAAAAGTTTCTGACGATCCCCTCAAATGTCCACTGCGTCACAACAGCCACATCGCTGGGCATGGTGTCACCATTTTTTTTCAGATCAGCAGTAAGAAGAATGGTCCCTAAATTTACTCTGGGGGATATTAATTATTTCATAATGGATAGACCATGCAGGAAAGATTACAACGAAGCATATATATTTGATATTGTACAAATCAAAATAAGGAAGAAAAAAAGGATACGATGAAGAGGAGAAATAAACTGTGCTAACCACAAGTACAATAAAATTACTTTATATACGGAGCACGTTGACACGTCACTGACGCCACTGAAGCAGGTTTATTATTCTCACTAATTACACCCCTTCCCAGGTGAAATCACTGTTCTCATCATTGTCTTCCCTGCGAGCTGAGCTTTTTTCTTCTATTTACAATACCAAAGAGCAGAGCACGCTAGAATGATTCTTCCGATAACGATGATGACGATGAATAGTTCAAGTAGCACAGGACCGTGACGACGAGGGGTGTGGAACTTGACACAGACGAATCCCAGGCCAACAGTGACTCCGAGCAGCCTTGCTGTTTAGTAAGTTGGTCAGAATACCAATAGTATTTAATGTCATTTTGGCGGGGGTGGAGGGGGGGGGGTCCATCCACCTGGCAGAGTGTCAGAGCGTATTCCGTTTCTGATGACACTTGACTCTGGACATCAAAGGATGAACAGCATGGAGTTCAGGGCAGGAGCAATTTACACACTGATGCTTTTCCAGGGAGAGTTCTCTCTTCCTGTTCAGTCAGCTCTGCGCGCGCGCGCGCGCGCACACACACACACACACGCGCGTCTCGCCTGCACTCGTCCTGTCACATGGTCCTCAGGTGCTCAGACAGCCCCTGAAACTCACGGTGTTTCTTTCCCCTGTCACCTACCGCAGACAGACACGCCGGCGGCCACGCGGGACTCTCCTCCCCGCTGATTTAATGCACGAACCCGGGGAACACGCGCCTGGGTTTCAGTCCCTTCCGCGCTGACAGCCCCGCGCTCCCGAGCGTATGAACGGAACGCGTAGGGTAGGGTTCCGTGGGCCGCGAGCCTCCCCGGCGCGGGGCTGTCAGAGTCGGGTCGGTCCCTCCACTCTCGAGAAATCGGCTCACTGATTAAAACCCATCCTCCTCCGTCACCACGACTGCAGAGAAGCCAAGTTCTCAGTGACCTCGTAGGAAAGAAAGAAATGCTGAATTTAATTAGGGAGAGAAGTCTCCGTCACTGTGCGGGAGAGTCTAGTGGAAGTATATATAATTACCGTGCTGTGGAAGCGCCCTGCTCTCGTCGGCGGGTTTGCAGGATCGCAGTGGACCTGTCCCTGGGGACGGTGCTGGAAGCACACGGCTGCCGGCACGTCCGTCTGTCCCTCTGCAGACAGACAGCGCCAGCCGGCTGGATGGCCCAGCGTGGCACACACGTGCAGGTGCAGGTTTCTAACCTGCGTCTCTGAGTTCCTGACCACCCCCTGCCCCCCCCCCCCCAGGGATTTCACTCCCCTTCCACCCAGACCGACCCACCGAGTGCAGTTGTCTCTTCAACGGTGTTTAAAAGCCATAGCGCCGAAAGTATTTTTATTCGTTTGATTTCAAAGAATGAGTCGGAACATCGGTTATGAGAGCACTCTACAGAGTTAGTGTCAACAGACAAGGACCAGGAGAGGCTTGGGAAAAATTCATCAGGTCGGGTATCTTGGCGGTTTTATAACATTCTTGCAGAAATCTACCCTGAAGACACCTCTTCCTAAAAAATATTTCTTGAAGTCAAACCAGACCCCCTTTTAAAAATTTCAGTCGTATTACGTATTTCTGAGTGTGTCCCACCCCGGCCCGTCAGCCTTTCTGTTAAGAAAATAATGAGTATTAAGAACAGGCACGGTGCCAGGTGCCCAGCTCGATAGCAGACAGACATCATTCAATGTCTTAAAATAAAACAACCCCATGTGTAAAGAACAGCTGCTGAGCGGATGTCCTGACTTAACAGAGCTGATGTCATCACCTCCTGTGTGAAAAGAGCCTGTCTTGACTTGGTCATCGCCCCCTGGCTGCCTAGGTGTTCACCGCCCCATAGGAGGCGCTAGACCAGGGGTCCCCAAACTTTTTACACAGGGGGCCAGTTCACTGCCCCTCAGACTGTTGGAGGGCCGGATTATAAAAAAAAACTATGAACAAATCCCTATGCACACTGCACATATCTTATTTTAAACTAAAAAAAAAACACCACAAAACGGGAACAAATACAATATTTAAAATAAAGAACAAGTAAATTTAAATCAACAAACTGACCAGTATTTCAATGGGAACTATGCTCCTCTCACTGACCACCAATGAAAGAGGTGCCCCTTCCGGAAGTGCGGCGGGAGCCGGATAAATGGCCTCAGGGGGCCGCATGTGGCCCACAGGCCGTAGTTTGGGGACCCCTGCGCTAGACAAATGACCACGAAGTCCTCAGAAGAACGTTAGAAAGGAAGTTCTGTCTAGCAGAGCAAGCAGATCTCAACCGTAGACACCGTTCCGTAAAGGGTGGGGAATTCCGTGACCAAACTGTCCCAGTGGCAGACTGTTCCTCACCGGTACCCTTCAGACATCCCCGCCGGGTCCCTCCATGTCGTCTGGAGCCCCATCCAGGCTGCCACCCCGCAAACAAGGACTGTGTCTGCCACACCCCCCTTCCTTGGAGGGAGGTGGCGTGGGTAGCTCACTAGTTCTAAGGAAATCACCATAAGCATTCAGAATTAACTGTAAGGAATTCTAATGCCACGTTGTTGACAGTAGCAAAAATAGGCACACAACTTAATTTTCACAAACAGGAGTTGGTGGTACCATGGTATATTCAAGAAACAAAATCACATAAGGTACACATAGCTATAGAAGAACATCAGGAGTCACGGAAAGATGACCAAAATATTGTTATCTGAAAAAAAAAATGGTCAAATAACGGACATGTGTATGTAAGCTTAACAACACTACAGCAATCACTAAAACTGCCTGGGGGGAGAGAGAATTCCAAACGCTATCCCTCTGTTTGTTCAGCAGTCATTTTAACTATCAAAAATACATAAATGTGTAAAGAAAAATCGGATTTAAAAAATTGTATAGTTTCCTTAAGGGCTTACAGCAATTAGCCAACACGAATACCACGGTTTTAATAGCCCAGCAGAGTGCTGTCTAGTTACTCACATTCCTTTCATTTTGATAAGGGATTTTGGAAAGCACAATTGCTTAAAGTGGAGAAATAAAACTCCGATAGAAATGCTTCTGACTCCTTGATCAGCACTTGGGGAGAATCTTCCAAAGTTGCTTCCAGAAACCTCTCCAGAGATCTTTCTCATAGCCCAGCCTGGGTCACCGGTCTCATCCCATAAGGTAAGCTTCCCGAAGAAATGGAGCAAAGCTTTAGAAGTGTGACAGGGACATGCACTGGCCACACAGAAGCCGGTTAGTAGAAGGGGAGACCTTTTTCAGACCGGAGCTAGCACAGACTCAAACTCAAGACTTGGTTCTTGTCGCCCTAAGAGAGTCCACCCTGCTTTTGTTGTAAGCGTAGCAATCCGAAATTTTAGAACTCTGGTCCCTTTACTTACTTGTTATGTAACAACTAGAGCAGGAGAGAAGAGACCTCGTTAATTGACTAGTTGGCATCATGCTGCACGCTGCGGGAAAGAGTTGCCATAATTAGGAACCCTCTGATAGAAGCTTGGAAGAAAACCACTGAGAAGGAGGCAAGGGAACAGCAGGCAGCTTCGTGTCTGAGGTGGTGGGGTGGGATCGGAGCGCGGGAGAAAGAATTCGACACGCGTCCAGGTTTTAAAAAGGCGGTCACGTAGTCGGTTCACTCCAGGCTCTTTCTACGAGGGGTGGGGGTGGAGGGGGGGGGCCAAGATGAATAAACCCCCAGCCCTGCCCCAAAGGACCATCTATATAAGATCATTTGTAAGCTGTTCATCAAATTGCAATAAGGTACCGGACACATTGAACACCCAGTGATGAATGGTCTCCTCGTGGAAAATTAGAAAGTTCGATCACCCAAAAAGGCTAGCTGCCGCTCTGGCACTCAGTGGGGTACCCCGCTCCCTTTGAGGTTGCCCGTCTGCTGCGGGTAACAGAGCCCGGAGCCTAGCAACAAGGTAGGCTGAGTGGCAGCGCCCTACACTCGAAGCAAGCTGGGGTTTTCCCTTGTGGGGGCACCGGCCCCTCCCCACACGCATTCTCTCTGCTTCTCATTGCCTCAGCAGCTTTGGGCCATGATGCACGGTCCCTGGGTATTCATTTTGTCACAGATCTTTTCTCTCTGTGTTATTTGTCCTTTAAAAATCATCTCATTTAAATCCATATAAGTTGATTCCCTTTTCGAAACTTTATTTTGGGCACCGTGACCCATGAAATCATGACTTGCAAATTCCATTCTTTTCTCATGTAATTACAATAAATAAGAGGATGAAACTAAAAAAAAAAAAAAAGTGTTCATCAGCATGTGCATGGGGACGCCGGAGCACGCCCTCAGTCACAGGGCAGCCCGGACACCTAGCTGAGCGTCCGGTGGCCGCACCGCCTCGGTTCACACGCCAGGTCCTCCATGACAAGGCGGTCTGATTCTGGGTGACCTCTCCGTGCCTCGGTTTCCTCATCTGTACTCACTTGCTAGTTATTTTTTTTGTGTGTGTGTATGTGTGAGAAATAAGTGATTTAGCATGCTAAAAGTCTTTAGGACCAATTTTCAAGAAAAATCTGGAAGGAAAAAAAATCTTATCTAACTCTAAAAAGATTAAATAAATAAAACCATTATCTTATCCACTGGGGAGAAAAAAAATATTTAGGACCAAAAAAAAGCCCACTTATAAATGCCAGCTGGTATCCGCTATTCTTACACCACACACTGAGCGCGTTTCAGACACTGCGAACAACTGATACCAACCTTGGGGGTGTGATCTATTTACAACCAGGAAAAGTAACACCCTAGCCCTGGCTTGTTGGCTCAGCAATAGAGCATTGGCCCAGCATGTGAAAGTCCTGGGTTCGATTCCCAGTCAGGACACACAGGAGAAGTGCCCATCTGCTTCTCCACCCCTCTCCTCTCCTTCCTCTCTATCTCTCTCTTCCCCTCCTGCAGTCAAGTCTCCACTGGAGCAAAGTTGGCCTGGGTGCTGAAGATGGATGGCTCCATGGCCTCCAACTCAGGTGCTAGAATGGCTCTGGTTGTAACGGAGCAAGGCCCCAGACGGGCAGAACATCGCCCCCTGGTGGGCATGCCGGATGGATCCCGGTTGGGTGCATGTGGGAGTCTGCCTCCCCATTTCTAACTTTGGAAAAGAAAAAAGTAACTCCCTGAAAAGATCTGGGTTCTCTGACACAGTCCACAAATGTGCAGTGCACCTTTCATCTCTAAGACCCCAACCCAGCAAGGGACACGCACTTGAGCACTGCTCCGGCAGGCACAGGTCGGTGGTGAGGTCACCAAGCACACACCCATCTTGGCCTGACTGCATCTAATGCCATGAGATGCTTCAGGTGAGTGGGGGTCCACTTCTGTGCTGGACTTCCCACCCAGCAAGACGTCTGCTCTCATATGGACTTAACAAGGACACAATAACTCTGTGGCTGACCCGAGTGGCCCAGGAGAACTCGTACGCTGACTCGTGCAAAGAGGGAAACCTGAAGGCCAGCGTTTCTGTGGCCCCGGCCTTTCTCTGCTTGGTCTTCCACGGACAGCTGCTGCGGAGGGAGCAATGCAGCGTGGTCCTGCCTGCGGCCAAACTCCAGGTGCATTAGTGTTCGTAAACACCACTGACTCGCTGAGTCAGGGTGAGTCCGAGAGTGAACATCCGGGTGTAGACACAAGAGATCGTAATCCCAGGTCATGTGTGTATTGGGAATTGATTGTATAGACAATGTATGTGACTGTACAGTCAAGCCTTCTGAAAAAAGAGGTGGAAATTCTATTTCTAGTACATCATTCCTATTTGCTAATGGCATTCCTGATTCTGAATAATCATAAGACACACACACACACACACACACACACACACACACACGTATTACCTGCGTTAACAAAAACTACCTTTCACTCTGTGATCTATACGGCACAATATCCTCCCGGCCCAGAAAAGCTGTTTGGATATTTGTGCGAGGAATGAATGAGTGAGTGAGTGAATAAATGAATGAACAAATGAGTGACATTGTTAAAGTAATGCTCAGTTATTCCAACTGACTCATCCAGCATTACCTATTGAGCACCTACTATGTATGTGGAGTTTTGCTGGGTGCTAGGAATACACAGGAAGATCTCCAAGAGCTCAACATACTCAAAAAAAAAAAAAAAAGAGAGAGAGAGAGAAGAAAAATCAAGGTTTACAAAAGCAGGAAAGTGCTGAAAAAGCTGTAAGGCTAACCAACTCTGTGAGTTGGAAACAGGGAGAAAAGCAGGGCAGTTAGCTGAGTCTAGTTTCTTCCAGAAGTGGTGAAAGGGGCCTGGCCACTTGGCTCAGTGGTAGAATGTCAGCTCGGCATGTGGATGTCCCAGGTTCAATTCTCGGCCAGGGCACACAGGAGAAGCAACCATCTGCTTCTCCACCTCTCCCCCTCCCCCTTCTCTCCCTCTCTTTTCCACTCTCACAGCCATGGTTCAATTGGTTCGAGCACCTGGGATTGAGCACTGAGGATGGCTCTGTGGAGCCTCTAACTCAGGTGCTAAAAATAGCTTGATTTCTTTAAGCATCGGCCGCAGATGGGGGTTGCCAGATGGATCCTGGTCAAGGCGCATGCGGGAGTCTGTCTCTCTATCATCCCTCTTCTCACATGGAAAAGAAGAAAACTAAAAAGTAAAGGTGAGATTTCCTCAGCTCAACAGGACCAGCAAAAGTTACCCGACCACCATGCTAGAAAGAACATGCATCCCAGCTACTTGGAATTTTAGCCCTTGATAACAAAGACTGAATCACTTGGCTGGCCAAGCCTTTCCAGAGACAAGACATGCTATTGAATTTTTCAGGCAAAAGTTATTCCATCCTAACTGAGACTGCTGATTTACCTGCATCACAGTGGAAGGCGAGAAGCCTCACTCACTCGATACATAATTAAAGGACGGGAATGGAGGCTAGAAATGTACTCCTTAAGAGGAAGGTACGTTCTGTGTTGTTTACCTCCACCGCGGTCTGTGCTTCCTTTCAGAGCTAAATGCACTGAGGGAGGAGGAGTTTTGTTCGCGGAAGAGGATGTCTAAGACAACAGCCACTTGAAATGTATTCCTGATGTTCAGGTTGGGGCGACTGTGGCAGAAATGACTCCTCCTCCGCATGACCCAGACCTGTGTGTCGCCGACTGCTAATTAGGATAACCATTAACATTATCATTCACAGAACTAAATGACAATAGAGTAACGGCCACAGACTCAGTAACAAACTGGTCTAGAAGGTCTCTCAGGGAAGTCTACTAGAGAACTACAGAAATTGTTCGGCGACACAGATGGCCTTGGCATTCCGTCTCGATCAAGTTTTTTGTTTTCTTTTTTTCAGAAATCTCAGAGATAGTGCTCTGTAAAGATGAACATCAACAAAGGTTGGCTCTTCATTCCCCTCCCCACTGCAGTGCAAGAACCTGTCTTCAATACATGGCCTTTCTACCCGCCCCCAAATGTCCTTTATTAAATATAATGATGAATCCTTTTTTTTTTTTTTTTTTTGCTCTGACAAAAGCTGAGAACTGTATTCCAAAGAAATCAATACATATTCTAAGCAGAAGAAGATTCATAGAAATACGTAGGCAATGTTGGAGATTATAAAGACTTCTTATTCTATGCCTACTGAAGGGAAAAAAAAAAGTAAGAGCACATTCACACACAAAAAAATCCGCAGACGAGCGTTTGGAAATTGCTTTCTGAGATTCAATTCAAAATTACTAACTAAAAGTCATACTTATCCTTGAGCTGAAAAGTTGAATCAAACCCAGAACAAAGGTATGATTTGGAGTTGTTTTAGTTTAAATCAAAAAGTACACTCATCAGTATTTTTCTTTTTTTTAAAAAAAGATTTCTTTTTCTATGTATCAATTTTAGAGAAAGAGAGGAAGGGAGAGAGAGAGAGAGAGAGAGAGAGAGAGAGAGAAAGAGAGAGAGACATTGTTGTCCCACTCACTTATGCATTCCTTGGGTGACCCTCGTGTGTGCCCTGACAGGGGTTTGAACCTGCAACCTTGGTGTACCGGGATGATGCTCTAACTACCGGAGCTACACAATCAGTATTTTTCTACTTTGTTGAAATTACTTAGGTTCAAAAAGCAGCAGTTACAGAGGCTGAGGCCATCCACATCGTGTCTATGACTATGAAAAGAGAAGAGGGTCTCAGAAATTACAGCCCTCACAACAGAAGACATATCACACGAGCTTACATGACTTCTCAAAAGGCCTCGGACCCACCGTGTATGTGATAGCGTACGAATTTCAATATCTAGGCATGCATTTGGGGCACATTCATAGCGACACAGCTTGTAGAAATGCCTAATAAAGCTCATCCTATGCTGAAAACAGCATACATGAGCATATTCATGAAACATTTTAAAGCCTATAAGACACTATTTCATTTATTCACCCATTTAAGTAGCTCCTCCGTGGGCCACACTGAGCTTAGTACCAGAAATGCAAAAGAGTGAGGAAGAGGGGTCCCTGCCTTCAAGGAGCTTTGACCTAAGACTTCCTTGCCATCCATGTTTATTGTGATCATAGGGTTACAAGGTCTAGTTAACACAGGTTAGATGATAATAGCCTAATTCCAAGAACTATTTCAAAATAGTTTTTCATGGCCCTGGCTGGTAGGCTCAGCAGTAGAGCATTGGCCAATCATGTGGAAGTCCCAGGTTTGATTCCCAGCCAGGGCACACAGGAGAAGCGCCCATCTGCTTCTCCACCCTTCCCCCTCTCCTTCCTCTCTGTCTCTCTCTTCCCCTCCTGCAGCCAAGGCTCCATTGGAGCAAAGTTGGCCCGGGTGCTGAGGATGGCTCCATGGCCTCCACCTCAGGCGCTAGAATGGCTCTAGTTGCAACAGAGCAACGCCCCAGATGGGCAGAGCATCACCCCCTGGTGGGCATGCCGGGTGGATCCCGGTCGGGCATATGTGAGAGTCTGTCTGTCTGCCTCCCTGCTTCTCACTTCAGAGAAATACAAAAAGGAAAAGAAAAGAAATAGGTTTTCATCCTTGAGCTTCACAAGGACAGGACGAAGGGAAGGGCACAGAGACTGTCTGGATGATCATTGGAATTAGAAAACAGAACTTGTGGACAGTCTTAAAGGAACCGGAAATAATGAAGCTTGAGGAAACAGACATTTGCAATAATAGTTCCAGTATAAGAAAACAACCATGAGAGGAAAGGTCCTTGAGGGATACAGAGAGGAATGTAGGTGCAACCATGAACAGCAAAGTCCGATCAGGTCAGAACCAGAACCGAGTGACCCCGGTAGCCATCTCCGACTAGAGGCTTCCTCGTGTCTCTACGGCAGAGTGCAGGTTCAAACCAAATGACTGCTTTGACTCTGTTAGAAACTGTCATAAGATAATATCTAGAGTTCTCCCGCTGGGGCAGGGGTTCACCCATCCTCATGTGAACATCTTTACTCCCTTGATAAAGCCCCGAGTTTAAGACACGCTCCAGGGTTGTTCCTCCCAGTGCATCGCCGTCTCCAAACTCCTGTGCCCAGGGCAAGCCCTTCTTACAGACTGAGGCTGTGACACGGGGTGGCAAGTGTGTGGGTGGGCGTAGCACCTTATTTCTCAACGCTTGGCGTTCCACGTCGGTCTCCTCTAAGCATCTCATCTTGTTTTGCCCGCGGATTCCCTGGACAGATGTCCTCTCTGGTCCGGACGCTCCTAACCATCTGCTGCGCGCACCGCAGAGATGACATCTGTGTTCCTGAAACGCGGTGGGGGTCTCCACACGTTCCTACTTCACGGGCGTCACCGCGGAGCTTTCTCAGGCTCCGCTCACTTCACTGGCTTCCAAGTCGTCTCTCTTTGTGCAGCTACCTGTGAGTTTCCCAGCTGTCTCGCAGGGGCGGTCTGCACCTCTCCTGTGCCGCGAACCCGTGTGAATGTCACTGCCCACTGCCCTTGCGACGGGGACGAGAGCCGCCATCGGCTTTAACTCCTCCACCTGAGGAACAAGGCGCTGCGGGAGAAATGTGCGAGTTCTCAGGTCCGGTTCCCCCGGGGGAGGGAGTACGATGAAGGGAAACAAAGTCACACATTGCCCCTGGGATGAATGCTTACATGTGTCATTTTTCCTCCCCTTGATTCTTTCTATCACTCTTGGTGTTCTAAAGCTTCACTTTTCTGAGTAGAACTCTTATCCTTTACACTCTTCTCTGTTTTCCATCTTGCTTTCCCTTCTGCTTCTCTTCCCCGTCACTTCTCCCTCGTGACTGCCCAGCTCGCTCACGCTCTCTCTGGCTGTCCTAGACTGCGAGAACTCTCCCTGACTTCTTCCTCTCGGGTGTTGTATCTGACTCACGGAACTTCTGTTTTGATCTTATGTGAGTCTGATACATTTTATTTAGCCTGC
This sequence comes from Saccopteryx leptura, assembly GCF_036850995.1. NCBI lineage: Eukaryota > Metazoa > Chordata > Mammalia > Chiroptera > Emballonuridae > Saccopteryx > Saccopteryx leptura. Next base: position 76,779,783 of record NC_089513.1, read on the forward strand.
ACAGTTTCAAGCTCTCAAGAGGATTTTTCCAACATGATTGCTTTTTACTATTAATCTGATACATGACCATTTCAATCTGTTTAATAGTCTAATTTATCAAGCCTCTGCACCTATGTTTCTTTGGTCTGTTGACCCTTCCGATTCTCGCCCGGCTCACGGTGTCTTACTCTTTCTGTGCTTACTCCTCCTTTCTGACAAGGGCTAACAGCTGGGACAGGCACAGTCCCAGCAGCAATGACAGCAAACCTATTGGAGAAAATCACCCCAGCTGGAAAACCATAGATTAACATCCTTAACGTGATAAAAGACAAAGAAAAAAAAGAAGGTTGACCTGGCAAAAATACCTTTCAATTTTTTTTTTTTTTTTTTTTTTTTGTATTTTTCTGAAGCTGGAAACGGGGAGAGACAGTCAGACAGACTCCCGCATGCACCCGACCGGGATCCACCCGGCACGCCCACCAGGGGCGACGCTCTGCCCACCAGGGGGCGATGCTCTGCCCCTCCGGGGCGTCGCTCTGCCACGACCAGAGCCACTCTAGTGCCTGGGACAGAGGCCAAGGAGCCATCCCCAGCACCCACGGGCCATCCTTGCTCCAATGGAGCCTTGGCTGCGGGAGGGGAAGAGAGACACAGAGAGGAAGGAGGGGGGGGTGGAGAAGCAAATGGGCGCTTCTCCTATGTGCCCTGGCCGGATATCGAACCCGGGTCCCCCGCACGCCAGGCCGATGCTCTACCGCTGAGCTAACCGGCCAGGGCCTACCTTTCAAATTTTAAAGCAAAACAAAAGCATTTTCAGATACACGGAAGCTAAAGCAATTAATCCCCAGCAAACCGGTAATGTAAAAACCTATTAAAGGAAAAATCCCACAGACAAAAGGAAAATGATAACAGAAGGAAATAATGAGTCTACCCAAAGACCTGAAGAGCACCAGCCGTGGTAAATAAACAGGTAAATAAATTTTAAATTTAAAAATCTCATTAAGATACAATTGAAATTTAAACTAAAACAGTAACACTGAGTTGTGGGATTTGGGATACATGTAAAATAATATGGATGGCATCAAATAGATTCATTAAAACATAAAAAACTCAATCCAAAGAGAAAGCAGAAAAGAGAAACAGAGAACTGTGACAAATAAAACAATTAGCAAGCCAACTGTATTAATAAAAAACATTAAATATACAAGGTCAAAGCACCCCGATTTAAATTAAAAAATTGTTGCATTACAAAAAAAGAAGTCTTAACTTTATGCTGCCTACACAAAGCTCATTTTAAAGGTAGAGAAACAAATTAAAAATAGAACGATGAAAAATATAGCTCTGGCCGGTTAGCTCAGTGGTAGAGCATCGGCTCAGCGTGTTGAAGTCCTGGGTTCGATTCCCGGCCAGGGCACACAGGAGAACTGCCCATCTGCTTCTCCACCCCTCCCCCTCTCCTTTCTCTCTGTCTCTCTCTTCCCCTCCCACAGCCAAGGCTCCACTGGAGCTAAAGTTGGCCCGGGTGCTGAGGATGGCTCCATGACCTCCACCTCAGGCACTAGAATGGCTCCAGTTGTAATGGAGCAACTGCCCCAGATGGGCAGAGCATCGCCTCCTGGTGGGCATGCCAGGTGGATCACATGTGGGAGTCTGTCTCTCTGCCTCCCTGCTTCTCACTTCAGAAAAATACAAAATAATAATAATAAATAAATAAAATAAAAAGATGAGAAATATATACTTCGGTAACACTAATCTAAAGAAAGCTAGACGAATGGCACAATAGCAAACAGAGTGGGTTTCAGAGCAGAACTATCACGAGGGATAAAAAAGAATCATTCCACAATGAAGCAGTGGCCAATTCATCACGAGAACATAATGTAAGAATTTACACACCTATAACAAAGCTTCATAAAATCTGAAGTGAAAACTGATGCAACTGTAAGAAGTGAATAAATCCAGTTAGAGTCTAGGATTTAAATTCTCCTCTTTTGATATCTGATAGGAAAAGTAGACAGAAAATCAGTGATGAGATACAAGATTTAAATAAGTCTATCAAACACTTTGACCTAACTGATATTTAGAGAACACTCTACCTAATAAGGGCAGAATATATATTTTTTTCTAAAGACACATGGAGCATTTATCAATAAATAATTTTAGAGTTTAGTAAGTTTTCTGACTATATAAACAACCTATAAAAATGTTTACATACACCAAGAATACATTTATAAAATATAATTTAAAAAGTCATATTGATGAGTATACCAGAATAAATGAGTATAAAATTGTAGAAAACTATACAGAGAAACTATAAAATTTATGAAAAATTACTACAGAATGCCTAAATACAGAGATACCAGCTATATAAACAGAATAGTTCAGTAAGATGTCAGATTTTCCCAAATAACATGAATTTAAAGCAAAAGTATTCATATTTGTGAAACTGGGAACAAGTCAAATATTCATCCACAGAAGGTAAGAAAACTCTGTGCTATATTCCTACAGGGAATATAATCAATAGTTAAAAAAAAAAAAACTATAGCTACATATAACATGGTTGAATCAAGAATAACATTGAGCCTTTCCCATAAAATTGTATACAGTATATGATTTTTATAAAACTCAGAAGCGCCCTGGCTGGATGGCTCAGCGGTAGAGCGTTGGCCTAGCGTGCGGAGGACCCGGGTTCGATTCCCGGCCAGGGCACACAGGAGAAGCGCCCATTTGCTTCTCCACCCCTCCGCTGCGCTTTCCTCTCTGTCTCTCTCTTCCCCTCCCGCAGCCAAGGCTCCATTGGAGCAAAGATGGCCCGGGCGCTGGGGATGGCTCTGTGGCCTCTGCCTCAGGCGCTAGAGTGGCTCTGGTCGCAACATGGCAACGCCCAGGATGGGCAGAGCATCGCCCCCTGGTGGGCAGAGCGTCGCCCCTGGTGGGCGTGCCGGGTGGATCCCGGTCGGGCGCATGCGGGAGTCTGTCTGACTGTCTCTCCCTGTTTCCAGCTTCAGAAAAATGAAAAAAAAAATAAAAATTAAAAAAAAAATTAAAAAAAATAAAACTCAGAAGCAAGCAAGACTATTTTACTGTTGTAATTTTTAAGTCATGGTCCCATATTTTCACATTAATATTCTGCATCATAACTGACATCTGTTTTTATATGCTTTCTTTTACATACTTCAAATGTTATTAAATAGAACTTGTTACAATGTACTGTCCTCATTATATTTATTTATTTATTTATTTTATTTATTTATTTATTTATTTATTTATTTTCTTTTTGTATTTTTCCTAAGTTAGAAGCGGGGAGGCAGTCAGACAGACTCCCGCATGCACCCAATTGGGATCCACCTGGCATGCCCACCAGGGGGTGATGCTCTGCCTATCTGAGGCATCGCTCTGTTGCAACCAGAGCCATTCTAGCACCTGAGGTGGAGGCCATAGAGCCATCCCCAGCGCCCGGGCCAACTTTGCTCCAAGAAAGACTTGGCTGTGGGAGGGGAAGAGAGAGACAAAGAGAAAGGAGAGAGGGAAGGGTGGAGAAGCAGATGGGTGCTTCTCCCGTGTGCCCTGGCCAAGAATCGAACCCAGGACTTCCAAATGCCAGGCCGACACTCTACCGCTGAGCCAACCGGCTTGGGCTGTACTGTCCTCATTTTAAAATGACACTTAGCTTCCATAGGGATAAGGGGACTGATTACATTTGTCCTCAGCTTCATTTTCTCCAGTTAAAACCAATCATTTCTCCCCAGTAATCTTTACTTTTTTTTTCTGTTCATTACTGAACCACCTCATTCTAAGGTCATTCCCCTTAACATTTAAGCCATAAAATACAGAAATTGCATTCAAGCAGGTATTGAGCATTTGGGGAGGATTACTTTCTATGTATTTCTTGTTACTTGACTGTACATATATCCTAGAACCGAGTGAGTTATTTGAACAGAGTACTCTGGCTGACTTATTTTAAGTTTGGCCCAGTCAAAGCAGTAATGCCCAGCAATTCGTTTCCCATATGTATAATCTATTTTTAATACAGTATTTAGTACTCGGAATTTATTTCTATCTTTTAGGGACCACGTAGCTAATTCGTGAAAATCTCCTTGAATTGCACACCTGTCTCCATAGTGACAAACAGCTTCATTGGAATTAAAGTCGGTCTACCTGACGGTAAACCATTTGATCGTTAGAGAGCACCTGGGATCTCAGGTTCTCGTTCTAAGTCTGCCATCGACAAGGAGCACGTTCTTACTCAAGTTAATTACATCCTCCAATTCTCAGTGCTGTCGCCTATAAAATGAAAATGTTGGCATACATCTCCCCAAGGTGAGCCACTTAATTCTGCTTCTAAAATAATATGTCACCTGACGAGTTTTCTGTAAAAATGGAATGAAATCATCTGTACCGAATGCAAGGGATAGTGTTTAATACTTAGAAATTTTTTAGCCGGATGGACAGTTGAGTGTTTGGGATATTAACGGAAGTCTCCATCCACTGCATTCCCTGCGTTGTGTGAATCCACTACCACCCACCTTCCTCATTTAAGCAACTTCTTAAAGGTCCCGGTCTTCTCGGGGAGAAAGCAGGCACAGTCCGAATACATCTCCCCAGGCTGCTGGGTGTAGTTTCAATACAGAGTCTTGAAGACAAGATGCCTGAGTTATTCTGAATTCCAAAAGTGTGATCTGAAATACTCAGGGGTAAATCATGAAATGTCTCTCTCACATGTGCATGTGTACACATGAGTAAGAATACATGATAAAGTAAACGCTAGTTTCCTTTCAAAGGAAAGCACAGGACCAACAGGATACGTGGGAAAGATGAGAACTGGAAGACCAACAGGATACGTGGGAAAGATGAGAACTGGAAGAAGAGAACAATTACGTGAAACACAGGAGATGCCCTTTGAGGGTCTCAACCTCTGGCCTCCTCACTCTTGGTTAAGATGTTAAGATAAGGTAGAGACAGGGAAATAGAAATCTCAGGTCTGGCCCTGGCTGGTTGGCTCAGTGATAGAGTGTCAGCCCAGCATGTGGAAGTCCCAGGTTTGATTCCAGGTCAGGGCACACAGGAGAAGCACCCATCTGCTTCTCCACCCCTCCCCCCTCCTTCCTCTCTGTTTCTCTCTTCCCCTCCTACAGACATGGCTCCATTGGAGCAAAGTTGGCCCGGGAGCTGAGGATGGCTCCATGGCCTTTGCCTCAGGTACTAAGAAGAGTTCAGTTGCTGAAGAATGGAGCAATGCCCCAGATGGGCAGAGCATCACCCCCTAGTCGCCTTTGATTAGATCCCGGTTGGGGTACATGTGGGAATCTGTCTCTCTGCTTCTCCTCCTCTCACTGAATTTTTAAAAAAAAGAGAGAAAAAAATCTTAGACCTAAATAGATGGAGATATATACCATATTCATGAATCAGAAAACTCAGGGTTCTTAAGATTTCTCCAATTTGGTCTGCAGATGCAATATAATTCCACTCAAAATCCCAAAGAAGCTTTTTTTTTTTTTTTGGAAATCAGCAAGTTAATTCTAAAATTTGGACGGAAAACCGAAGGACCTAAACTAAGAGAAGCAATTTTGTAGAAGAATAAAGATAGATTCCTTGACTTTCAGAATTAATATGAACAACAGAATAGAATAGAGTATAGAAATACACCCATACCATGTATGTCATTAATTTTTTAACAAAGTTGCCAAGATAGCTCAATGGACAAAGAATCAAAACAAAACAAAACAACAACAACCAAGAAAAGTTGGTCCTACGACAATTGTTATACAAAAAATAATAATAAAAAAAAATCTAGGTCTTCTTGCCACATTTGCAAATTAACTTAAAATGGATAATGGGCCTTGTTATAAAGCCCAAATTTTTCAAAGAAAACAGGGGAAGGTCTTTGTGATTTTGGTTTAGGCAAAGGTATGTTAGATTGAACAAAAAAAATCACAACCCGTAAATAACTGAGAATTGGACACCTTCAAAATTTAAATTTGTGCTCCTGAACAGACCCCTCTTAAGATAATAAAAATGCTAACTGCAGACTAGGAGAAATACTTGCAAAACACATACAGTGGTACCTTGAGATACGAACAGACCAACATACAAATTTTTTAAGATACAAGCTGGGACTCCGTCCATATTTTTGTTCGAGATCCAAGTGAAATTCCGAGATACGAGTCATGATTCGGGAAGCTGCCGCTAGTTGGCGCGTTGGAGCACGGGCCCACTATCAGCAGTTTGAAATACGAGTTGGCTGACTTACGAGCTCGGTTATAGAACGAATTAAATTTGTATCTCAAGGTACCACTGTATTTGAAAAATAACTCATATCCAAGATACATGAAGAACTCTAATGACTGAATAAAACAAACAACGCTGTTAAAAAGTTGGCCAAAGGTGGGAAGAGACACTTTGTCACAGAGAGAGTCTGATGGGTGCGTAACCACATCAAAGACGCCCAGCCAGCTGACACTTCCCTTTTACAAAGAAACCTTCTGCTTCCCAAAGGTATCTCCTGTATGTTCTTTCCAACCGCAGTGCAAGGTCTTAGTCTGGGGACAGAAGGCGATGACCCCTGATGACGCCTACGGCCTTGAGATCCTCTGGCCCGAGCTGTGCTGTCACGGGCTTACTCGGTTTCCCACGCCTCATCAACTGCCTGCCCACGTCCCACCCTCCCTGCCATCAGACTGTCTGCTTAAAAAAAAAAAACCAACAACGACAAATACTGTCTCTCTTTGCCTGTCATCAATCACCGGCATGTAGTACAATACTATTTAAAACATAATAAGCATTCAATTAATATTTTATGACTGAACGAACAAGTTAGAAATAGACTGAATATCCAAGATCTAGGCGATGTCTTACCTCGCTCTGCCAATCACTTAATCCATCCAAGATTGAATTCCTGATCTGTAAGCCAATGCAACAGTACATAACTCAAGAAATTCCTAGAGGGTTACAAGAGAGCTAACCCCCATAGAAGTTATTTTTGCTCTGTAATAGGCGATGTAATTACAAGCTTCCTTTTCTTTCCTTCCTTTAAATATTTTTTTTTGTATTTTTCTGAAATGAGAAGCGGGGAGGCAGACAGACTCCCGCATGTGCCCTACAGCGATCCACCCGGCATGCCCACCAAGGGGCGATGCTCTGCCCATCTGGGGCGTTGCTCTGTTGCAACCAGAGCCATTCTAGCGCCTGAGGCGGAGGCCATGGAGCCATCCTCAGCGCCCGGGCCAACTTTGCTCCAATGGAGCCTTGGCTGCGGGAGGGGAAGAGAGAGACAGAGAGGAAGGAGAGGGGGAGAGGGGGAGAAGCAGATGGGCGCTTCTCCTGTGTGCCCTGGCTGGGAATCGAACCTGGGACTTCCACACGCCAGGCCGATGCTCTACCGCTGAGCCAACCGGCCAGGGCATCCTTCCTTTAAATCTTTAATTACAACCTTGGAAAAAGAGGTGGCACCTTATCAGGGGTAGTGTGCCCCAAGGGACAGCAGCGGATCTGTGTTAACAGAGCCGAGAGGGCAGAGCTTCTCTAAGCCTTAACTTTTCCAACCAAGTTCATCATGACTCGCAGACGAACAGCGTGGTAAGTCTAACGGTGGCCCGGCTCATAGCGCAAAATATTTCATTTGTGGCCGCCATACGTGAGACACACAATCTCATCAAATGTATATTCATAGACATTCCACTCACCCATCTGGGGGTTCTGACACACCTCCGTGCAACTCTGAATTCCTGGCAGGAGATCCAGCTCTCAAGGACATTAAATGAATTTGTGACATGATCGTAGGATACCGGCTAGGAAGGTATAAAATAATGAACAAGTTTTTTTTTTTTTTAATCTCTCTTGGAGATTCATCGGTGACAGATGTAACAGTGATAGTAACACAGTCATAATTACGTGATTATGCCACAGCATTATGACAGTTAAGGTTCTAATTGGATGTTGCACCCTTTTAATTTGGTGAGTTTTTACTACATTAGAGATCTTTTACTTAAAGGTTTACAGCTAGCCAAGATTTTCTTTCTCTTGACGGTACGAAAATTATTACACTCAGATAAAAATAAAAATAACCCCATGACTTGAGTGACAAACGAGGTATTAAATTTAGATTCCCAACAGATATTAATTCTGAGAGGTCTTGGGTAAATGCCCTTAAATTTTCACCCGTGGACCACACGCCTGTTCTCTCCCTTTCTCAAAAACACTGTTTGCCACTTCTTACGAAGGGAGCTTATTATTATTTTTTTTAATATATCCCCAAACTAGTCATTGATCTTCCTGCATTCGCTCTTGTGCCATCGTCCGACTCTGCTCTCTTCGTATCCAGACTGGAGCGAAAGTGGACGTTTCTATGGACGTTAGACGCAGGTCTGGACAGAAAGAGAACGAGAGAGAAAAGCAAAAGAAGCCAGTGGGATAATGCTGGCAGTTGCCAACTCGCTACTATTTTGATGGGTTCTCTCCCCTGCATCTAAATCCCAGGGCGACCGCTTCGGAGGAATCTCTCTCTTCATCAGAAGCCTGAGCCCCGGGTTCACAGAACAGCACGGCCGGTTGGCTCCAGTTCTCCAAAGGGAGGGAAAATCCTAACCCCGCTACGATTCGGTCCAATCCGTCCACGGGACCAGTGCTTCTGAAAGTTTAATTTGCCCAGGAATCACCTCGTAACCTGGTGCCAATGCAGAGTCTCACGGACGGGTCTGCGTAGGGAGGAGATCCTGCGTTTCTAACAAGCTCTCCTGGACCATGCCCTGAGTATCACCCATCCCCCCGAACAGAACCTTCACTCATGACAGGAACTGGCCTGCTTCTCTGCCTTCCCTCCCCACTTCCCCTTGATGCCACAGTCTGTTTACATGAAAAATTAAAAAAAAAAAAAAAAAAGACAACACGCAATTCAACTCAGCATCAACCAGACTTATATAGATTCAAAAACACTTCAAAGAGTCTTCTTTGATGCTACAGTTTTTCTAACCCTAAGGAAGAATCGCCCGTCTGAACGCGTGCCGGCTGTGTGATTTTTCAGAGCCGGGTGAGAATTGCCATGATAGCTCTTAGCCAGCCAAACTTTGGGACAAGTTATTCAAACCCGGGTCGGTCTTCTCGTCCACAGAACTAAGATAATAACATCTCTGTCACAGGATTTTTGTTTGTCAAGCCCAAGTAAAATAACATTAAAACGTCGCCAACGCCCTGGCCGGTTGGCTCAGCGGTAGAGCGTCGGCCTGGCGTGCGGGGGACCCGGGTTCGATTCCCGGCCAGGGCACATAGGAGAAGCGCCCATTTGCTTCTCCACCCCCCCCCCTCCTTCCTCTCTGTCTCTCTCTTCCCTCCCGCAGCCAAGGCTCCATTGGAGCAAAGATGGCCCGGGCGCTGGGGATGGCTCCTTGGCCGCTGCCCCAGGCGCTAGAGTGGCTCTGGTCATGACAGAACGACGCCCCAGAGGGGCAGAGCATCGCCCCCTGGTGGGCAGAGCATAGCCCCTGGTGAGCGTGCCGGGTGGATCCCGGTCAGGTGCATGCGGGAGTCTGTCTGACTGTCTCTCCCCGTTTCCAGCTTCAGAAAAAAAAACAAAAAAAAAAAAACAAAAGAAAACGTCGCCAACGTACTGTAAGTTCTTGGTAAATGTTGGGAACTAGCGATTTAGATACATACTCAGCTCCATGGAATTACTCAATACCAAACAAAATTATTTTTGAGTTGGAATGTAGTGTGTTAAATGTGTCAAAGTTTAAGCCAGTGCTTTAAAAAAAAAAAATCAAGGCATTATTAACTGTTATATGCTTGGCCGAGTGGCTATTTTTAAATTTTGAATTGCCTTTGAGATAAATTATTTTGTATTATGAAGTGTCTGAGTGGCAGACTTTTTAATCAGCTTTCATGCCTCTGAAATACATTTGTTAATTGGAATCCAAAATAAGTGCCTTAAAATGTCTGTTAATGCAACAACTCCTGCTAATATTTTCTAAATGGCGCTTGAAAATAAATATGTATGTATCACAACGTATCCGGTAAGCAGCTAAACCTGAAATATCAACCATCCCCCCCCCCAAAATCAGTAGTGCATCAAGATCTATTGACGCATTAATAGATTGGTCTCTAGTAATTTGCCACTAATCAGGTTTAAGAAATGAATGACAGCAAGGTGTTTTTAACCAGGTTTTATTGTGGCTGACATGAATTTGGATTCTGTGAACTGACTCCCCATTCAAATTCAACTGTACAGAACGGGGCGCTGTTGATTCAGATAGTCCTTGACCTCGGGGACATACTTGCCTTAGCGGGGGGAGCTGGCTTTTAGTTTGGACTGTGTTGGGTCTCTGCCTGTGGGCCACGCTAAGGCAGAAAGACCGGGAAAGCATAGGATAAGTTAACGCAAGAAAAGCCACCCAGCCTTCCCCAAACTGCTCGCGCTGGGAAAGGCATGACAACCTCCCTTCCTTGGGACACGCAAGCCAGGCTCCGGGGATATTTTTAACCGCCAGCCTCCTGCGCCGTTTAGTTCCCGTTGGGAGATGAACAGCTCTGGTTCCCTTTCTTTGTCACTATTGTCTTTAGAATGTAAGCACCATCCGGGTCTCCTGCCACAGTACAGACGGGCGGGGTGACGCTGTGTCGGGGTGCCTCGGTGCAGGACCAGGAGACCGTGCAACCGCTGCGATGAGAACAGGCACCTGTCTGTCTCGGAGGGTCTGCTCGGGTGGACAGAGGCCACGACCCGTGGCATGGCCGAGAGCAGAGCTTCCCTGATGTTTAACTTGATTCCCTCCCGTGACTACAGTTTCTCGTGTTCCTCTCTCCCTTCTGTTAATTGTTTGAAAGTTTCTCCTCCCACCTCTAGTAGATATAGCTATAGAACTCTCTCTCTCTCTCTCTCTCTATATATATATATATATATATATACATACACACACACACAAGATCTATGACATATCCAAATCACATCGAGCAAGCTAGCTAGCTAGCTAGACAGACAGACATTCTCATCTCTCGTTCTTTCTCTCTCTTGCTCTCAGCCCCTCTTCCCACCTCCCAGTCCTGAGTAGGAACGAAAATAAAGAAGTTCATTATCTCCACATCAGCATTCATCTTCCGGAATTCCATCTTTGAAAGGGACGATTAAGGTTGATGATTTTTTAACGATATCTCCTTTGGGTTCATGGCATAAGACAAAAAAATTAAATAAATAAAAGCATGATCAGAAAAGTTTCCATCTTTCCAGCACGTTTGCACACACACAGGCAAGTCTGCTCTCAAAGGGAGCCAACGCCTTGATTGTTCTGTGCACGGGGGTGGGGTGGGGGGGTGGGGGGGGATCAGGCTGGACGGCACATTCATTGAAATCCAAAGACACTTTTTAAAACAATCTTATCTGATCCGACTGATTCAACGTTCTTTCTAAATGTTCATCGGAATTTCTCCCAAGGAGCAAAGAAGTTCATTTGAAGTGTGGAAGCTTTGATGGCTTTCTGCCCTTTTCACAGTCACTGAAATGCTGCCCTCGCCCACAAATCCGCAATGGATTAGGTAAAAAAAAAAAAAAAAAAAAAAAAAAAAGGGCTAAATTTAGACCCAGATAATACGGACATAGCATATTTGACCCCAGGTTAAACATGAGACACGTGTCAATGGCGATGGATCAAACACAACATGATTACACACACACACACACACACACACACACACACATCCATTTACACACACACACACACTGATAGCATTTTTTTATGGATCCGTTCATTTCTTTGCCCAGCGACAGCATTCCGAACACTCTTCTCTGGGAAAACCCTCCCCTCCACTCAGACCGCTTAAATGCCGCAGCTCTGCTGTGAAGTCCCCACACTTTGGAAGGACAAAGTTTTCAAAAAATAAAAACAAAAGCATCTTTCGGAATTATAATCTACCTGCATACTTACTTCTGTTCCTCCTCCCGATGTCAGGTTTTTGAAAGGCAGGAGTGTGCACATGGACTCACACACACACACACACACACACACACACACACACTATTCATATGTAAATATTATCTATATTATATAAATTATATAACTAAAATTCTATAGATAAATAATCTGCGCATTATCTTTCTTAAAATTTCACAAATTTCCTCCCACTCTAAGAATTCCATGTGCCAAAGATCTGATAAACAACTTTCTGAAAATCATTCATCAAAGTCATAATAATTTCTAAGTATACAAATCCTATCACCTCCAACAGTTAGAACTTAAGAATAAATGATGCCACTAACTGAGTGTGTGTGTGTGTGGCAAAAATACTCCGTCAAATACTTTAACAAGGACTCAACATCCTTCAAAGCAAATTGGGGCAAAAACTGTGCTTGCAGAGTCGTAATGAGAGTGAGTGAGCCTTGTTCAACCACACAGGACACCGGGGATAGAAGCAGGGATGGCGTGAAGAAAGAACAGTGCAATCCATACTGATTTCATTCCACAGGACCCAAGTGATTGTGTGTGTGTGTGTGTGTGTGTGTGTGTGTTTTATACCTAAGATTAGTGATATACCATCATGATGACTCTCATCCTTAAAAAATCACTAAACAAAACAGTTCAATATCACAACAACAGGGACATGGTCGTTTTCCACGGGCACAATTTTAGGTAAAGTTATTGCTTCCGGTGTGACCTTCCTACTCTGGGGAGCATCTCACAGCGTACCTTCCACATAGCCTTGCTCGTATCTGAAGTCCTCCTCTTCACTGTCTCCGCTGGTAAACCAGAATTTCCCCTGGGATGCGTACCAGCCATTGGGATGCTAAAAATTCAAAAAATAGGCGGCCCTTTCACATCCTTAGCCACAGCTGTAACTGCTTTCCACTTCATCGGTGGCTCTTTCCTTTGCTAAGGCTATAGCTATAAAGAGAAATCCTAATGCGACACACCGCAGCTTTAATTTCAAGAAATGCAGGCGGCGATGTCGGGGGGGGGGAGGGGTTAGTCTTTCTTCGAGGCTTGTGTCTTTTGATATATGGAAAGGACAAGAGAAGCTGTTACAATGGTAATGGAAGAACCTTACGCATTCTCATTGACACTGAGCCGCTACTAACATCACAGAACTGACAAGGTAATGGTGTTCACGTGTCCCTCCATTGGCACCATAGCTTCAACAGCCTCAGACACTAGCGAAGGTGTCTCCTACAAGATCTGTTGGGTTTTTTTTTTTTTTAAAGTAAATGCAGAGGGCTATGATAATACAATATTATGTCTCTTAACATTCCTAATGGCCCAGAAATTCACTTGGTTTCTAATGGCGAATTACAGACATCACCTTTCACATCACAAAGCGGGGCAAAGTCAGAGAACCGGAGGTGAGAGGTCTGAAGGTTACTGGCATAGATACAAAAATAAACTTTGTCCGGAGCCAACACTTTTATAAATTGCAATGCACGGTGGTTCAAAAACCAGGAGCCGACTGGGGTAATGAGAACATCACCCCAGGACCTCACGCCAAGTGGGTATTTTGGGTGAACTGCTTCATTATTAATACAGAGAGGTTGCATGTTAGTTCTGTATAATTAGACAGAAATTATGCAGTGTTTGGTGATGGCGGGAGAATTATGGAGTTTGCTGCACCTTTCTGCCAGACCTATGACTGTACATGAAATAAAGAACGGCAATCTTTAAAAGCGACACGTTGGGCATCCACGCCCAGCTTGGAGTAGCAGCCCATACAGGACAGACTACCGTTATTTCTGTGAGGTGAGCCCCCTCCCTCAGAGCCGCATGACGGGGTATCTATTCATAAGGGACTGGGTAATATTTTCAGTGGAACTGGACATGCCACCAGCCTCCGGTGACTGAACTTATCTTCTCCCTCTTAGAAGCGACCTTATTTCTGGAGTCCCTGGATTCCGGGTCCATCCCACCAATGACGACTCTTCCATACTACGAAAGAGGACGGGGCGGGTCTCATCGGCGACCTCCTGTTAAAATGTTGCTTCTCTAAGCAATCGCGCTTAATCTCTGTAAGGTTCTGCGCAGTCTGTGTTTCAGGGACGGGCCAAGCCCTGGAGATGAGATGACCGACCGCAGGGGGCGCGGACCACCCACGTTCGGCAGACCGCAGGGTTCCACGGGGCGGCTGAGCTCAGTCACGTCCACATCCACCTTCCTGGCGGGATGCCACTCGCTCCAGGACTGCTGGAAGGTGCCCCGGAGAGCTCAGACCAAGGGCAGACTGGGGCCGGGACTCGCCGCCCAGGGGGCGGGAGGGGTGGGGACACAGGCAAGGCTACTACTGAGAGGCAGCGGCACTGGCTCGGATGCCTGGACACCCAGCATGCTGGAAGCGTTGGAGAGGTGACCAGGGAAGAACTCAGAGGAAAAGGAACAAGCCCCTTGAAGGGCCCCGTGCACAAAGCAGGACTGCAGAACTAGAGCAGGCTGGCATTCAGCGCTTCCGTGCACACGGGTGTATTCTCATTCTACACGGCTGAGTGAACGGCAGCAGAGCCCAGGAAGCCGAGAAGAAGAGCGCCGTGGGCTTCCCGGTTCACGGACCATGGCCGGCTCGGTGCACCTGCCAAACTGCTCGGGAGGAGCGGGTACGGAAGGGGTGCTGTCACCACGCCAGCTCTGACACGGCTTCCCCACCCTCCTCCCTGGTCTGTCTCAGGACACCTCTGCTTAGAAGACCAAGGGTAGGGTGAATGCTTTGCAACTGAGCTTCATTTCTAGCCAACGACCTTACTCATACCTTGAACTTCTCTGTGCCTCTATTCCCGTTAGAAAGGAAGCAAGTTATTCTTCCACAGGATACGTACGTGGCAGGCTGGAGCTCTCCACTAAGGAATAAAGCACCCACAGTCCCTGACCGCAGGAAGCCTACCTGCTAACAGGAAGTCACATCCAGCCCAGCAAGGACCAAAATTCAAAACGGTGACATTACTGAGCCGCTCGAAAATGCAATCAAGCATCTCTGAGAATGCAAGGATGAGAGCCGTAACGGATGCTGCGAGCGCGCTCTCTGCCGCAGAAACTGAAGGCTGTGGACTTCACAGGTTCAAAGCCAGGTTCCCCACACGTCGGCTGATGTTGCCGGAGCACCCGGTCCACAAAGTGGGGGAGACCTACTGGTCTGCTCCCTGCCTGGCTTCCCAGCCCAGCCTCCTGGCTCTTCCCAGGAAATGCCAGGCACACTCCGGGCTCAGCTCCTCTGTCTGCTGTGCCGTCTCCGGAAATGTCCTTCATCTCTGGGGCTGTCCCCACGCTTTCCCTTCTACCTCCAAAGTCACCCCCGTAGTCAGACATTCTCTGAGCACCCTCTCTGCAAGGACACCTCACCCTCCACGTTCCACCTCTCTACCTCATTCTTTTTTCTTTTTTTTTTTTTTTTTTTGTATTTTTCTGAAGCTGGAAATGGGGAGAGACAGTCAGACAGACTCCCGCATGCGCCTGACCAGGATCCACCCGGCACGCCCACTAGGGGGCGACGCTCTGCCCACCAGGGGGCGATGCTCTGCCCCTCCGGGGCGTCGCTCTGCCGTGACCAGAGCCACTCCAGCGCCTGGGGCAGAGGCCAAGGAGCCATCCCCAGCGCCCGGGCCATCTTTGCTCCAATGGAGCCTTGGCTGCGGGAGGGGAAGAGAGAGACAGAGAGGAAGGAGGGGGTGGGGGTGGAGAAGCAAATGGGCGCTTCTCCTGTGTGCCCTGGCCGGGAATCGCATGGGTCCCCTGCACGCCAGGCCGACGCTCTACCGCTGAGCCAACCGGCCAGGGCCTCTACCTCATTCTTAAAATCTCCACAGAAAAGGTGCCTTTGTCACCTCACAGGCTACACAGTATTTTGCACGTATTTATTTCCACCACTTTCCTACTCTCCTTACCAGCCGTACGCTCCCCGAGTTCAGGGTCATATCCCATGAGGATGAGGTCATTATTATTATGATGATGATGATTATTAATTGATTGATTGATTTGGCAGCTTGATATCCCTTGCTGAAGTTGATAATCCTTTTTTATCTTATTGGCCAAGACTCGTTTAGATAAATTCAGCCAAACTCGAGTAAATAACCAACCGCTGGTGAAAATGAGAACTTGCTAAATATGAAAAATAATAATAAAATTCTATTTTAAAAATAACTTTTTCCCCTTATTACAACAGCAATCATGTCCGTGACCGGAGAAAAAAGAAATGTAGAAAACAGATAAAAGAAGAAAATAAATACAAACCATCATCCTAAAAGCAAACTATAATCGTTGTTGAGATTACAGTACAGTGGTCCCTTGTCGATTGTGGGGGGTGGGTAGTTTCCAGAACCCCCTGTGGTAGGCAAAAATCCACGAAGTGGCGACCGTATATTTATTATATTATTTATGTATATATTTGAGGCTTTATTTTGATTTAATATGTCTTTTAATATGTTTTATATTTTTTAATACCGTTTTCAATTTTTTAGGCTAGAAAATGCTCATCTTACTGCAAAAAAAAAAAATAATTAAAATAATAAATACACAAAAATACCTCTACCCCACAAAATCCTCGATATTTTTCGATAGAGCGAAAAATCCACGACACAGAATTAGATAGATACAATTTTTAAAAGCCGCGACACAGTGAGATCGCGAAAAGTTGAACCGTGACACGGCGAGGGACGACTGTAATTTCTACGTCGCACGCGGGACCATCGCACTCAAACTGCCCTGTAACCCACCCAGTCAGTGTTCCACGTGCCCGGGACGCTCTGGCCTCTCCTCAGTGAGCTCTGGCTTCCTTCCCACGGGCCCACCTGAGACGCCTTGGGGGTGCGCACGGAGGAACCCCCTCAGGGTCCATCCCACCAACCAGTGACCTGGAAGTGCGGAGGAGGTAACTCCCCGTGGGGAAGGACTGACCGTGGGGAGACACCAGCCAGTAGGTACCCTCCACCTTCCCCTCCCAACCCCCACCCGACAGAGCCCGGATTATAGTTTCCGTGTAAGCTCGAGAAAGACTCGGCCTCACTGGTCCGGCCACGGCTTCCACCAGACCCAGAACGCCTTCTCCTGCTGCTGCTGACTCTCTCTCCTCTCCAACCTCACTCTCCGTGCTCTGAGTCCCGGGATCGTGAGCCCTCCTGACAGAACAACACATAACCCACCTGCTGTTGGATTTGCTTGAGTCCCCGGGGAACCCGTGTTCAGACAGCTCATTGTCCCCCTTAAAATACACGTCGACCACCTTTTTCTACCCCTGTCCATTCTTCTGTGCAGAATGCCAGTTCAATAAGATCGATGAGACCGCGGCGCTGTCTTCCCGCCTTACACACGGGACCTAGAGCGGGGTCGCACGTGCAGCGGGCGTGTGATAGGTACCTAGAGCGGGGTCGCACGTGCAGCGGGCGTGTGATAGATACCTAGAGCGGGGTCGCATGTGCAGCGGGCGTGTGATAGATGCCTACTGAACATAGCAGTTTATCACGGCCGCGTCTTGGCTGCGCTATCGTGTTCCTGAGTATGTTTGCTCCGATGACGACGGCGACAACTGGATGGATAGTCAAGTGGTTCTGCAGTGCGGACTCAGCAAAATCTTGGCTCAAACACACGCCCATTCCCACATTCTTATTAAGTGAATTCCCCGGATCACAGGGTCGGCACACGTCTAGGGTTGTGTCTGAATAACAAGTACAGCATCTTGTTGATTTGACTGTGTCAGCAAATCCTGCTGGCAGCCCAGGATATTGTCACCACATCCACAGAGGAAAAGGCACCACCCGTGTTCACCTGTTTTGTGGGTTTAACCCTTTGAGCGGTGAGGTTTTTTCATGCCCGCTGACCTCACGAGTGAGTTGTGTTTTTGTTGTGTTTTTTTTTTTTTTCAAAAAATGAAATGAGTTCCAGTTCCAGTTTTATTAACTTAAAATCACGTTTGTTTGAGAACCCACTTATGGAAACAAGAAAAACATACATTTGCCTCTTTTTTTAATACTGCCTTACACATTTCTAAATAAACCAATCGTCCTCTGGATGGTCAGGAGGCACGCGGACGGACATGATCCTTCGTCCTGCTCAGAGGGTTAGAAACCACTCGCTTTTGTGGGGTGGACTTTGAGGGGCTGGTCGGCAGGTTCAAGCCAGCAAGTTTGAAAGGAAACATTTAAACCTTAAAAAAAAAATCTTTGCTGCTGCTGAAAAAAAAAAAATCTATTTTTCCATAAGAGGAGCCCTCTTCCCACTGCCCCTCCCACGAGGAATTTACTCTTCATGTCCCAGAACTCGGCACGAAACAAACCACGTACCTTCTCTGTGGCCCTAAGCTCACAATGCTCAGACCACTGCTTTCTTATTTTATTTTATTTATTTACCACAAACCACAGGTAGAGTGATTCCAGGGCTCTTGTTTCTGATAGTAAAGAAATCCTGGGAACCCTCTACAATTACCCCTGAGCGGATCAACAGCAGTCCCGAGATCAGCAGGAGATGTATGGGGGGAGCTGAGTCCATGCCGACAGAGAAATACTTTCTGTATGTCCAATATTGAAGTATCCCATTTCCACCGAACCAGACTATCTCTTCAGGAATTGCGGGCAGCCAGTCGGACGGGTTTGACACCTGCCTACCCTTGTGAGGGCAGAACGGAGCGAGCCAACCAGTGAGTCATGGAGACAGCAGAGGAGTCGGCGGCAGAAACCAAATATAATTAAATAAATAAACAAACGCGTGTAATGTCGGTCAAACGAGTCAGCCATTCTCAGCAGGAAGGGGAAAGCCGCCCTCGGAAACCTGTTCGCCACCGTGCGCCGACGCGTGCCGCCATAGCGAACGTAGTGCTGAGACTGTGTGTTGGAAGAGGAGGATTGCCTTTGCTTCGTGTCCGGTTAACTGTGTGTCAGGAAAACTCAAACGGCTAGGTCCCGGGTGGTCAGCTCACAGCCTTGCTCACACCATTTCATATCAAAGCAATGCCACTGCGGTTGAACAGGGTTTGTTTGCTTTAAGTTTTTTTTTGTTTGTTTGTTTTTTTCTTTTCTCTTGAAGCCCTTTCCATTATCTCAAAAGTTCTTTGAGACCTGTGATAAATGTACTTAAGTATATATATAGTTCCACAGCTCTTTCAAGAGTTTGAATTAAACATGTGTCTTTTAAGGGAGCGGTGGGCAATAGAGTCCGTTTGCTAATTACACATAAAATCACCAGGTGGCCAAGAGAAAGGCTGGTGGGTGAGAGAGGCTTTCTGGGCTAGATGTCAGACACGGCTCTGCCCATGGCACGCCCTGGGCGCCTTGCTGCTTTCATAAACACTGCTGAAATCTCCCCCCTCCCCAACCCCCACCCCGGCCATGAAAAAGAATACCTATTAATAAGAAGAATGTGCACAGTGCAAGCTGAGGACAAACCCTGAGCCCTCGTGAGTATCAGTGCGTTCACCGTGGTGTTTTCAGTGCTGAGTCCCTGAAGAGAAAGCGACTCGTGCCCAACCCCCGTCTGTACATTTCCCTGTGCCTGTTGACACACTATGCGGATGTCCTTGGCCAGATACAAAGTCAAAAGGGAGACTCGTCTGCCGGCCTGCTTGAAATCCCTCTCTGAGACTTGCCGTGAATCAAAACAGCCCTTCAAGGCTGAGCGCTGGTCTGGGGGAAAAAAGGAAGAGAAAATAACAAAGGCCAAAAAAAAAAACAAAAAAAAACCACCGACAAACTTCCACACAGAGAGCCTCTATCCATTGAAATACAATTTCTTACCAATGAACAAAAATACAGAGTTCTAATAAAATATTTTCAATGACGCTTATTTTTTAAAAAAATAAAATAAAATAAAGGAAAAAAAAAAAAAGAAAGACCGAATTCTGGGAGAAACATTGCCAGGGGAATGAGAACTATATAGCCTTCATGACAAATTCGGTCTTTATTTCATTTTTTTTTTTTAATTCAGTGAGAGGAGGGGAGGCAGAGAGACAGATTTCCACATGCACCCCCACTGGGGTCTGCCCAATAAGCCCCCTATAGGGGGATGCTCTGCCCATCTGGGACATTGCTCCATTGCTCAGCAACCAAGCTATTTTTAACACCAGAGGCAAGGCCATGGAGCCATCCTCAGTGCCCAGGGCCAACTCACTCAAGCCAATCGAGCCATGGCTGCAGGAGGACAAGAGAGAGAGAGGGAGAGAGAGAGAGAGAGAGAAAGGAAGAAAAGGGGGAGAGGGAGGGGTAGTGAGGCAGATGAGCACTTCTGTGTGCCCTGATCAGGAATCAAATTTGGGACATCCACATGCCAGGCTGATGCTCTACCACTGAGCCAACTGGCCAGGGTTCTTTATTTCATCTTAAAACATAGACATGACCTTACCTTTTTATATATTAAACTGTTACAGAGTCCACTCTTTTTAAAAGCCGCTCTGTCTCTTCCTACGACTGCAGGTATCGGAAGCCAGCTAATGCCTGGGGAAGTGTTCGACTGATGCGTTTCAAGCCAAGCGTGCAGCCAACAAACAGCATCTTCCGAAGGCTCTGTGCGAGTGCTTCCTCTCAATTCAAGGTCATTACCTGCACTCGTTCCAGCTGAAATCTAATCTTTAAATACAAAGGAAATTAGCTACGAAAGTTGGACCGGAATCGTTCCTGGCCGAGCCCTATTAGACTGAACCTCTTCAAGGAGCGCTGGTGCACGGAGGAGCCCTCTCTTTGGAAAACTGACTCCGTCTCTGCCAGAGGGTTTTGGCGCCGCAAGAGAGATGACTGTCAAGATTCTGAAAAGCCACCCTGCTTCCAGAATCACAAGTGATCTCCGTTCTCTAAATCGATATATCCCTTACGCACGCTCCCGTGCAAATGTCAGTTGTCTGTATTTAACTGTAACGAACACTTCATTCGAGCTCTTTGTCATTTCTTCCGGAGGGCAGGAGAGACCAAGGGCGAGAGCCTCCCCGGAACCAGTCACCTCGGCGGCCCAAACTGAGTGGGCTGTTCCCCCACAGGGCGAGACCAGTCTCAGCCAGACGTCAAGTGGGTGTTGTGTGTTCAGGGGGCATTTCAGCACCGAGCTGGGACACCACCGCTGTTTAGAATGACACGGTTCACTTAATTGAAAGTAGATTGGTAGATTATAGTAGTTGTTAAATACCGGGAGCTAAATTTTCACTTGCGTATTCTACTTAGAGCTGTGATTTGGAGTTGAATTGGGCAGGCGGTTTTAATGGGCGAGAAAATGCCTAAAATCACCCAGATGGTTATCCGGTGAAAGGGAAATCCCCGCACCAGAGGGCTCGCAGGACCTGGCGCTCCGCAGGCGGAACCAGCAAAGTGGGCGTCAGAAGCCCCGCAGACGCCCCATCCCATCCCACGGCCCGGCCTCTCCGCCAGGGTCCACTCCACACTTTCCCTCCGGGTTCCACAGACTCCTCCCTGTGTCTCGGCTTTTCTGTGTCCCCTCCGCCCTCAGTTATCCATCTTGCACCTCTCCGTCTGCCCCGCCCCCTGGCGGGCTCCGCTCCCCACCCGAGACGCATGGATTCATCTACGGCGATCGGGCCGATGAGCGCGGCTGCTACCACGGGTCTCCGGCGACAGCTGCTCCCGGGCCTGCACCCTAACGGAAGTCTCCCTTACAATGGAAAAGCGGACGGCGAGCTCCGTGTTGGTTTTTGGGGTGTGCGAGGAGAAAGCAGACGGGGCCCCCTGGCACTGGAGAAACGGAGAACGTCTGTGTGTTTCTCTCCCGGGAGAAGCGTCTTCTCTTTATAGTTCACGCCTTCGTATTCCACTCAGGGTCGCTGAACTAACGTCATCCTTGACTCGCCTTGTGCTGTCCCTCCGCCTACACAGAATCTTCTCCACCTGGTGGCCCTTCTGCAGAAAAGTGATCACCGGCCACACGGTAACCTGTGAACGTCCTCAAGAGGAGATGTTGGTGCCCAACTTCTGTCTGCCCCCCCCCCCCCCAGCCTACTTTGACTCTTTCTGTTTTGAGCCTTAGCCCCCCCTCCCCTCCAAAAAAAAAAGAGCTTAGAGCCTCTCTGGTGCTCCTGGTAAAAAAATAAATAAACAAAGTTCTGGTTCTGCTGGTTTGGGCCAATGGATCACTCTTCTCACTTTTCTTCATCCCCCTTTGGTCAGTCCTTTAAAGGAATTCCTTACAACCCTCAAGCATAGACTGCATGCTTTCTCCATTCTCAGTCTCCCTCACTCCTTCCCTCCCTCTCTCTTTCTCCCTCTCTCTTAGTTTAGAAAAGTAACTCTGGCAGTTGGGTTAGGTATGTATTAAGGCAGTGGTAGTCAACCTGGTCCCTACCGCCCACTAGGGGGCGCTCCAGCTTTCATGGTGGGCGGTAGCAGAGCAACCAAAGTATAAATAAAAAGATAGATTTAACTATAGTGAGTTGTTTTATAAAGATTTATTCTGCCAAACTTAGCGAAAACCCGACATAAAGTACTTGGTAAGTAATTATTATTATGTGCTTTCACTTGCTGTAACTCTGCTTTATAAATTTTATAAAGTAAAGTGACTTCCCTACTTTATAAATCACCATGACTGTGGAACCGGTGGGCGGTTAGAAAATGTTACTGCTAACAGAGATACAGAAGTGGGCGGGAGGTATAAAATGGCTGACGACCCCTGGGTTAAGGGGACAGTTAAGCAAGGCAAACCAAGATGGCGTCGGTGCGTCTGGAAAGGGTTCTCGTTGTATCGCTCTTTCTGAGACAGAAGCCACAGGTGTCCGCACGCATCGGAGATAAGCGTGAGAGAGCGTGAGAGTTTACACAGAGGAGGATTAGATTTACGGCACGGGGCCAATATGGAGGCTGCACAATCGTCCAGCTTGTCCTTGAGCTTCGTCTCCTCTCGTCGTGGTGGAAGCTGTGAGGATGCTTCACCCCAACACGTTGTTTCTCACGTCTGAAGAGCAGCCATCCAGACTCAGTCGCAAGCCTGTGGCTGTTGCTGTGCCTTCTTGCCTTCAAGACTCCACAAATGCAGTAGCGTTTTATTTATTCAAGAAATAAATCCTCCTGACCAGTCAGTGGCGCAGTGGATAGAGCGTTGGACTGGGATGCAGAAGACCCAGGTTCGAGACCCCAAGGTCGCCAGTTGAGTGTGGGCTCATCTGGTTTGGGCAAAAGCTCACCAGCTTGGACCCAGGGTCCCTGGCTTGAGCAAGGGGTTACTCGTTCTGCTGAAGGCCTGCGGTCAAGGCACATATGAGAAAGCAATCAATGAACAACTAAGGTGTCACAAGAAAAAAACTGATGATTGATGCTTCTCATCTCTCTCTGTTCCTGACTGTCTGTCCCTGTCTGTCCTTCTCTCTGACTTTCTCTCTCTGTCTCTGTGGAAAGAAAAAAAAAAAAGAAATAAATCCTTTGAGTCAGGAAGCAGATTCCCCAACAGAATCCATTTTCCTTGGATTTCCCATCAGAATCGACTTCCCTTTTGAGCGTGTTTGGGACCACTGCACTCCCAGCCTTCGCCCAATCCCGCGGATCACACACAGGGGCCCTAGCCTGCCGTGAGTCTGCCCTTGTCAGCCAGGAAGACAGACGGGCAGTTCCGCCTTGTTGACCCTCGGTTGGACGTGATGTGCCCCTCGGTAAGTTGAGAAAAAGCAACAGGGTTTTCAGAGGCCAAAAGGGAGACATCGCCACAATTGTGTGAGGCCGTCTGCGTGATCCCGGAGGGAGAAACGAGGAAATGGGCAGAAGATTCAGCCTCCACAGAAAAGGTAGAGCAGGGGAGAGGACAGCAAGTCTGAAGAGGTGGCACGGTTGGTAAGACTGGTGAGCAGCAGGCTTTACTTAAAGGAAAACTAACAGAGGTTTATGAAGCGCTTGTCGATGGGCCCAGTGATGAACCTGGGACACAAGAGGACACAGAAACGGCTCAGGACCTGAGCCCTTCCACTGAGGACACTGACATTTTTTCCTCCTTCTTTCCACATTTCAGTCCCACCCGTCTCTCCCTTCTACAAATCAATCCTCTGTGCACCCTGATCCAGAGGCCCAGAGGCCCAGGAGGGTAACCAGAGCTTCCAGCCTCCCCACCTCGCCTCCTGAACCCTCTCATTTAGACTCTCCTTCCACGGACGCCCATCCATCGTAACTGGACGCTTCCTGAGAGCAGAGATGACATAATGACACTGGGCTCCAGTCCCCTTCTCAGTAAATGCCCAGCAGAGTGCCGCACGCACAGCGAGACCCTGACGCTCACCGACGCTGGGTTCTGGCGGGGATGACTGCTGAGTAGTGAATGCTCTTGTGGGCGGACAGTGAGGCCATGCTTTGTCCGGGGCTATGTGGATCCCTAAAAGCGGGAATATACCCCGGCTACTCATTTTAGCACCGAACTTTTTCCTTTCAGAGACACACAGCAAAGCCGGAAATGAATCCTGACCCCGGGAACCCTCTCTCTGGTACTGAATTGACCCTTGTAGAGAGCATCTGTGTTCTGTTTTACCCTTAGTCTCTTCCTTCTCATTAAATTTATCCCTCTAGGAGGCCAAAAAAAAAACCAAACAAACAAAAAAAACCAACACATTAATTTACCAAGCACTATTTTCTTTAAAGTAATCATGTAGTTTACAGCATTATTTATTACTGGATTCTTCAACTCAAATAGCCGTTTGCAGTGGTCCTGCGTCTATCACGGGGGCTGGGTTCCAGAACCCCCTGCTATAGGCAAAAATCCGCGAAGTAGTGACCTTATATTTATTTTATTATTTATGTATATTTTAAAGCTTTAGACACCCTCCCCACACTCTTCTAAACTTTTCCCACACTGCTATTAACCTTTCCTCACTCTTACAAACACTTCTATGCTCTTAAACACTTTCTACACTCTTAGACCTATGTAATTGTAAACACATATAAAGTTCTATATGGGTACTCACCAGTGAATATACAGTAATATTCTTTTAATATGTCTTAATTAATATTTTTATATTGTTTTTCACTTTTTAGGCTAGAAAATGCTTATGTTACCACAAAAATAATTAATTAAACAACAGATATATAAAAATATCTGTGTACTGCAAAATCCCATTAAAAGAGCAAAAAAATCCACGATACAAAACTAGATACAATTTAAAAATCCGTGATACAGTGAGACCACGGAAAGTGAGCCGTGATGTGGCGAGGGACGATGGTGTTTTCGAACCTACCGAATATCTGTGTTTTGTAGTGACGACAGAAGGAAGAGGAAATGACAGATCTGGTCTTTAAAAATGCCGGTGAGGAGAAGTCAAGACATGGACAGACCTACGAAGTAAAGTGAAGCCTCATTGTCAAGTGCACGCCGCACCAGAACGACCTTCCTGCCAAGGCTGCACAGAATAGAGATTTCTCTGCGAGCCCGCGAGAGCAAGAGTCCGTACGGCATGATGATATCTGGGCTGATCGGCACTGTCAAATAAATGGGAAAGGAAGGTCAGAGGGCTCCAGGGAGCTGATGGGGGAGGGGTCGAAAAGGAGAACCCAGGGAAGGAGGCAGACACAGCCTGCTCAAGACGTCATGAGTTCCCCATCCATGGGGGTGACCCGGGCGGTGTTGGAGAGGAGAGTCAAAGACAGGCGGGTAGACACAGGTGGCCAAAATATCAAGGACTTCTAACATCGACTTATCTTCAACCTTATCCAATAAATCAAATAATCCCAACCTACCGGCATAAATATCCCGTGCTTCCATCGGGAGACTATTATGCACGCCTCAGAGTAGACAGAGCAATCACTCTGCCGGGGCTGGAGGGCAGGTCGATCTTGCTCTATTCGTCACAATTTACAAATGATGTGACACCCAGACAAATGACTGAAACCTGCTGAGTTTCATTCTTTCCAGCCTACAAGACGGGGATCGTAGTACCTGTTTCCGACCACTTTCTAAAGACTGGATTAAATTTCATGGGAGTGCAATATTGTGATTCATAATAAGAAATGTGTGTGTGTGTGTGTGTATATGTATATATATATATATATTCTTGTCTTCTTTTTCTGCCCCAGAACTCCCAAACCCCTGGAGTCTCCTCTAAGTGGTGAGAACAATAAAGGAGTCTTGTTACGCTCATGAGGTGACCTTTGGAAAAGCCCTCGTTAAGGAAAGATGGGCTGAAAAAAGTTGAGGTAGAACTGAGTTGCATTGTAGAACCCTCAGCTGGTGTCCAAGACTTGCCTGGCTGTGTGAGGGAGGCCCTCGGGCGCACTCTGGCATCGGTGAGGAGAATTCTAGATGCATAGAGAGCTCGCAGCCCGACACCTAATGCACGTTCCTCAAATGCTGGTTGCTGTTGTCGCTCTGACCGAGATTGCCACTTGGTCACCCTGGAGAGGCGGCCTCGCTTCCTAGAGTTTTATACGCCTGTTTCTTGGGTCTCTTCTTAAAAAATCAAGCAAGGTGTCCCTGAGCATCCTTATAGGCGTTCATTGCATTACAGCTATTTTCATTATCTTATTATAATTTCTATACCATCTTTGGGTCTGCACTGTCTATAATCCCACTTTACCTATATGACATAATATATAATGTGTCATAATATGTGACCCAAAACCTCATAATAGATGACGGAACACAGATAACATAATAGTTAGGTCACAATTTCTTACTAGTGAGTGGCTTATTAATAAAAGTCACTGAGCCCTGGCCGGTTGGCTCAGTGGTAGAGCGTCAGCCTGGCGTGCAGAAGACCTGGGTTTGATTCCCGGCCAGGACACACAGGAGAAGCACCCATCTGCTTCTCCACCCGTCCCCCTCTCCTTCCTCTCTGTCTCTCTCTTCCCCTCCCGCAGCTGAGGCTCCATTGGAGCAAAGATGGCCCGGGCGCTGGGGATGGCTCTTTGGCCTCTGCCCCAGGCACTAGAGTGGCTCTGGTTGCGGCAGATCGACGCCCCAGAGGGGCAGAGCATCGCCCCCTGGTGGGCATGCCGGGTGGATCCTGGTCGGGCGCATGTGGGAGTCTGACTGTCTCTTCCTGTTTCTAGCTTCAGAAAAATACAAAAAAAAAAGTCACTGTGTTAGAAGCTATTGAGCATATATAATAAATTAGGGAAGTTGTTGGGAAGCTACATTTGGCAGGTCAAATCTGGCCTGACACGTCTTTCAATGCACAATCTTCTTTTTAGAACACAACACGCCTGTCTTTCCCATGTGCTCTCTGGCCGGGTGGCTGCTTCCTGCACAGCGATACCAGACCGCATGGCCGGGAAACTTCCAGTAGGTATTACAATACATTGCCGTTGGAGAAAATGTCCACCCACCCCTAAGTTAGAATATTCTCATCCTTGGGCGGTTTTTGACCTGACAAACTGTACTAACCAGACATAAATATCTAAGTCAGAATATATGTCACATTAGAGCTATAATATAACAGGTTTCCTAGAAGGCTGTAATGAGTTGAGCTGATCATAAAAGAATTTATTATACAGTAGTAGCCTTTGGAACTGCCTTTCATTAAAGCTCAGATTTATGAAAATTTTCCATTTGGTTATTTGTTCATTCGATAAACATCCATTCATTGCCTCCTGTGTGCTAGACACGGTTTTAGGCGTCTGGAATGTGGCAATAAATAGAACGGACCAAGACCCTACTCTCATGGGGCTTCTAGCAAGGTAGGCAACATAGAAATAAACAAATAATTACATGATATAAAGCCAGTATGCTAAAGAAGCAAGATAAAGGGATAGAGACCAGTGGGGAGGGTGGGTACCCTTAGGTGAGGGAAGGCTCCCCTGAAGAAGTGATATTTTAGTGATGTGTAAGTTACGCACACGTCTGGGGGAAGAGCATGCCAGGAACAAAGCCAGCAGGTGCAGGGACCCTGAGACACGACCGTGCCCGAGGCGTTAGAGCAGGGGTTGGGAACCTGTGGCTCGCGAGCCAGATGTGGCTTTTTTGATGGCTGCATCTGGCTCACAGACAAGTCTGTAATAATAATAAAAAAATAATGTTGCCTTTAGGTTTCTGAGGTCTTAACCCGAGGGGGTGTGTGTGTGAGTCAGTCAGCTCCCAGCCCTGAGTCTGGCTGTGTTCAGTAGACTCTTCTGGGGTCTCTGGGAAATGAAGCACAATGTCCCACAGCTGTCAAAAAAACATGGTACAGAAGCTCTAGCAAAGAAAGGGAACTTGAGTTTCTTTTTCCTGTGTCATAAGACATCTGGACTTGAGGTTTTAGCTTGGCACGATAAGGGAAGATGACATCCATGTCCTGAACTCAGGTTAAGATTTTAGGCAGAAAGAGTCTCTGACGGTTCCCATGATGAACATGAATGAGTAAGCCATCCTTTGTGTCTAGTTATTTACCTCTGGGTCTCTTATCACTTTTGTATCAATTGCCTTTAAGTAAAAGTCCACTTTAAAGACCAAGTCTTTTTCTAAATTTGCTAAAAAAAAAAAAAAGCACTGAAAGTATAGTGTCCCCAGAGGCTGTTGACAGCAGAAAAAGAGAAGAATCTTCAAGGGAAAAGTGTGGTCAGAGGGTTAAAGGTGAACTACTTTAACTTTACGAAAGTGTCTATTTCCTCTCTTCATAGTCATTATGCATGGCCAGGTTTCAAGGTGAGGGTTTGGTATCACCAGGTGTGGCAGTGGTTCCTTATTGCCTTTATTTTGTATGAAACACTGTACTACATCCTTGAAACATAAAATAAATAAGACATAGTTATTGCCGTCTTATAAGAGGCCAAGTTACCTTGACTCATTGACTGACTTTTTTTTTTTATCAAGGAAATTTTGACTTGAAGAATATTTGTCGTGAGGCTCTGTCAAAGTACAAAGTGAATATTTGAAAGCAATATGAAGAGTCACAGTAAAACCTCACCTAATCTCTGGCCCTCTTCGGACGCCTCACTCCTAACTACTCGTGGATTGGGATTTATGCTGCCAACCACAGGAGGAGAAACGCTCAGTTTTAATTTTAAAAAGCTTAAAATGTAAAGCTAATTTCTAAGTCCTGGCGAAAAGAGCTGTTTCAATGTGAGTACATCTAAATGGCTACATCAAATTGTCTGCCTGGAATCCTCTTAGCCTCCGAAGACTCACAGGTTTCAGAAGAAGCAAGCAGCTTTCCAACAGTCTTCTGGATTATCCGGGAGAGACTGTTCAGAGATATGGTTTCCAGCGACTGGAGGTGCAATGCCATTGCCTTAGTGCTGAAAGAGTTCATGGGAGGATCTACTTTAGATCTAGAGCCACCTTGGAGAAGCAAGGCATCGCCCATGATTTCTCTAGCTTGATTTGATCAGAATCCTAAGTGAGGCCAGTAACAGGTTAGTTAATTTGGTTGATCATTTTTTCAGGGTTACTACTTAGCCAAATGGCTGTGTGTACTTCTGAGTTTAGAAGCGAACATGGATTTGCCTCTCTGTGGACCCATAACACAGGGGTCGGGAACCCATGGCTCGCGAGCCAGATGTGGCTCTTTTGATGGCTGCATCTGGCTCGCAGATAAATCTTTAATAAAAAAATAATAATAACGTTAAAAATATAGAACATTCTCATGTATGACAATCCATTCATTTCCTACGGCTCATGTTCATGGTTGTGGGTGACTGGAGCCAATCACAGCTGTTCTCCAGGACAACACCAAATTTTTATTGGATAATGTGTAATGTGCAGAGGTCATTGTGAAGTCAGGAAGTAAACTTCCCTCCTTTTAATCAAGTAGTCAGCTAGCTAATTGCAGAAACCCTTTTGACGAAGAAGATGGCTAAAAGAAAAAAAGATGAGGAGTATCGTACTTTTCAGCAGGAATAGACAGAGGAATTTGCCTTTGCGGAGAGAGCAGGTTCTGCAGTGTGTCTAATATGCAATGATAAAATTGCATCGATGAAACGGTCAAATATAAAGCGACACTTCAACACACACCATACTACATTTACATTGAAATATCCAGCAGGGGACAGCAGGAAGAAAGCATGTCAAGAGCTACTGTGCAGAGTGCAAGCTAGTCAGCAGCAACTCCATGTTTGGACCCAACAAGGTGACTGGAATTCGGCTAGCTTTGCTGGTGCTTTAGCAATTGTGAGAAATGGAGTCATTCATAGATAGGGAGTATGCCAAAACATTTATGCTTGATGTTGCCAATGAACTTTTTTATGACTTTTTGGATAAAGACAAGATAATCAAATGAATAAAAGACATGCCTCTGTCAGCAAGAACTATTCACAATCATACCATCATGATGGCAAATCAAATTGAGGCAACACAAGTGAAGGACAGAAATCAACACCATTCTTTTCTCTTGCTTTGGTGAGTCAACAGACGTAAGCCATTTATCCCAGTTCAGCATGATTGCAAGGTATGCTGTCGGTGACACACTACGTGAGGAAAGTCTTGCTGTTTTGTCTATGAAAGAGACAACAAGAGGGGGGTATGTATTCAAGTCTTTCATTGAGTTCGCTAAAGAAAAAAACTACCGATGGATAAACTTATTTCGGTGTGTACTGATGGTGCTCCATGCATGGTGGGGGAAAACAGAGGATTCATAGCACTTTTTCATGAACATGAAAAGAGACCCATCCTAAGTTTTCACTGCATCCTACGTCAGGAGGCGCTTTGTGCTCAGATATGTGGCGAGCAGCTTGGTGAGGTGATGTCGCTGGTCATTCGAGTAGTCAACTTTATTGTTGCCTGAGCTTTAAATGATCACCAGTTTAAAACACTGCTGGATGAAGTTGGGAATAATTATCCTGGTCTGCTTCTGCACAGTAATGTGCATTGGTTGTCAAGAGGGAAGGTGCTCAGCTGTTTTGCGGCTTGTCTGAGTGAAATCCAGGCTTTTCTTGAAATGAAAAACATCGATATATGATTCCATACATAGATGGGACATAAAAATGAGACTCAGAGACATGGACAAGAGTATGGGGGTTGCAGGGTGGGGGGGAGAAGAGGGAGGGGGTTGGGGGAGGGGAGGGGCACAAAGAAAACCAGTTAGAAGGTGACAGAAGACAATTGGACTTTGGGTGATGGGAATGCAGCATAATCAAATGTCAAAATAACCTAGAGATGTTTTCTCTGAACATATGTACCCTGATTTATCAATGTCACCCCATTAAAATCAATAATAAAAAAAAAGTCGAGCATCCTGAGTTAGCTAACACTGAGTGGCTCCTGAAGTTCTACTATCTCGTGGACATGACTGAATATCTGAACCAGCTCAATGTGAAAATGCAGGGCATTGGAAATACAGTCTTATCCCTTCAACAAGCAGTGTTTGCATTTGAAAACAAGCTAGAACTCTTCATTACTGACATTGAAACAGGTCATTTACTACACTTTGAAAAACTGGGAGAGTTTAAAGATACATGCACAGCAAGTGACCCTGCTCAACATCTTGATCTCCAGCAGCTAGCGGGCTTCACATCTAATCTCCTGCAGTCATTCAAAGTGTGCTTTGGAGAATTTCATGAGTGCACTTGTTTTTTTAAGTTCATCACCCATCCACACGACTGTACAGTGGACAGCACTGACCTGAGTTACATCCCCGGTGTCTCCGCCAGAGATTTTGAGCTACAAGCTGCTGACCTGAAGGCCTCAGACATGTGGGTGAATAAGTTCAAGTCACTGAATGAAGAATTGGAAAGACTTCCATGACAGCAAGCAGAGTTGGCGAGCAAACACAAGTGGGGAGAAATGAAAAAACTTCAACCTGCAGACCAGCTGATTGTCAAAACTTGGAACATGCTTCCTGCCACATACCACACACTACAGCATGTGAGTATTGCTATACTGACGATGTTTGGCTCTATGTATGCATGTGAGCAGTCTTTCTCACATCTAAAGAACGTTAAGACCAACCTACGATCACATTTAACTGATGGAAGTCTCAATGCCTGCATGAAGCTTAACCTCACCACGTATCAACCAGACTACAAAGCCATCAGCAAAACCATGTAGCACCAGAAGTCACATTAATGGTAAGAAGTACTTTATTCATCATTGATTAGCAACAGCATAACAATGCTATTAAAAAGAATTCAGAGACTTATTGTACTTTAAAAGTGTTGGTCTTACATGAAATGCACATATTTACTTGTATTTAGTGTTAAACATATTGTATGGCTCTCATGGAATTACATTTTAAAATATGTGGCGTTCATGGCTCTCTCAGCCACAAAGGTTCCCGACCCCTGCGTTAGAGGAAAGGTACTGATATTTACAATGTTGTGCCATTGCTTCACAGCTTCCAGTGTTAAGAACACATCACCATGTGTAATTCTCCCAGTGACACGATGATCCGTGAACTACTATCCCTCCCACTTTACAAATGTAGAACTGAGGTCTGAAGAGGTGAGACAGCTCCCCTGAAGTCCAGAGCCCAGGACTCGGACTCCAAAGCCCATGCTCTAAATAGCTGCCTGACACAGCCTACAGCTAACACATGTCCTTAATAACCTTGAACCCACACCAACCGGTCCACACTCACCTAAGGAACTTGCTTTCTCTGTGAACTGAGAATAATTACAGCGACTCAAAGAGCTTTCAATGAGCTTCTACCGCTACATACGTCCTTACCAACAGCTGTGCCGAGACGCTCCACCCTTCCTTCTATGACTTGGGATGAATGGTTAATGCTCTTACTAAAGCCAATTCCCTCCTGTGCAACACACACACACACACACACACACACACACACACACACACACACACACACACACACACACTGAGATTAGGTCCTTCCCCTGCTCAAAGAAAGATATAGCCAATGTTTCCTTAAATCAGGGGTCCCCAAACTTTTTACACGGGGAGCCAGTTCACTGTCCCTCAGACTGTTGGAGGGCCGGACTATAAAAAAAAAACTATGAACAAATCCCTATGCACACTGCACATATCTTATATTAAAGTAAAAAAACAAAATGGGAACAAATACAATATTTAAAATAAAGAACAAGTAAATTTAAATCAACAAACTGACCAGTATTTCAATGGGAACTATGGGCCTGCTTTTGGCTAATGAGATAGTCAATGTCCGGTTCCATATTTGTCACTGCTCGCCGTAACAAGTGATATGACATGCTTCTGGAGCCGTGACACGTGCGTCCTGCGTCACCGGTAGTAGTACTGTACATGAGCGAGGCTGCACTTTGTATCCGCATCCTGTGCTCCTCTCACTGACCACCAATGAAAGATGTGCCCTTCTGGAAGTGTGGTGGAGACCAGATAAATGGCCTCAGGGGGCCGTAGTTTGGGGACCCCTACCTTAAATCAACCATTTTTCTATTTCTCCAGCATCACAGGCATGATATCAAACCCACCATCCTACCAAATAATAAGAACCTTTCCTTACCTCTGTCCCTTCCTGGCTACAATTCCGCATCTTTGTTTCTCTTCGCAATGAAATTCCTCAAAAGTTATCCACACTCACTGTCGCCAGTGCTCCGCCCGCACTCTGCCTTGCACCCAGGTGTCCGTCCCCTCCCCTCCACTGGAAGAGCCCTTATCGAGTCCCCAGTGGCCTCCAGGTTGCTAAGTTCCACGGACGAGTCTCGGCCTGCCTCTCACGGCACCGAGCTGCGGCACGTGACCAAGCTGGAGACGTCCTGTCCCCCGAAGAAAAGAAAGGGAAGGGAACTAACCAGGTCCCCAGAACTTCCTTCTCAGGGTGACCCTTCCGCCTGGGTCCCCTCGTCCTCACCTCCCTTCCTGGCTCTTTTCTCCGCCTTCATCTCCCCGCTCTTCCACGATGCAAGTGCCCAGGGCCCTTTCTTTACACGTCTTTTCTATCCACGTTCGCTTCCCAATCTCAGGGCTGCCCACCTTCGTGCTGAGGACTCCCGACCTGGCCCCCTTAGCGGGACTCTCTCCCCTGGACACAATCATCTGTGCAAGGACCCACTCACGCCTCAGCTACGATGCCCAGCAGGAATGTCCTGCTCAAGATGTCTGTGACAGAACTTCTGACTTTCCTCCCAGACCTGCTCCTCCTGCAATCATGTACACTGTCATGAAAATGTCACTCCACACTTCCAGTCGGCTCGGGCTAAAAACTCCGAAATCGTCCTGGACCCAGGATCCCTGCCTGACAACCCCTACCTTCCAAAGGACAGGTACCTCCAACTTACGGATTCCTGAGCCCCGGGTGCTCTGCACATAAAGAGCCAGCTAGGCACCTGTTTCACATTCTTTCTCAGTGAAAGAAAAATAGGTGATGAACGATGTCAAATCAAAAGCCCCCAACTAAATTTCTAAAGTGTCCCTATTCACACAGAGAACGCTGTCATGTTGTAAGATGCTTTACGGTGTTTCAAGGGAAGTAGCATGGATCAGAAAGAAAAAAACAATGCAGGCAACGATTTACAATGAAAATGTGACCGTTGCCTGTCACACATTTGCTTACCGGGCGAAGTGGACACCCCACTGGAACACTCTACCAGGCTGAGATGACCAGTGGATTCCTGCTGCTTTCCATGAGGATGGAGGCCCCAGAGGGCAAGTCCTTTACCCGGGTTCCTCAGAGCCGCGTGCCAATGAGGTGTCTGATGCGTCGGAGACATTTAGTAAACAAACAGTTATTAAATGAATGCATCAATGAATCCGCGCACTGACTTGATGTCTAGTCTAGAGGAAACAGAACTGTGAAGAACGAGCTGTGAATTTCTCCCCAGGGGGCCGCCCTCCCCTGCGGATGGCCACGCTTCCTCCGGTACAAATTGAGCGCGGGAGACTCTGCCTAAGAAGCACGAAACAAATGGCAGTGGTTTGTACACAGAACAGGGCTGTCGATCTCATTCTAACCGCGAGGAATCTAACTGAGGCGTCCTAATTTCGATTCTCGTTTGAAAAGGCGGACCCGGTAGGTGCCGGCGGCGTGTAAGCAGGTCAGTTGTTTTGTGACGGTTGCACGTCAAGAAATTCTGACAAATTCAGTTTTCCGGTACATGTTCCAGCAAAGGGAAGTGTGATTTTTTTCACGAGACAGTGTTATTTTTCAAATTCTTGATCCCGCAGTGTAAGCCCTGGTATATTACACTTCCGGAAGAAGTCGAACCCTTCGCTGCACGTCTCCGTTTCAGAACGGAAAGTGCTTTGATCTTATGTGATCGGGTAGCCCCCACCCCCCAAACAGATGCATAAAGCTATTTGCTCTTCTTCACGGAGCAGAAAATCCTCCCTGTCCTCTCTCAGAAATTTGAGTGGATAGATACGAAATGACTGTAGTTCAAGCAAGACCACCTTGTTGAACTAGCGTGTTCTATTTGAGCAATTGCACACACACACACATGCACACACACACATACACACACACACACAACAAGTAGGACCTATTTGAAATACCTAAGTACAATTATCGCAGATTTTTAAAGAATCACCAGTTTCTTCTCCCGGCCTGGGTGTAAATTGCGTGTTTAATTCCTTTCGTAGCAGAAGTTCATTAACCGTTACTGGGCTGTGCGCGGTGACAAACACAAGTCACTGCTCTCTCCCTCTCGGATGCTCGCACTACTACCGAAGACATAACCGGACATTTTTACAACCCAAGGCATTGAGAAAGACAGAACAGCACAAGTAAACAAGAAAAATGATTCCTAAATACACGCTGTAAAATGTTTTCATCTTAATAAAAGGAAAGTCTTAAGCTGCCTTGCCTAGGCAACTGTGCTCCTATTTCCGGGCGAAACAAGTCTGAAGTACTCCAGTGTCCGGGAACATGGAAGGTGGCTCAAGTCTTTCCGGTGTTACGTCCAGAAAGAGTTTACAAGTCCCCGACAGATGGAGTACAGCCAGGCGCATTCGCTTAAAAATGCACGTACGTGTATGGGAGCATCTGCCCGACCTCGTGGAGATCTTTTTCACACCCTATAAATCTTCTCTCTGTTAGTCAAGTAAATACTTGGGCATTCCAAAAATCCCACTTAGTAAAAAAAAAAAAAAAAAAAAAAATAGCTTCTAAATGTTTACAGCCTGACCTGTGGTGGTGCAGTGGATAAAGCGTCGACCTGGAAATGCTGAGGTCACCGGTTCGAAACCCTGGGCTTGCCTGGTCAAGGCACATATGGGAGTTGATGCTTCCAGCTCCTCCCCCCTGTCTCTCTCTTCTCTCTCTCTCTCTCTCTCTCTCTCTCTCTCCCCCCTTTCTCTCTCCTCTCTAAAATGAAAAAAAAAATTGAAAAAAAAATGTTTACAGATATTTAAGAAAATGTGTACAGATTTTTATGTCTACTGACATTATCTAAAAATAACAAGAAAGAGTATACCCCATTCATTCAGTTTGAGGAAAAGACTCGGAGATATCTAATTTCAACAGAAAGTGATCATTCATACCATGCCTCATTCTCATTTGTATACACACAACCTAGAGCCGTCTGTCCTGCCATTTTCCCAGTACTTCAAGGGTTTGACTGCTCCATTATTCATCCCTAGTCTTTGTTGTTCTTATCGATACTTGCATTCTACCATCAATAGTCTAAACTGAAAATATCAGGTTACAAGGAGTAGAGCTCACGAAAGCTAACTTGGGAAGATGGGTCAAGAGGGCTCTCACGACAGCAACAGAAATCTCTGATACTTATTTGCTCCTCTCCAGCATGAACTGGCACGTGACTGTATCAGTGTGATATGGAGACTAGACCCCGTGTTTTGTCACCCTTGAGCTAAGGATCTCACCAATAACCTGTCGAAGTTCCCACCTCTTAGTTCTACACCACACAGAAGAGAGCCTGATTTGTTGCTGGTCAGGCGGCAACCCTTTCGTCGTCCAATCACAGGACAGCAATCATAGGGTCCGTCAGGTTTCCCCCTCAGCAAGACTCTAGAAAGTTCAGCTCACACTCCTAGAAATGTGCAAGACATGGTATCTCCAGAGACTAATCGTATTGCAAGAATAGCAATGGTCACACAAAATCCACCCCCCGACAACATCTGTTTAAGGTTTTTTTTGTGTGTGTGTGTGTGTTTTTCTGAAGCTGGAAACGGGGAGAGACAGTCAGACAGACTCCTGCATGCGCCCGACCGGGATCCACCCGGCACGCCCACCAGGGGCGACGCTCTGCCCACCAGGGGGCGATGCTCTGCCCCTCCGGGGGGTCGCTCTGCTGTGACCAGAGCCACTCTAGCACCTGGTGCAGAGGCCAAGGAGCCATCCCCAGCGCCCGGGCCATCTTTGTTCGAATGGAGCCTTGGCTGCGGGAGGGGAAGAGAGAGACAGAGAGGAAGGAGAGGGGGAGGGGTGGAGAAGCAGATGGGCGCTTCTCTTATGTGCCCTGGCTGGGAATCGAACCCGGGTCCCCCGCACGCCAGGCCGACGCTCTACCGCTGAGCCAACTGGCCAGGGCCTGTTTAAGTTTTACAGATAGAACTTTAATCTGGAACAGTCCTTGTCAGACTGTTGTGATCTGCCCCCCCCAAAATAATTGTACAAACATCCCCTGGAATTTATAAATTATACATATATTTTAATGCGGGTTTCTTAAGAAGCCTGTTTTAATACAAATATTAAATATGAACTTTAAATGGATAATACAGAATGTTTATATAAAGTTTACTGTTTGCTCTACATAGCCTTGATCAGAGACCACTTTTACTTAATTTTAGGGGACTATTTATTATTTAACTTAACCCGTACAGCATGCTTACTATGTTTTGAGCATTGTTCTCAATGCTTTTCGGACACTAACCCATTTCATTCTCATAACTACCCTGGGAGAAAGGCTCTTGCACAGTTTGCAAACATGGGAACTGAGGTACAGAGGTTAGATACTGTGCCCAGGATCACAGAGCTAGTAAACAGTACCCCCGAACATTTCATCTGGGCACCGTCATAACTACTGCATCTTTGTTGCCATGGAGAGTCATCTATCTCAGGAGTCACAGTGATTCACGCATCACATCGTTAGACCATTCCAGAATTCCCAGATACCTCCACGGACTTTGCCAACCATTTCTCCATCGTTTAAGTTTTCTTTCTTTTTTTTTTTAAGATTGTCCTTTATTTTCCACTCTCCTCTTAAGTACTGCTGCTCCCCAAAGCAGCCACTCCTCCCTGTCTCATGAGAGGCCAGGCTGCCCCACAGCACTGACAAAGCAACTGTAGAAAGTCCTCAGATTAGTCCCTGTAACCACAGACATGGAGACATTCCTCGGTGGGTTTTTCTTGGCATGTGTATTAAGCAGAAAGCCAGTGAGTAAGGTTGCAGGCAGCGTCTCTCAGAGCTTCTGGACAATGCCGCCTCTACAGCAACTTAATGAGGTAACTCCAGATAACGCCTCTCGCTCCGGCAAAGATGCGCTTGACACTTTATACATAAAGGGCCATGAGCCTGACCTGTGGGGGCGCAGTGGATAAAGCGTCAACCTGGAAACGCTGAGTTTGCCAGTTCAAAACCCTGGGCTTGCCTGGTCAAGGCACATATGGGAGTTGATGCTTCCTGCTTCTCTCCCCTTCTCTCTCTCTTTCTCTCTCTCTCTCTCTCTCTCTCTCTCTCTCTCTCTCTCTCTCCTCTCTATAATGAATAAATAAAAAATCTTAAAGAAAAAAAATAAAGGGCCATGAAACTGATAAGGGTTTTGTCTTTTAGTTCACAGTCACAGTAGGAAATACGGCAGCGCAGCTCCCACAATGGTTCAACGCCCCTTGTCAGTCCCCGGAGGAGAGCTAACATTCTGTCTTCTGCACATCCTCCTTCCTTTGTCTCCGTGCTATGACTGCTGCTGTCTGTCGTGACATGCCTTCTCTGTTCCCATGAACG
This sequence comes from Saccopteryx leptura, assembly GCF_036850995.1. Lineage (NCBI taxonomy): Eukaryota > Metazoa > Chordata > Mammalia > Chiroptera > Emballonuridae > Saccopteryx > Saccopteryx leptura. Next base: position 76,818,349 of record NC_089513.1, read on the forward strand.
GTAAGACTCAGTCGCTCCGAGAAAACACCATTTGTTTTTCTAAGTGCTCCTATGATCATCTGCAGGGACCCGGGTTTTAGTTTGCGAAGGAGTTGACGACACGTTCAAAAGGTGAGTAACAAGTGCTTGCCCCGGGGGGACTCATCTGCTAGCATCTGTACTGGGGACAAATTAGTCCTGCCCTGTCTGATCTCTATCCGAGAGGAAACGGAACACAATTCTCTCCTTCGTTGCATAACCTCTGCTTACTCTTGTGCTGTCCGGAGCCTGTTTTTATTTCCTTGGTACACCTTTTCATCTTTTCTACCCAAACCGGAATACATAGCTCTTGGCTTCTATACAACCCTCGCTGGTTTTGTAGGAACCTTGAGAATATGACATGAACCACTTCTTGGAGATCCTTTAAGCGATTTTCTATGGCTTTTCACTCAAATGCTTTGGCTCTCTCTCTCCTTTGAGTAACCTTGATGCTGTTCTTGACCTGCATAGAGCAAGGGACACCTTGAAGTTATAGAATGATTTGAAACAGTGGGGGGAGGGAAGGAACCATTGTCAGACTTCCCCCAGTTCATGAACTCCGTGAGTTTCTGTTAGCCCAAGCGAATGAAACTGAGCTTCTCCGGTGAACGGAGGACATCGGCTAAGGTGACGGCAGAAAAGAAGTCACAGAAGTTTCTTCTCCTGCCCAAAGGGAGAAGGAGCCTCCTCCTTCTGGTGTTTCAGAAAGATTAGAGCACATTTCTGAAAGGGAAATAAGCCAAGAGGGTGGAGAGACAGACGGCTTTAAGAGCTTGCCCATAGGTTGCTGTCTCTCTGCCCGTTTTCCCGGTAGGATTACACCGGCAATGACAACAGCCCGTGCACAGTCATTGGGCTCAGAGCTTTGACGCTGAGAAGAGAGATCCTACAAAGCCTGAGCCCCCAGACGCCGGCCACAGCCGCCTTTGATATTGTGCAGAGCCCACCGTGGAGAGAGGAACAGCGCGAAGTTCGCCTTCTTCTCTGTACGGACAGAGCGCAGCCGTCAACATGGAGGGGCCTGTGGGAATTCCACGAGGAAGGACAGCTGTCAGGAAGGGGTGTCCCGGTGGGCGGGGGATGCTGGACCAAGGCAAAGAAGATGGTTGTGATGCGATGAAGACACTGAAGAGGCGTCCCCCTTCCTAAGCAACGATGTCGTTTTTTTTGTTTTGTTTTGTTTTTTGTATTTTTCTGAAGTTGGAAACGGGGAGGCAGTCAGACAGACTCCTGCATGCACCCGACGGGGATTCACCCGGCATGCCCCGCAGGGGGTGATGCTCTGCCCATCTGGGGCATTGCTCTGTTGCAACCAGGGCCATTCTAGCACCTGAGGCAGAGGCCATAGAGCCATCCTCAGCGCCCGGGCCAACTTTGCTCCAATGGAGCCCTGGCTGTGAGAGGGGAAGAGAGAGACAGAGAGGAAGGAGAGGGGGAGGGGTGGAGAAGCAGATGGGCGCTTCTCCTGTGTGCCCTGGCCAGGAATCAAACCCGGGACTCCTGCACGCCAGGTCAACACTCTACCACTGAGCCAACCAGCCAGGGCCAACGATGTCGAGTTTTAACAGGAGAAAAGGGTTGCACATTTGAAGGCATCCAAAGCCGGTCCCCAGACGTCCGAGCTCCTGCCACAGAAGCCCAAATTACAGTCCCCCGGGGGGCGTGCCAGGGCAGAAACTGAACAACATTTCTCCCCAGGGGGACCCCTCAGGGGTAAGCCACATCCCACCTGCCACTGGTTGGCACTAACAAGCTCTCCTCCACTTACTCTTCCAAACACCATTTGGAGGTTCGCAGGCCTGGGAGGCTCTGTGCAGGTAAAGACCCCAGAATGAAAAGACAGGGGATCTGCTGAGTCCTGGGGACCCTCCCGCTTCAAGGAGGTGAACTAACATACAAAAGGGTCATGGGGAAAGGTGTGGTGCCGAGGGGCCCTGAGGGCCAGAAGGAGTCAAGGCCACTTCCAAAGAGAGTGGAGCTCCCGTCCTGAGACTTTAAATATACCGTAGTTCCCCATGTATAAGACGCATCCCCCCCCAAGAAACCAGGGTCTAAAAACTGGGCGCATCTTATACAGTAGTTGTAGATTTTTTTTTTTTTACTTGTATTTGACAGTGATGAGGAGTTGTATATATTGCATGATGAATAAAACTTGAGTTCAATAACTTTATGTAAGACATTATTTTCTTCAAATTTCGGGCCCCAAAGTTAAGGTGCGTCTTATACATGGGAGCTTCTTATACACGGGGAAGTACGGTAACTAGGGGTTTGCATACCGTTGAAGAATGAGATTGCTGTTTTAGCCACCACCGAGGAGAGGCTACCGGTCCCTCCCAGAACAGGCGAGGAAGCCGGGAATTCAGGATGGTGGTCAGACCTTGGAGAGCATGAAGGAGCTCAATCAGTTTCCTATTGTATTTCAACTATGGAGAACAGACTGTTTGATAGTCACGAAAGGTTTCAGTGTGGCAGAAATAAATAGATACATAGATAAGTCAACAGGTTACTATTCTCTGATTTCCGGTGGTGTCTGAAGGAAAGAAAAGGTTATGGGAACCCATCCCTTTTCCGAAACTAATTAGCATCGACAAAGTGTAACAATTCAATGCACTGTCCTTACATGGGTGAAAGAACAGGAAACAGAAAGTGCCATCTCACCTACAGGCCCTTTCACTCATTTGAAGATTATTTTATCCCGAAACTTCTCAAATTAGGATTCTCCATGGAACCCTAAGATTTTGTTCCATTTGATGGAGCTTCTTTTTTTAAAAAAAAAATCTTTCCCCAAGTATTCTACATTCCAGATCTCCTTTTACTTTACTCTTATATTTCAGTGTATAACTTTTTGTAAATATAACATTTTTTTTTTTTTTTTCATTTTTCTGAAGCTGGAAACAGGGAGAGACAGTCAGACAGACTCCCGCATGCGCCCGACCGGGATCCACCCGGCACGCCCACCATGGGGCGACGCTCTGCCCACCAGGGGGCGATGCTCTGCCCATCCTGGGCGTCGCCATGTTGCGACCAGAGCCACTCTAGCGCCTGGGGCAGAGGCCACAGAGCCATCCCCAGCGCCCGGGCCATCTTTGCTCCAATGGAGCCTTGGCTGCGGGAGGGGAAGAGAGAGACAGAGAGGAAAGCGCGGCGGAGGGGTGGAGAAGCAAATGGGCGCTTCTCCTATGTGCCCTGGCCGGGAATCGAACCCGGGTCCTCCGCACGCGTAAATATAACATTTTTAAAAGAATTAAGATGTCATGATTACACCTAAGAAATTAACAATAATTCACTGCCGTCATACAATATGTGCCTCATAATTAAATGTCTCAGAATGTGTCCTTGTAGCTGTCGATTTACCTGCATCATGACTGAAACAAGAAGTACTCATCACATTTGGTTGTTTTAAAATAATGCAGTCCCCTCCGTGGTAGAGCGTTGGCTCGGCATGTGGAAGTCCCGGGTTCGATTCCCGGCCAGGGCACACAGGAGAAGCGCCCATCTGCTTCTCCACCCCTCCCCCTCTCCTTCCTCTCTGTCTCTCTCTTCCCCTCCCACAGCCAAGGCTTCACTGGAGCAAAGTTGGCCCGGGCACTAAGGACGGCTCCATGGCCTCCACCTCAGGTGCTAGAATGACTCTGGTCGCTACAGAGCAACGCCCCAGATGGGCCGAGCATCGCCCTCTGGTGGGCATACGGGTGGATCCGGGGCAGGTGCATGTGGGAGTCTGTCTCTCCGCCTTCCTGCTTCTCACTTCAGAAAAATACAAATAAGTAAATAAATAAATAAATAAATAACGCAGCCCCTTGTCACTCACACTGCTCTCCCCACATCACTGCTCTTATAGAAACTTGCTTATTGATCCTGTAGGGGAACTCACATTTCGGAGGCATCTGTACTGTTTTTTTTGTGATGTTATTTATATTTTTTATTTTCCCCTTTCCTTGCAAATGGAAGTTAGCTCTGGGGGCCTCATTAAATGCAGAGTCAACTTACTAGTGGCAAGAACACTCCACCAACGTGCGTTCCTCAGAAGACGCCCACTGGGCTGGCCCTAAGTCGCACCGGAGCGACACTTCGCAGACCGTGGCTCACGTGGCGGCAGCTGACACCTCACTGCAAAGTCCCCCGACAACCTCTTGCCTCATCGTTTATTCTGTGGGAGAACGCGGCTTCAAACAGGCATTTCATTGGGGGTTGCAGATGCATTGCTGTTCTCATTCTTTCCACGTGGATGCGCTGGCTCTCCTGCAGAAACAGCAATGGTGACAAAACCCCCTCACTCTGAGCTGGAGCTATTTGCTTACCTTAAAATATATTCATAGTTACGACGGTAAAGGTGGGGCCATGCTTAATCGTCTTCCTTTCAATTGCTGATTTTCAGAATACAATATTAGACCTACTCACTTTTTAAAAAACTTCATATTGTCCAGTCTGGAAAAAGATATTTCCAGAATACTACCTAAACAAGGATTCCTTTTTTTTTTTTTCTTTTTTTGCAACAGAGACAGAGAGAAGGGCAGATAAGGACTGACAGATAGGAAGTGAGAGAGATGAGAAGCATCAATTCTTCATTGCAGCACTTTAACTGTTCATTGAATACTTTAAGATATGTGCCTTGACCAGGGGGTTCCAGTAGAGCAAGTAACCCCTGGCTCAAGCCAGCAACCTTGGGCTTCAAGCCAGTAACCTTGGGCTTCAAGCCAGTGACAACGGGGTCACGTCTATGATCCCACACTCAAGCCAGCAACCTTGGCCTCAAGCTGGTGAGCCTTCGCTCAAGCTGGATGAGCCCGTGCTCAAGCCGGTGACCTTAGGGTTTTGAACCTGGGTCCTCCACGTCTCAGTCTGGTGCTCTATCCACTGCGCCACCACCTGGTCAGGCGAAACAAGGACTCTGGATCTTGCCCACCTTCCCTGTCTACCTCTAACACTCCTACAGGTAAAATCTATGTCTGTTCAACTTCGTTGGGGACCGGGTTCAGCAGAGTTAATGGTACATGTGGAGATAATCCCTGAGCGAAACTAATCCACATTGTAGATATGACATTGTCACTAACCACCAGTCCACTCCCAACCAGTCTTTTCATCCTTTCCTCCTTGGGAACTTTTATAATCACATGCTTCTGTGGAAGAAAACTGCCTCTGGCCCCACCTCCTGTCCTCAAAGACCTTCGAGGATAAGGAAGTCGTCAGACAATGTGCTGCCCCTGTCTTTTCCTCTAAGGTAGGAATAGTGAGAAAACATACATGTTTATGAGACAGGTACAGGGAATTCATAGCACGTGCTCCACAACCGTCTTTACACGCACGTCACACACAAAACCATCTTCACACATGCAACCGTCTTCATACACACACAAGTCCTCACACATACACACAACCATCTTCACACACATGCACACAACCCCATCATACATTTACAACTTCACACACATACACCCATAGTCATCTTCACACAAACAATTTTGCACACATACACACAACTGTCTTCATACACACACAGAGTTCACACACATACACACGGCATTGGTCACCTGTGACTGATCTGAAGAAGAGAAAGATTGCCCCACTGCAGGAAGAAGGCATTTGGGTAGTTTCAGAGGATGACTTGAGGACCATACCTCAATTATATTCCCCCCAAATAGTGTCATTAATCATGAGCAGTGCTGAGTTTTATTCCTACCACCCCTCACACACAGAAAAAGTCTACTAAAATAAAACACCTTTTTAAAAAAAAAAAAAAAATTCCAATTTGAAAAGCAAGACCATAAATTTCTTCTCCAAAAGATAAGCAATTTCATCTAGGTACAAAATAGCTACAACTATTTTTTTTTTAATCCTGAATATTAATGTGTTGTGAAAAAAGCCTGAACTCCCCAAGCAAACGGATCACCCACAAGGGGATTAAAGCGCCTCAAAAGGCTCTCCAAAGAGCCATTAAAAATTGTCAAGGAATCAGAAAATTCCACAGTAAATGACCCAAATGACTTTGAGAGATGGAAACGAAGGGAGCTGAAATAGCAAAATAATAATAGTACTTGCTACTTACATAATAGCTTTTTCTTGAGAGAATTCTGAAACACTTTCCGAACATTAATCCAATAATTTTCGTCATTAGTCGACACAGCACGACGGGGGCCTTTTGTGCTGTTTCTCGCTGAGCACTTGGGGAAACCAAGTCTTAGGAAGACAAAGACGATGGGACTTTAATAGATTTGCCCCCGTGTCGCAAAAAAGTCAGCGCGAGAAAGAGAATTCTCGGAGAGAAAAATGCAATCTCATTTTCCATTTTCATATTGCTGGGTGGCATTGATTCAGAATTGATTTGATATGTTAGTAAAGAGACCTAATAAAAGAAATATTATTAATAGTTATCTAAAACCTGGGGAATTCATTACTTCAGAAACAAGCTTACCCAAAAGCAGGATCTGGAGTGGACATACACTCCACATTTGGGGGAAAAAAATTTTTTTTTATAAAAAAAAAAAGTTGAATTTATTGGGGTGACGCTGGTTAATAAAATAACATAGGTTTCAGGGTGCCATGCCGCAAGACATCGTCTGCACACTGCACTGAGCTTCCCACCCCAGGCCAAGTCTCCCTTCATCACCATTTGTCCTTGTTTGCCCTCTTCTCCCTCCCCCCACCCCCTTCCCCCCCCCCCCCAAATCACCACCCTGTTGTCTGTGTCGATGAGCTTTCTTTTTTCTTCTGGGAAACAATTCTTTTTTTAAACTAGAAAGATCATGAGTTAACCCCCGCACCTCGGTTTTCGTTAAAGAAGTATATACTTCCGTCTGTTCTAAAATGGGGTTGAAGAAAACAGCTCACCAAAACTGTTGACGCAGCGCAATGCCCACCGGAAAGGAACGGACTAGTCACGGAGGACCAAGCAGGTGATGAAGACAGCAGCTCAGGACGGACTCCCGGGCTCCTGGGTAAGGCACGCACAACTCCTTTGCCACAAACTCAGTACAAACAGCAAAGCAGGGAGAGCCACAGGCTACTGCTGGTGGCAGTGCAGCCCGTGAGGAGCTCTGTGGGACCCCGGGGGGTGGGGACAGGAACCCACAGGGTCAGCCAGTGGGGGGCGGACCGCAGCAACCCCAAAGTCAGCACACAGGGCAGTAGCCACATGGTGAGCGGAGGAGCACGACCCCTACTGTCTGCAGAGGGAGGCCGGGCGAAAAGAACACCTGCTGTTAAACCTCCTCCCTGAGATGAACTCCCAAGGAAGGTATCATCCCTTCCACCTGAGACTCATGAGGACCACAAGCTATACGCTGAAGAAGATGGCTCACTTCGGCATGAAACGTGCTGGATGTGTGTGTGTGTGTGTGTATGAAGATGGTTGTGTGTCTGTGTATGAAGACAGTTGTGTGTATGTGTGTGTATGTGTGTGAAGTGTGTGTGTATGATGACAACTGTGTGCATGATGACTGTGTGCATGTGAAGACAGCTGTGTGTGTGAAGTGAGTGTGAAACTGGTTGTGTATGTGTGTGAACTTGTCTGTGTGTATGAAGACAGTTGTGTGTATATGTGTGAAGTGTGTGTGTATGATGACAACTGTGTGCATGATGACTGTGTGCATGTGAAGACAGCTGTGTGTGTGACGTGAGTGTGAAGCTGGTTGTGTATGTGTGTGAACTTGTCTGTGTGTATGAAGACAGTTGTGTGTATGTGTGTAAAGTTGTTTGTGTGAAGACGATTACTTGTGTGTGTGAAGTTGTATGTATGTATGAAGAGTTGTGTGCATGTGTGTGAAGACGGTTGTGTGTGGATGTGTGTGAACTTCTGTGTCTGTATGAAGACGGTTGTGTGTGTGAGGACGATTATGTATGTATGTGTGTGAAGTTGTATATGTATGAAGTTGTGTGTGCATGTGTGTGAAGACGGTTGTGTGTGGATGTGTGTGAACTTCTGTGTCTGTATGAAGACGGTTGTGTGTGTGAGGATGATTATGTATGTATGTGTGTGAAGTTGTATATGTATGAAGTTGTGTGTGCATGTGTGTGAAGATGGTTGTGTGTATGTGTGAGAACTTGTGTGTGTATGAAGACAGTTGTGTGTGTGTGTGTGAAGACGGTTGTGTGTGTGAGGTACGTGTGAAGACAGTTGTGTGTGTGTGGAGTTGTATGTATATATGAAGAGTTGTGTGTATGTGTGTGAAGACAGTTGTGTGTGTGTGTGTGAGAGATGACTGTGTGCATGAGCATACACTGAGGAGTGGGGGGAGAGGTGCAGGAAGGAGGGCGACAGGACCACTCAGCAGGGGACCCGTCAGTACTGAACTCACCCAGACAGCCCTGCACCAGCACCCACTCCCCAGGACACAGGAGAGAAACCCTCCCCGAGGGCACTGGGTACACTTCTCAGAAGGAAGGAGGTCATCACCCTGGGTGAGTCATCAGCCCTCATTACATTTATTTCTAGGCTGTTGTTTCATTTTGAATTCCACACTGAAAATGTATTGGGCCTTTTGTCAGGCTGAGGACGTCTGAAGCCTTTCTGGAAAACAAGTTCGTCCCTTAGGAGGGACACGGGCGGTCACCCTTGGATAAGACGCAGGAGCGCCGAGTGGGTGGTCGTGGATTGCCCATCAGAGAGACTGCAGCTGAACGGGGTCTGGCTTAGCCCTTTCATTTCCTCAATTTAGGATTCTTTCTTTTAACTTCTTTTATTGGGGGGCTGATGGGGGTGCGTCCTGCAGACCCTGGCTGTGGGGGTCAGGAGTGCCTTCTGTCTGATTTCACAGGCACTTCACGAGTTTCTTCCTGAAGAGAAGCGCAGGCCGCCATGTCAGGCTGCTGGCTCCACCACATCCACCTGGGTATCGTGCTGGGTGGACGAGAGGGTGAAGTGACAGTTAAAGAAGTACCACTGGCCCCACCCAGTCTTCAGACGGTGCCCAGGCCCCCACAGGTACCCAGTGGTACAGGCAGTGTAGGTCACCCGTCCTACCCTGGCTAAGCCAACCAGGGTCTGGGCAACACCTTTCTGTCCGGTCCTGATGCCAGCAACTGGAGAGCACATTCTTTTTGGTTGGAGACAAGCTCTGAGTCAAAACTTTTCTGTGGGCCCTGGCTGGTTGGCTCAGCGGTAGAGTGTCAGCCTGGCGTGTGGAAGTCCCGGGTTCAATTCCCACCAAGGCACACAGGAGAATCACCCACCTGCTTCTCCACCCCTCCCTCTCTCCTTCCTCTCTGTCTCTTCCCCTCTAGCAGTCAAGGCTCCATGGGAGCAAAGTTGGCCCGGGCGCTGAGGATGGCTCTGTGGCCTCTGCCTCAGGCGCTAGAATGGCTCTGATTGCGACAGAGTGACGCCCCAGATGGGCAAAGCATTGCCCCCTGGTGGGCATGCTGGGTGGATCCTGGTCGGGCGCATGTAGGAGTCTGTCTGACTGCCTCCCTGCTTCTCACTTTGGAAAAAAAAAAAAAAAAACAACAAAACAAAAACAAAAAGAACTCTTCTGTGATTTTAGAAAGCAGCTTCAGCTTTTCAGGCTAAAGGGACAGGTGCCTGCTGGGGCCTGCCCACCCACGCCTCCCCATCCCTTCCCCGTGTCCCCTGCCTTCCCCACACCAGTGCCCCTCAGGGGTTGCCCTCGGGCACTGAGGAGTCAGCACTGGACCAGCGGGTGTGACAGCCGGAAGCCCCGCCCCTGGGCCCCGCCCCCGAGCCTCGCCCCTGAGCCCCGCCCCGTGAGCCCCGCCCCTAGGCCCCGCCCCTGAGCCCTGCCCCCGAGCCTCACCCCTGGGCCCCTCCCCTGAGCCCCACCCTAGGCCCCGCCCCTGGGCCCCGCCCCTGAGCCCCGCCCCCAGGCCCCGCCCCTGAGCCCCGCCCCTGAGCCGCGCAGGGTCCGAGTCTCCAGCACCAGGGGCTGTTTATTCTCCAGGAGCGGCCGTGTACAGGGCACCCGGCTTGGCCTCAGCCCGTCCCTGTCCAGCTGCTCCCATCTCCTGAGTGATTTTTAAGAAATAAGGACGAGACCACGGCAGACCCTGCGGCACCCTCACCGAAGAACCGAAAAAAACACTGAATAATCACCACCTCTCTGCTCATCCAGAAAGAGAAGGACTTGCACCTCGACCCTGGGCTCAGGGTCAGCGCCCGGAGAACCTGACCTCAGACAGCCCCGATGTGAAGTCACCGTTGGAGAAAAAATGACAGGAAGGGGCGGGGAGGAGAGAAGATGATGTGTTCCGACTTGGGGAAAAAACCCCAAAGCTACAGAATCGTCTGTTAGTTCAAGTCCGCCTCCCATTCTGGCCTGGACCAGTTTCTTTCCCGCACACACAACCCCTTCCGCCTGCACACAGGTCGTGAGGGCCTGAGGCCGAGACAGTGACGAGGTGTGGTGGCCGTCTAAGGGCAGGGCGGTCCTGGTGCGATATCCCGTCCCTTCTGGAACCGCTGTCTGGGGTAATCCAGCTGACGTGGGGACGTGGGAACCACGGTCTGGGGCAGGGGTCCCCAAACTACGGGCCGCGGACCACATGCGGCCACCTGGGGCCAATTATCCGGCCCCCACCGCACTTCAGGAAGGGTACCTCTTTCATTGGTGGTCAGTGAGATGAGCATAGTTCCCAATGAAATACTGGCCAGTTTGTTGATTTACATTTACTTGTTCTTTATTTTAAATATTGTATTTGTTCCCGTTTTGTTTTTTTACTTTAAAATAAGATATGTGCAGTGTGCATAGGGATTTGTTCATAGTTTTTTTATAGTCCGGCCCTCCAACGGTCTGAGGGACAGTGAACTGGGTCCATGTGTAAAAAATTTGGGGACCCCTGGTGTGGGGTAATCCAGTTGACGTGGGGACGCCATGCAAAGCTGGGAAGCAGGGGGAGGTGGAAGTGAAATGGGAAGCTCTGTCCTGAAGAGAAGGCCGAGGGTCAGGGCACGTGAGGTGCTTCCTGATGGGACCTGACCCACGAACTCCAAGCCCGAGACCCGCGCCCGGGTGAGGCGCACTTCCTGCGGATACGGAAAGGGGGAAACGGTGACTTGGTAAAGTGAGCTGGGGGCGATCTGGAAGAAAACGGACACAGGAGAGCCAAAGGGTTTTTATATAAATTCCTATCCTGTGGTGGGGGTACAGGGGGGGTGGGTTTATAAGACAGCCCCACCCTCCAGAGTGACACAGAGCTGGCTGTGAATCCTGGTCACCGAGCCGAACACTCGCTCACACACTCTGTGGCGTTCCTGATTCAGCACAGGTGGTTGTGCCGGGACTTTTGTCCCCAGGGCACCTGAAAGGGGAGGGCGGACTTGCACGGAGACAGGGGTGACCCCAGGTTGCCTTGCACAGCTGGCTCTGGGGAGGGGGCACGCCCTCTGGCTCTGGAGAGGGGGCACGCCCTCTGGCTCTGGGGAGGGGGCACGCCCTCTGGCTCTGGGGAGGGGGCATGCCCTCTGGCTCTGGTTCCGGCAGGAGGCACGCCCTCTTTTCCCGTGCCTGGGCTGCGAGCAGAGCCTGCTGCCTGCACCCTCGTCCTCTCGGGTGGAGGGTCGCTCTCTTTCCCCCACTCCCAAGGGCACGGAGGTGTGACCTCAAAGCCTCTATTTAAATAGTCACCAATGCTGGGCAGGCGCGGGGTGGGGGTGGCCCTGGAATGTCAGGGGAGCAGCAAGGTTCTGGTTGTTACTATCTCAACTCTTAAGTAGTTTGATGGGCGGACAAGCGACATTGACTTCGTGAATATAGGAAGCCAACCCTGTGTCTTTTACATTCATTGACAACTGTCCATTGTAAACAATACCTTTGGATCGATCATGACCCAGTAAACACACAGATACACACGTGCACGCATTATAACCAAAAACGAATCTTTCCCCAAAACTAAGACCGTTCCTAACTTGACATATACAAGCTGATGTTGTCTACTTTATTCTCTTCTACTGAAAAAGAAAAAAAAAATAACTGGGCAAAATCCATTAATTTGCTCTTATGAGCCACTCATAAATTTGAAGAAAAACAATGTTGCTCTTCTGCCCACAGCATCCATTCCATCTGGGCATCTCCAGGCGCAGGAGAGGGCTGACAGACGGGTGCGGGAGGAAAGGGCACTGGACAGTGTCCTCCCAAGCTGGGCCACAAACCGCAAGTCAGGCCTGAGACGGGGCTGGGTCTGGAGACTAAGGATGACACAACAGGTGTTAGGACCCCCCCCCCCCAACCCCCAGCATGCATCTTTTGAGGACAGACGTCTCCTCTTGGAAAGCCTCCTTCATCGCGCTTGCCTCTCACTGGCTTTTCTTGAAAGCCTCTTTCCATCCCATCATCTCTCACCGGTTCTGAACCACGTGGGCCCTCCTTCCCCTGTTCCCGGTACCGTTAGGACCCGGCGGCGTGGTAGGTATGAAAGGTGGGTACTGTCAGAATGGACCGGCGGGGACGGCCTCAGCTCAGATTTGGAAAGGGAAATTTACCAAAAAATAAAAATAAAAAAATTGTTAAAGATCAATTCGTTTCTTCACTAGCAATTCCTTTCAGGCATCGTCGATTATTTTGAAAGGTATCTTGTGATGTAAAAAAGTTATAATAAAAAAATGACTGCACTTAATCCCTTCACTTTTTTCATCCGGTTCCCACCCCACCCCCACCCCCCGCTAAACCCTTTCCCCTCTGACACCTGTCTGTCCGTCCGTCCTCTGTGTCTGTGAGTCTGCCAGCAAAGACAAAGGGAAGGACTCACAGACACGGACATCCCTGTGGCGTCACCAGAGGGAAGACGGTGGGGGGAGGGAGGAGAGGGCAGAGGGGGTACATGGTGATGGAACGAGACTTGACTTGGGGTGACGGACACACAGTACAGTCTACAGATGATGTATTTTAGAACTGTGCACCTGAAACCCATGTAATTTTATTAACCAACGTCACCCCCATAAATTCAGTATAAAATTAACCTCAAAAAATAAGGAATTACTATAACCATTGACAAAAAATAATCAAATAATCACTTGGTTCTCACTTTCTGAAAAAAAAAAAAAAAAAACACACCCACACACACAATTTGAAAATCTCATATAAATATATCTAGCTCATCTCCCATTTGACGATGACAGTCGAATCAATTAATGCACTTTCGTCATTTGCGACAGGACACGGCATTGTTTCTGAAATTATCTTTGGGGGGTCTTTCTCCTCCACACAATGACATATTACAGCCAGCCGCCCTTATGGCCCTTTGCATCAATTATTTAAAATCAAAGAGCCATTAATTCATATATCTGTGCATCTGTAACAGTATTGTTTTAGAAGGTAAAGAGCGAAAGGAAATTTGTCAATAAAATCACTGGACCTCTCCGGACGGATATGATTTATATAGGATCATTGCCATTCTATTTGGAGTCCTGTGATCTCAGCGGCTGAGAATGAGAGGGTTGAATTATTCATGTTATCCCGGTCAATACACACACACGCACATACACACATACACACGCGCGCGCGCACACACACACACACACACACACACACACACGGAAGTTCTTCAGTGTCAGGTTGCCTGCATGGGTTTCTGAGCCTGGTCCCTGTTGGAGTGATTCATAGCCCGTCGGTGACAAGCCACATTCTCCACACACGGAGACCAACAGAGGCTTAAAAATAGGAGCCATGTGAGCGAAGCCTCTTGTGCCAAACAACAGACTCGAGCCGCACCTGCTACATATGGATTGACAGAGCAGGGGCCAAGTATACGTTGGTGTGAAGCAGCTTGCTGCTTCTGTTTTGAGCAAAGCTCCTCATTGTACGAGTCCCCGAACAAGTTCGCCTCCCAGTCACAATGCAGGAGGACTGAAACGGGGTTGAGAGACCCGGAGGGCATCAGGCAGCTCATGCCAACTTGGTCGAGAGTGAAGGAGGAAAAGAAAATCATCTGAAGGAGGCCGATTATTAGGACGATAGGAAGATGTGACGGTATGTTCGGAAATAGCACTGCACCTGAATGAAAAAAAAAAAAAAGAAGAAAGAAAAAAGAACACTTGCTACCACTGGTGGAATATTTAGCTGGGGTGAAAGGCTACCAGATATCTCGAAGCTTTACGTTGTTCTTTGGTTAGGAACAAAAGATTTTTCAGCCAAATCCTGAGAGCAGCTGAGATTCAACCTTTCTCCGTTCATGACACACAAAAACTGATTGCTAAAATTCTGTGGCGCTCCAGAAAAGTGTATTGTTTTTGCTGATGTGACAAAACAAATAGGTATAATTTTGATTACTGGTAATTCATGCTGAACAGTAATGAATTCAACACAACATTGTTGTGTTGGCCATTGTCATTTTTTTTATTTATTTGACTATCTAAGGGAAAAGAGGTCACTGCCCTTGACTAAACAGTCACGTATTGCGTGTTTTGAGATCCTTGTGCCGCACCGGTTGAAAATCGCAGCCTGAACAGAGTCAGGGTTGTAAAGGGAGATCAGGTAGATCTCTGGATCTAGAAGTCATTTATCAAAATTCACGGGGTTTAGGCATCGATAATCTCAAGGGAAATTCAGATCAAATAAACATTAAGACTTTGGTTACCGACGAACTTTATCCTCGTTATTTCACTGTATGAACAATGAACATTATACTCTCTTTATAAGTATACTCCCTGGTAATAACTTAAGGGATCGCCTAGCCATTTTCTAAGAGTGCAGCACAGATAAACAGATCTCTAAGTCAAACAGGGTATTTGGACAAAGCCAATATTTTCATACCTTCCTATCTCTCCTGAGTGAACGACAAGGTTTTTGTCTTTGAGCCAATGAAAAGGGAGCAATGGTAGGTGGCCCGTACCCCTCCTCCCCCAGATCACTGATTTTTACTATCACTCCACGAGTGACCGTGTTCTTCAGAGGAGAACACACGTCCCTCAGGACACAGCCCTGGGGCCCAGCCACTCGCTCGGCCGGCCGCTCACTCGGTCCGCGGCAACCGCATGACAACACGGAGCAGCAGCAGTCCCTGTGGCGGGGGCACTGTGAGTCCTCCCAGAGCTCACAGACCCGGAGGGTGACTGTCACAGGGGGTGGGTGCTCTGTGAGCCTGTGGAAGGGACACCCGGCCCCCACCCTGGTGGTCAGAAAGGCTTTCTCGTGGAAAGGGACTGGATGGAAATGTCCACCCGAATCTCTCCAGGAAAGAACAGGAGACCAGGTGACGTCGTCATCGTCGACTGAAAGGACAAGGACACAGGGCCTCCCCGCGGGCAGTTCAAGGGGACAAGTGCGAAGTGAGCAGGACTGAGAGACTCCGCGCGGAACGTGGCAGGAGCGCCTCCCTCTCTGCCTCTGTCTGTCTCTGAACAGTCCCAAAGGGACGACTGAGGACACGATGAAAGGTTACGGGGACCCTGAGTGGCTGCTGGACCTACAGAGATCTCCACCCTTTCTGTCCTGGTGGGTATCTCCCAACGTGGGGCCAGAAACAGCCGTTAAACCAGCACGCAGCATTCTCCGACACCCCTTCCCTCAAGATGGAGAACTGTGTCACATGCCCATACCCGCCATTAGTAGCTAAGATTTCCTGAAGGCTGGCCATGGGCCAGGCACCAAGCGTTTGACACATCTCATCGATTTTAACCCTAACAACAAAGGTCTCATAACCACCCTTATCTTACAGAGGCGCAGGGGAGGGGGGAGGGGTTTGCATAAGTTCTCAGTGCCACCCCTCGCTGGCCTTTGACCCCAGATCTCTACGGTGGGTCAGAGTTTTTCAACCCTCCCTTGTCTTCCCGAGAAGGCGTTTCCTATTCTTACGATCATCATCGTCATTATTGTCAGGG
Organism: Saccopteryx leptura; assembly: GCF_036850995.1. Taxonomy (NCBI): domain Eukaryota; kingdom Metazoa; phylum Chordata; class Mammalia; order Chiroptera; family Emballonuridae; genus Saccopteryx; species Saccopteryx leptura. The sequence goes on from NC_089513.1 coordinate 76,834,133, forward strand.
GCACTGCCACCGTCCTCCCCATAACGTATTTTTAAAAGCTTAGAAAGACATTCTGTTCAAAAGCACTAATTGGAAAGACCCTGGCACCTCCCAATACCGTTGTTCGTCTATCACCTGCTGGGAAAGTTGCTAACGCTGTAGCGTACCCACAACAGCAAAACCACCGCAACCGTCTCGTCTGAGCTGGAAGGGACACACACGGTGGCCTTCGTGACTAATGACACGTTTTAAAACGCTACTCATCAGCATGCTGTTTCACTGTGGAACGCCCCGGGGGCTCCGCACAGCAGGTCGGCCACGGCTTCCAGGGACGCTGCCAGGAGCCCCTGCCTGGCACTCACAGCTGTGTTTGCTCATTCTAGTACCACAGACATGGTGCTTCTCCGGGGGGCACTGCACTTTAACCCGGGTGGCGAGTCACGGAAACACTGGGCGGATTTCAGTGCAGCTGGAGACACTGACATGGTTCAACTTAGAGGTAGTGTGTCCTTTCTCAAGAAGACAAAAGAGCCTGAAAGCCTGTCCGGGCGGTGGTGTAGTGGATGGAGTGTCGGACTGGGATGCGGAGGACCCAGGTTCAAGACCCCGAGGTCGCCAGCTTGAGCGCGGGCTCATCTGGTTTGAGCAAAGCTCACCAGCTTGGACCCAAGGTCGCTGGCTCGAGCAAGGGGTCACTCGGTCTGCTGAAGGCCTACAGTCAAGGCACATATGAGAAAGCAATCAATGAACAACTAAGGTAACACAACAAAAAACTAATGATTGATGCGTCTCATCTCTCTTCATTCCTGTCTGTCTGTCCCTGTCTATCCCTCTCTCTGATTCTTTCTCTGTCTCTGTAAAAAAAAAAAAAGAAGACAAAAGACTTACTTGCCTGGTCACTAAAAACCGGCCAAAGACAGTGGCATGAAGACCATTCCCCTCGCCTCTGCGCCTTCTTCAGGATTCAAGGTGACGATGACAGGTACCCAGGAAGGACAAGATGGCGAGAGTAACTACTAGCAAGGGGACAGCGTCTCTCGTCTCCCCCCCGGGGTCTGTACCCATGCCAATAACTCTCTCTGAGAAATGGTCAGCTTCTCAAAGTGCCAACACTGTCGTTTAATCTACCCCTAAGCGGTGAGCTGGCCACCCTATAGAACCGGAGACTAAGGCCCAATGACCGGAGGTTAGGAGAGCGTGTGAATTCCCACCATCCACGCGGCCACGTCAGCACCTAGAACAGTGTCCACTCTGCTCTGACATCAGAGGAGGGATTGAAGGGCCCACATTGAAACAATGTGTAACCTGCCCAAACTTAACAAGATCGAGAGTTTAGCCCAAACTCGAAAGTTGTATGGAGGGGAATATATTATTGTAAGATTTTTAGTAAGTGAAAATTGGAGCCCTCCCCCCCAAAAGAAAATGAAGCCCCTTTCTTTTTCTTATTAATTTTAATTTATTGTGTTAACATGGATTCAAGTGTCCCACTTCATATAACACCCTCACCCCCCACCCAGTGTCCCCCATTACACCCCCTTTGCCCCCCTCCCCATAACTCCCGCCCCCTTCCCTCTGGGATTGGCTGTCCTGTTGTCTGTATCTCTGTGTTACGAATATATAATTTCACTAAGCCCTTCACCTTCTCTGACCCCATCCCCTCATCCCCCTTCCCTCTCACAGCTGTCCCTCTGCTCCCTGTGACCCCGCCTCTGCCTCTATTCCGTTCCTCAGTTCACTTTCTTCCTTAGATTCCACATATGAGTGAGATCATATGATACTTGTCTTTCTCTGCCTGGCTGATTTCACTTAGCACAATCATCTCCAGGTCCATCTGTGCCATCATAAAAGGTAAGATATCCTTTTTTTTCATGAATGAAGCCCCTTTCGTCACAGGGGATCCTGGAGGGGATGCGCCCCACGAAGGGGAATGTCCGCTGAAGGCATGCCATGGAAGAGTAAGAGTGTGCCAGCAAAGTCTTGTCCCCTTCCGGTCACAAGGCTCAGATTAAAGAAACAAAACCCCTGAAACTCCGTCTAAGCCCTGGCTGGAAGAGGAGCTGAGGACAGATTGGCCCAGCGAGAGCCCCTCGTGGATGACGTGAGCGAGCCCACACTCAAGGGCTGGGCTGCAAACAGAAGGAGGTTCCGATCACAGCGGACGGAGGACGTTGGGGCTCTCGACCTTTCCACGTGAGAACGGTGCACACAGGCCACGCTACCTGAGTGACCGGAGCTGGGCCTCGGGGAAGGGGCGGAGACACCAAGGAGACTCACAGGAGCAGGAGTTGCCTGAGGCTCTTGTCTTAAGCACTGTGGCGGCGCCCATGCTAGTTTTGTTCCCGAGCCTGACTCCTTCCTGGAGCTCAAGGGAACAACGTGAGACCAGGATGGATGGGACCTCGGCTCTGTAGGACATGACAGTGTGGCAAGCTCGCAGGAGGTCCCAACGGCCCCACCAGTGACAGGACGGAAACCTTCTTCTCGGTCGGCAGTAACCACCACGGTTACACAATGGCCAGGAAGCTTCCCCACACCTTCAGCGATGCCGACGTCGCCATCACCGCTGAAATGGGCGTCATTAAGTACTGACCATGTGGCCAAGAAGCCTGAAAGTGATAACTCTATGAAAGGATCCCTCACAAACGTATATTAAAAGAATGCCTATTTATTTCTCTCTGAGCCCTAGCTCACCTAAATTTAACTTTGCTTCTTTCTTTACTTACAGTATTTTCTTATTAAAAGAAAATGCTATTTCCGATAGGCCCTCCCACTGGGAAGTATGGGTTCACTATGTGTAAGACCACACTTGACATATATAATATATATATATATGCACTATTCTTAAAGGAAATTTTCCATTCAACATGGTCTCTGTCAATAGGCTACACACACACACACAAAAAACAGCATTATGTGAGTGTTAATAAGTTTAAAAATTCTCTTTCCATTCTAAGACTCATTAGCATAAGGCACTTTCATCAAGTTTATTGAAAATTTATACCAGAGAATTAGTTTCACTGAAAACGGCTTCATGGCACACAAGTCCCCTCCCCCATTGTCCCCTGAACACAGTCCATGAATGTAATTAGTTGTTATCTCATAGAAGAAAGTCGAAGGCTTTCATTCCTGTCCGCTCTCTTCTACTCCATGTTATGCATGTCTAGTATTTTCGTCCTATTTTATTTTTAAATTCCCCTGAAATTAGTCATCATGCTGTAGAGTTGATCAGGAACGCCCCCTCTGCTGTGCTGAGAATTAGCTATAAGGCATCTGGGGAGAAGCAGTCAGCGCTGAAACAGAGAGCGGCCGCAGAATTCCAGGTAGGGGATGGTGAGGGGGAAGGGGACAGGGAAGGGGAAGGGGAAGGGGAAGGGGATGGTGAGGGGGAAGGGGACAGGAAGGGGAAGGGGAAGGGGATGGTGAGGGGGAAGGGGAAGGGGATGGGGAAGGGGAAGGGGATGGTGAGGGGGAAGGGGACAGGGAAGGGGAAGGGGAAGGGGATGGTGAGGGGGAAGGGGAAGGGGATGGGAAAGGGGAAGGGGATGGTGAGGGGGAAGGGGACAGGGAAGGGGAAGGGGATGGTGAAGGGGAAGGGGAAGGGGATGGGGAAGGGGAAGGGGATGGTGAGGGGGAAGGGGACAGGGAAGGGGAAGGGGAAGGGGAAGGGGATGGGGAAGGGGAAGGGGAAGGGGAATGGTGAGGCGGAAGGGGACAGGGAAGGGGATGGGGAAGGGGATGGTGAGGGGGAAGGGGAAGGGGAAGTGGATGAGGAAGGGGAAGGGGAAGGGGAAGGGGAAGGAGATGGGGAAGGAGATGGGGAAGGGGAAGGAGATGGGGAAGGGGAAGGAGATGGGGAAGGGGATGGGGAAGGGGAAGGGGAAGGGGAAGGGAAAGGGGATGGGGAAGGAGATGGGGAAGGGGAAGGGGAAGGGGAAGGGGAAGGGGATGGTGAGGGGGAAGGGGAAGGGGAAGGGGAAGGAGATAAGGAAGGGGATGGGGAAGGGGAAGGGGATGGGGAAGGAGATGAGGAAGGGGACGGGGAAAGGGTTGGGGAAGGGGAAGGGGATGGGGATAGAGATGGGGATGCGGATGGAGATGGAGATGGGGATGGGGATGGGGATGGAGATGGGGATGGAGATGGAGATGGGAGATGGAGATGGAGATGGGGATGGAGATGGAGATGGGGATGGGATGGAGATGGAGATGGAGGATGGAGATGGAGATGGGGATGGAGATGGAGATGGAGATGGAGATGGAGATGGGGATGGGGATGGGATGGGGATGGAGATGGGGATGGGGATGGGGATGGGGATGGGGACGGGGACGGGGACGGGGACGGAGATGGGGACGGGGATGGAGATGGGGACAGGGATGGGATGGGGACGGGGATGGGGAGGGGATGGGGATGGGGATGGAGATGGGGATGGGGATGGGGATGGGATGGAGATGGGGATGGGATGGGGATGGGGATGGAGATGGGGAGATGGAGATGGGGATGGGGATGGGGATGAGATGGAGATGGGGATGGGGATGGAATGGGGATGGGGATGGGGATGGGGATGGAGATGGAGATGGAGATGGGGATGGGGATGGGGATGGAGATGGGAAGGGGATGGGGATGGAGATGGAGATGGGATGGGGACGGGGTCGGGGACGGGGACGGAGACGGGGACGGGGACGGGGAGGGACGGGGACGGGGATGGAGATGGAGATGGGGATGGGGATGGAGCTGGAGATGGAGATGGAGATGGGGATGGGGATGGGGACGGGGACGGGGACGGAGACGGGGACGGGGACGGGGACGGGGACGGGGACGGGGATGGGATGGGGACGGGGACGGAGATGGAGATGGGCGATGGGGATGGGGATGGGGAATGGGGATGGGGATGGGGAAGGGGATGGAGATGGAGATGGAGATGGGGACAGGGATGGAGATGAGATGGGATGAGATGGGGATGGAGATGGAGATGGGGATGGGATGGAGATGGAGATGGAGATGGGGATGGAGATGGAGATGGAGATGGAGATGGAGATGGGGATGGGGATGGGGATGGGGATGGAGATGGGGATGGAGATGGAGATGGAGATGGAGATAGAGATGGAGATGGGGATGGGGATGGAGATGGGGATGGAGATGGAGATGGAGATGGGGATGGGGATGAGGACGGAGACGGAGATGGGGACGGGGACGGAGATGGAGATGGAGATGGAGATGGGGATGGAGATGGAGATGGGGATGGAGATGGAGATGGGGATGGAGATG